>NC_141877.1:171983604-172286634 GCF_056163025.1 Triticum urartu | reverse complement strand
AGGACTCTTTAAGACACAACGAGACCACTGTAAAATCGACCGTGAATAGGCGAACCACTAGACGTCGAACCCCAATTTCATATCATACATCTGTAGGAAAGATATCCTAAGGCTACTTGAATTCCCACCTATGAAATTCCCGAAATTTTCCCGGTTATGCAATCAGGTGTTGGGGATATAGGGGAGCATAATATCTCACTCAAGCTAGCAATCCTACATCCAGCTGTATCCATCCTTCAACACATAACCAAGAAACCTTCGGAAACCATCTATCTCAACCTTCGAAAAGCATCCGTTATACAAGTTATGGCGATACTCTCGAACTCCCGCCCCAGTACTGGGTGGCGTCGAGGTTATCTCACCAACGAACTGCATAAAGGAGATTTTCGATGTCGCGCACATATCTCAAGTATACCAGAATTGCAACGATAAAATTGTGACGACAACACCTCGGAGCTCAACTCCCCGGGACACTGCCACAACCCCTAAAGACAGGAGGCACCAAGAACAATGTTCTCTTCACAAAACCATCGGAACAAAACCAAGATACTCGCGTGATCCTAAAAAAAATTTATTGTGAAATTTGAGAAGAGAAGAGTCAAAACTCTACGTCAGGATGCCTTACCAGAGCGATGAGGAGGCTGGGAAGTAAAAAGAATTCCTAAGCTCTCCGATATATAATTCCTAAGGACTCAAAACATTTTTCTAGACACAACTCGGCTGCTAAAAACGATCAAGCAATGGGGGCTCCTAAGGTCGGGGAAGGCTCTGATTACCAACTTGTAATGCCCTCGATGCGGCTATATCTCCCACGTGTCGAGGCACGACGTAGAGGCATAACCGCATTGAAAGCAATGTCGCAAGTCGGGAAATCATTACACATCCCATGTACATAAATAATGTAAAGGGGAGAAACGTAGTTGGCTTACACTCGCCACGTCACATCAAAGTACATAAATAACATCCATCATACAAATCACTCATGGCCCGACTACGGTGCCAAAATAGAAAAGACCCCCAACATGCGACAAGGCCCTGAATCGATAACCCCAACTAGGCACCACTACTGATCATCCGGAAAAGACACGTAGTATCGCTGAGAGTCCTCGTCGAACTCCCACTTGAGCTCGTAATCGTCAACTGGAGCAGAAACACCTGGACCTGCATCTGGAGTTGTAGTATCTGTGACCACAGGGACTCAGCAATCTCACACCCACGCGATCAAGACTATTTAAGCTTATAGGACAGGTACGGCAATATAAGTGGAGCTGCAGCAAGCGACTAGCATATATGGTGGCTAACTTATGCGCAAATGAGAGCGAGAAGAGAAGGTGAAGCACGAGCGAGAAGCTAAAGGAACATCCTGCGCAAGCATAACTCCAACACCGTGTCCACTTCCCGGACTCCGCCGAGAAGGGGCCATCACGGTAACACACACGGTTGATTCATTTTAATTAAGTTTAGTTAAAGTTATCTACAACCGGACATTAACAAATTCCCATCTGCCCATAACCGCGGGCACGACTTTCGAAAGATCAATCCCTGCAGGGGAGTCCCAACTTAGCCCATAACAAGCTCTCACGGTCAACGAAGGAATAGACCTCCACCCAAGACACACCGATCAGACTCGGTATCTCGGTACAACTAGATGATTCGACAGGTTAAAACAAGTCCAGCAACACCGCCCGAATGTGCCGACAAATCCCGATAGGAGCTGCACATATCTCTTTCTCAGGGCACACTCAGATGAGCAATCCGTACAACTGAAACCAGCCCTTGAGTTTCCCCGAGGTGGCGCTGCACAGGGCTCTAGTTCGGACCAACACTCAGAGGAGCACTGGCCCGTGGGGGGCTAAAATAAAGATGACCCTCGGGCTCCGGATACCCAAGGGAAAAGGGGGTAGGCGGCAAATGATAAAACCAATGTTGGGCATTGCTGGAAAAGCTTTAATCAAGGCGAACTATCAAGGGGTTCCCATTATAGCCCAACCGCGTAAGGGACGCAACAATCCGGGAACATAACACCGATATGACGGAAACTAGGGCGGCAAGAGTGGAACAAAACACTAGGCGAGAGGCCGAGCCTTCCACCCTTTACCAAGTATATAGATGCATTAAGATAACATAGCAATGTAATGATATCCCAACAAGTAAATAAATGTTCCAACAAGGAACGGCTCCAATCTTCACCTGCAACTAACAACGCTATAAGAAGGGCTGAGCAAAGCGGTAACATAGCCAATCAACGGTTTGCTAGGACAATGGTAGGTTATAGGTTCAATCATGCAATTGGGAGGCTGACAAGCAAGTGGTAGGCATCGTAGCAGTGGCAAAGCAAAAGAGCGAGCAAACTAGCATAGCAAAGACAGTAGTGATTTCGAGGGTATGATCATCTTGCCTGCAAAGCTGTCAGAGTTGACTGGATCCTCAAAAGCACACTCAACGGGCTCCTCGTTAGCGAACTCATCTCCCGGCTCTACCCAACAACACAAACAAGCAACAAGGATACGATCAACCACGTGCAAGGGCAACAATAATATGCAAAGACGGTATGCTATGCGGGATGCGATGCGGGATGCAAAATGCAAGACGTTACAGAAAATGGATGAACTTGGCCTCAACTTGGAAAACGAAGTTGGCCACTGGATAGAGGGGAAGAAATCACCTGAAAACAATATAAAGATCATAGGAATCGGAGCTACGGTTTGGAAATGGCGAGCGTTTTACGAAACAAACCGATCTGCGATATACAGCAAGTAGGCTCCTAAATGCAATGAAATGAACATGCTACAGCCACCAAAAATGAAAACAAAATACATGGAAGTGATTTACACAAGATGGTTAACAAAACACTAGCACTGAGCCATAGGCAAATTCATCCATTAAGAGGTTAAAACAAGCATGGCAAAAATGAATATGCAAAACAGATTCCAGACTTAATGAAATTAACACTAGCCTGAAATTTCAGATCATGAAGCCCTCTTCGGAGTAGCAAAACAACATGATACAAAACCTGAACATGACAAGTAAGAACATGGCATGGAGCTACTCAACAAGCGTAACAAAACACCCAAAGTGACCTGGGGCTAAAAGGGTTCACAAAATACTCTACCGAGCTCACGAACATAGCTCGAACACAATCAGTTTTCAGACTTAGTGAAAACTGAGACATGCAGAAATTTAACTCACGAAGGCATGTAAACGAGCTCGATGCACTCACTACGGTGCAAGTCATGGCAAGGAAATCATATAACCAGCAAGAAGGCACAATATGCTAGCTACACATGGCAAGAACAAAGGCATAGCATGCACGGAACACTAACGGTAGCATCGGCAAAATCGCAAACAAGTTGACGATCTGCCCAGATTAACAACGAAGCAAAAGTTGAGCTCGATTGAGTCAACCTAGAGCACACCACATATGCAAACAAAGACATGGATGGATAGAGCATAACACAAATATCAAAACTCCCTTACTGATCATCCTCAAAAGAGGCACGGATCACTAGGAAACAAGCTGGACATATAGCATCATGAACTAAAATATCCCAGACTTAGTGAAAATCACTAAGTCCCTGAAATCAGCAATCTCAGGTACCTCTCTTCGCAAGCTTGCACAAGACAACACACACATCCTAAAAATGCATGGGTGGCACCTCTGGAAATAAGACAAAATGCTTAACAATTCATCCCAAAGGGGCACAGGCATATCATGCACGAATTAAACATGGCAAAAATGACAAAAGTGCATGATGAACTAACAGATCTGCAATCTAACTCACGAAGCCTCCTTCGAATAGCATTTTGGGCATCAAGATGAACTCAAATGCAAATGATTCAATGTAATGTAATGATGTAAATGTCGAGGCGAAGATTTTGATATATCATATGCCCAAAACGGAGCTACGGTTGCGGAGATACGAGCAGTCAAAGAATGCATAAAAATCTGGGAGTTAGGGTTTCGGGGGAGAGGGGGTCAACCCCAGATCTAGATCCAGCGCACGGATCCCGAGGCGGCGCTGGAGTACTGTTCACGCCGGAGCTCCTGTAGCTCGCTGGCGAGGGGGCCGTGGCCGTGGCGGCTGCCGGCGACGAGGAGGCGGCGAGGAGGCGGCGGAGGGGCGCGGCGCCGACCGGGCGTCGGTGGTGGCGGCCGCGGGCGGCGAGGAGGCCGGCGGAGGGGCGGCGAGCGGTGGCGGGGCGGCGGCCCATGGCGGCGCCGGGCACCGGAGATGAGGAGGGAGGCGGCGCTGGCGGTGGGAGGCACCAGGCGGCGGGGCGAGGCGGCTGGGCCGCGGGGGCTTCCCGCGGGCCTGGCGGGCCGGCGGCGGCGAAGCGGTCCCCCGGGCCACGTGGCGGCGGCTGAGTGGCGGCGGGGTGGAGCGGACGCTGTCCGGCGCGGGCCGGACACGTCCGTCGGCGGCGGAGGAAGGAGATCTGTTTTTTTTAGGAGGAGGACGGGGAGGAAGACGAGATCCGAAAGGAGGGGTGTATATATAGGCATAAGTGGAGCTAGGAGAGTCCAAATGAGGTGCGGTTTTCGCCCACGTGATCGTGATCGAACGATCTAGGACATGGAGCAGAGTTTGGTGGGTTTTGGGACAAATTTGGGGGGTGTTGGGCTGCAACACACACGAGGCCTTTTCGGTCCCTCGGTTAACCGTTGGAGTATCAAACGAAGTCCAAATGACCCGAAACTTGACTGGCGGTCTACCGGTAGTAAACCAAGGCCGCATGACAAGTCTCGGTCCAATCTGGAAATGTTTGAACCCCACACATGAAAGAAAGCTAGAAATGGCCACCGGAGGAGAACGAAGCGCCGGAATGCAAAACGGACAACGGGGAAAATGCTCGGATGCATGAGATGAACATGTATGCAAATGCAATGCACGAGATGACATGATAAGAGATGCACGAAAAAGAAAACAACACATGGAGACAAAGACCCGAACCCGAGAAATAAATATAACTTAGCGCCGGAGACGGCAAGAGTTGGATACAAATATGGAAAGTATATCTGGGGCGTTACAGTCTTCAGGATTTTTGGTGGATGATGATGGAATTTCAATGTCTTTCATTGGATTAGCCCGGTTTGGTTCTGTCGGTTCAGTATCAGGGGCGGCAGGCTCAGCATCTGTTGGTTCATCAGTATGTTGGCCGTCAAGGGGTGGATCATCAAAAGTTGTTTCAGGATGGAGGCCTTCCGGTTCACCAGTCTGCTCCGGTTCACCTCTTGGTTCTTCTTCTTCGGCAACAGGGTCTTCTGGCGGATTGGTGACCCAAGCTTTCTTGCTGGGTCTGGCTTTGGCCCTGCAAACAGAATAAAAAAGGATTAATATCATGTTCAAAAGATGTAGGGCGCATTGAAAGGAATGGTTTTTCATAACTCACCCGGCCACAGTTTTCAAAGGGGGGAGTTGAGTTGTTGTCGATTCACCAGAAGAGGAAGGAGGTGTCACCTGATAATTTGAATCAGACGGATTAAGAGGTTGTCTGAAATAACCTGCCTTGGGGTAAGAATGGTCAGAAGTAGGAGAGACCTCAGACCAGCGCTTCCGAACCGGAGTATCAGGTAAACCGGCAGAGGTGACCTGTTGGCCACTGTGCCGGGTTGTCTGGCGAGCTTCATGCTGTTGAGTATTCAAAATAAATGTTGGATCCAAGTGAGCAAGAGGATGAGAAAATCTTACTTTCTGGATTGCTTAGCGAGTTTTTTGTGTTGGCATAGAGTCTGAACCGGAGGAAAGGGTAATTACCTCTACGTCATCAGTCTGACTAGCTTCTGCCTCCTCCTGAGGAAGATCATTGTTAACAAGATGCATAAAAAGAGAGCCAAGTGAGTCAAGTTCTACCTCAACTTCTGGGTCATCAGTATCATCATCAAGTTCCATATTAATTCGGTCAGCCGTTTTCCGCTTTGACGTTCATTTTACGGCTTTGGTCTTCGGGCGGGTTGGTTTGACCACTTTGTCTCCAGTTGGCTTTGCCGCTTTCTCTATGGATTTCCGTTTCCAGAAGGGGTCATCACCCTATATATATAAAGAAGAAGGGTTACAGCTTGTATAAGTTAAAGATATTAGAGATGAAGAGGAAGTGTAATGCTTACAGCAGGCGGTTTCTTCTTGGTATAGAAGGGACTCAGACCGGTTTGACTACAGATCAGTTCCGATTCATTCAGAATCTTCTTTACACCTTCAGTAACTTCTTCCTTAGATAATTGGATGTTGCAGTGGCGTTGAGGATTGTAAACTTCACCGGTATATTCGCACATTAAACCGGGACGCCGGCTTAGCGGCAAGATACTCCAGGATATCCAACAGCGCATAAAATGCACACCTGTTAAACTGTTTGCCATAAAGGCCCGGAGCTTGGCGATTTGAGGAGCGTATTTTGCCCTTTCTGAAGAGCTCAAGCGTTGTGGCATTGGGTGAGTATTGGATAATCTATGATCACGGAAGCCGGGGAGGGGATTTTCATCCCAAGGCGAAGTGTCTCTGCAATAGAACCATGTTTGGTTCCATTCCTTTGGGTGGCTATGGTGTTTGGCATGAGCAAATTCCACTTCTTTCCGCTTTTGAATCAAGACACCACCAAGCTCTGTGTTCGAGCCAATCACAAACTCTGTGCGCCGGTTTAAGTGACAGAAATCCCGGAATAGTTCTGCAGTTGGTTCTTCTTGTAAATAGACTTCTCAGAAGACTTGGAAATTGTATAGGTTGGAGACTGAGTTGGGACCAATATCTTGTGGATGCAGTTGGAAGCTGGCAAGCACATCTCGATAAAATTTTGACCCTGGCGGTTTGAAACCACGGCCTATATGGTCAACAAAGATTACCACCTCGCCTTATCTTGGGGTTGGAGGATTCTCTGTTCCTGGAACTCGCCATTTGATCTCAGTTTTCTTAGGCAGAGAGCCGATGCTAACCATCTCATTCAATTGAGCCTCAGTAACCCGGGAACGAGCCCAGTTGCAGGCAGTGAATTGTTTGGCCATTGCAAAGCGAACAAACTGAAAATGAAAGGCCGGTTTATAAATTACGCATGATTATACACAAGAGACAAGGGAGTAAGAAACATACTGATATGATAAATGGTACAACCCGGAGACTAGTATAATGAGAGAGAAAGGTAATGCTAGCACAGGGTTGATCAGACACTGTTAAACCGGAGCATAATTATGAAGGTAACATGCTCTTCCGGTTTATCAGAGGGCTAATGGCATAGACTATTTATACAATGTTAAACCGCTTATATTGGTGCGAGGAGAAACTGTAACATCCCAAATTTACAATTTGGAATGTTATACATTAGATCATCATTGCATATCATAATTTATTTGCTTTTGGTTTTGATCCTAGAAATTCTACGCAACTCAAGGACCCACGGAGAGAGTTGGGGATTTCGTTATTTTCATATTTGAGTTTTCTCAAATTTTGAGAATAGGATCATTTGATTTTAATTATTTTATCATCAATTATTTCTTTTACAAAAATATGAGAGAGGGAATAAAATGACTTTCCCAAAATAAAGAAATATTGAGGATTTAATAATAAAATCAAATAAGATTTTATTTCGGAGTTTTTCGTTATTTTATTTGAATTTAGGAAAAATGTGTGTTTTTCAAAATTGCATTTAGGCCCCAAATAAATGTTCACCTTGTGCGGCTTGATTTTAGAAGCCCGGGAAAATTTATTTCGGGATTTTTGGAGTCTGTTTAGTATTTCTTTTATCTGTTTTTCTGCGTGAAATAATTAAAAAAACGAAACCGACCTACGGGTCGTGTTAGGCCCGGACTCCTCCGGGGCCGGCCTTTAAAGCCGGGGCGCCCGACCCCGCAGCCCACCGAGCAGCCCCACCGCCCCGAACCCTAGTGCCGCCCGCGCCGCCGCCGCCGCCCGCGCCGCCTCGCCGCCGGATCCCACCGCCGCCGCCTCCCGCCAGCGCCGCGCCGCCCCGCCGCCGACCACCGTCGCTGGAGCCCCGCCGCCGCCGCTGGAACCTCGCTGGACTTGTCGGGTAGTTTTTTTTAGACGCCGGTTTTTTCCGAAAAACCGTTCGGTTTTTCCGACGGTTTTGTTCGTTTTTTTAGTTTCAGTTTTTTTAAATAGATCGGTTTTTCCGATTTATTTAAATAGCGAGCGTTCGTTCGTTCTAGCGAACGTTCATCGTTTTTCTTTTCTCGGAATTAAATCAGCGATTTTTCTGATCGCGATTTCTGATCCGATTTTCGTTTTAGTATAACTTTTCGCTCGTTTATCGGAATCAGGCGATTCAAGCGCCTGGAGTTTCATCTCGAAACCCTCTATTCGTTTAACCAACTTAAACAAGTTTTTGCCACTGTAAAAATTGCCCTAGATCCAGAATAGTAAATGAAGCTTGTTTCTTTTGCCGTTTGACTTTCGTTGCTTCGTTTGATTTGATTCTTTTTGCAAACCGGAGTTCTTAAGTTGAGCTTTCTGGTTAGTCTCTTATTTGAGTTTTACCTGTGCATTAGATGAATACTTATTGTATGCTTGTTTGTTTGTCTGTGATAGAATACTCAGAGTGCGCCGCCTGTTACTTCGAATCTCTAGGTTTCGCGGATCATCAGCAAGGCAAGTAACACTTTGATCATACCTCCTACTACCCAGTTTTATTGCATTAGATCAATCCTCAAACATTGCATGATTAGGATCTAATTAAATTGTGGGTTTGGGAAGTAGTTGAGGTAGTACCTATTACCTATTATATTATCAAACCTTTGGGAGTTACTTCTACGTTTGCCATTATGCCATGCTATGCTAGTAGACGTGGATTGGGTGAGTGATATCCATGACAGATGTGAGAGTGTTAATTAATGGTTTATCTAAGGTGGCAACTTAAACACACATCTGGGTGGATTGAGGTACCTGGGTATTCTAGGATTGCCTGTTTTTCTTTATGGACCGCCACCCAGGCCCAAAGGGATCATGAGATTTTTCAAACTAGAAACTTTCGTGTGCAACCACAAGCTATTATGGGCTCTAGCATAGTTGATTAAGTCATGCGAACTCTTACAGGGTAGACTAGAAGATGTAGGGGAAAGTAGGTGTAACGGTCTATCCATCGTAAGGTGCTAGCGCTTCTGAAAGACTATGTCTCGGTCATCCGTCTTCTCAAACACCATGTAGTGCGAGAAACCAAACGGAGGCGATCGAGTCTTGCGGGGAAAAGTGCGCAAACCTCTGTAGAGTGTATAAACTAATCATGGTTAGCCGTGTCCCCGGTTATGGACATCTTGAGTATCTAGTACTTGGATTATCATGTGAATCTCAACATGTTACTCTAAAATTTAATTTTGTTGGGTTTTGTTTAATGATGATGCTTAATTGGGATTGAGAATGCTGTCAACCATTCTCAATGTTTAACAACTACCATGATAGTTAAATAAACTTTATTCCTTTGCAGTAGGAAAAAATTGGCTTTACGCAAAACTGTAACCATAGAGCTTTCCACCAGCCAAATATGCATATAGTATAGCTGTTTCATTCCATTACTCTCTATGTGTTACCTTGCCAGCATATTCCATGTGCTGACCCGTTTTCGGGCTGCAACGTTAATGTTGCAGACTTTTCAGACGACGATTAAGGAGTTTTTAGGTCGTGGTTTTATACTCAGTGATGCCGTTGGAGTTGATGGACTCACTTATCTTCCAAGCCTTCCGATGTTATCGTTATTATATGGCCTTAAGCCATATTTATTGTAATAAGTTCTCTATTGAGACACACGATGTAGTAAGTGTGTGATTGCTACTCTGTTATAAATCCTTCAAGTACTGTGTGGTGTCAGCATTACTGATCCAGGGATGACACCTAAGCACAGAGATCAGACTGTTTGAGGTCTGGTCGCTACAGAAACAGATCTCACAGGAACATAGAAACAGATCTCACAGTGATGTATAAAACTTTCGGATCTAAAGATAAGACAGAAAAGCAAAAATAATTGGATCTTGAAGGGGTGCAGAACTGAAGCAATTTTTGACAGACTAGATTAGTTCTTTGCGCATAAGGATTTGTGATGACCATGGTAGGTAAGCTACGGCAAGAGATGCATCAAGCATGAAGTGTCCATCTATTAAAGGAAGAACAGGGAAGAATAGCACTGATGAACTTCGGAAGAACTGCGAAGAATGTCGAAACCCTAGAACAGATCTATGGTGAAAAAAGCAGAGAACTTACCGCAGCTGGTGAGGAAGCGGAAGGGCGCCGCAGTATTCTGGTGCGTTCAGGGTGATGCAGCGGCCAAGGTCGAAGCAGAGGCGACGGTCGATGGTGGCGGCGCAGCTCCAGAGGCTGAGCGGCACGAGGAAGACGACGCGAAGAGGCATGGGGGGAAACAGTGAGAATGACCCCTCGGTCCTATTTATAAGGCGAAGTGATAAAATGGCAAGTACGGGAATCGAGGAGCCCAAAAAATGGATAAGTTAATAAAGGTGTCGCCTCGATGACTGGATATATATTAAATGAAGGAAATCTCCGACATCAACGGATGGAACGTCAGGGCGGTTTATCGTAATTTTGAAGTATGACGTCACGGCGGTTTACAAGATCAAAAATGAAGATAAGAGAGAAGATTTTTTCTAAGTGTGGAAGATTGACATGAACAAGTTCAAACCAATCTGGGGCCTAATGTTGGGGATATTACTACTGGAGGTAAACCGGCCTTATGTAGCCGGGTTGACTCTTTGAAGATTAGAAACCCATGAAGATGTAAAGATGATGGCGCTTTACGGAGGGCCCAAAGGCGGGTTACAGTCTGTAAATGTAAACCGGCCTAGTCATGTAACTCGTATAGTAAGATAGAAAGAGAGAGGCCGAACCGGATACGTTTATAATCCGGCTTCGGGACTCTGTAGCCCGGCGGGCGTCAACCTATGTATATAAAGGGACGACCCGACCGCGGTTTAGAGACAGACAGCAACAACTCAAGAGCCATACAAAGCGGATTCGCTCCCTGGCCTTCGAAACCCTGGCAATACCAATCACAACTAGAAGTAGGCTTTTACCTTCATCGAAGGGGCCGAACTAGTATAAACTCCTGTGTCCCCTTGTCCGGTTTAACCCCTTTAAGCTAACCCGTTGCGATGGCTCCATGACTAAGTCCTTTCACGAGGACATCTGCCATGAAAAACCCACGACAGGATCCACTTCCGGCCACTTTGTAAACTTGTCGATTGCAACGTACAAGAATTCAAACCCCTCGGTGGCACGGGGGAAGGGGCCCAAGATGTCGAGCCCCCAAACCGAAAAGGCCATGACAAAGGGGTTGTTTAGAGAGCTTGAGCAGGCTGATGGATATCTTTGTAATGCCCCGGACACACCCGCCGGTGGTCGTTACTCCTGGCGGGATCTAAACTGGCCCCACAGATCAATACTAGTCTTTTCTGCGCACTTTGTCCTCACTCGTGCGCACCCGGGAGCAACTTCCCGGTCGGTCACCCATCCTGACACTACTCCAAGCTGAGCACGCTTAACTTTGGAGTTCTGTCCAAATGGGCTCCCGGAAAAGAAGAATTCCTTATTGATATGAGTAGTCTATCATCCCTAATAAGCCAGGCTATCACATACACCCCCACTCAGAGGAACCGACGTCCTCGTCGGGCCACAGGAACGTTCCCTCTTGGCACAAACGTCAGTGCTTCCAGTACGGTACATGTGACATGCTGGGTGTCACGACAGGTCACAAACGTCATGAACAACATGACCACACACCTGTCCGCAACCATCCGTGTAACCGCGAGGGTCGGCTCTGATACCAACTTGTGACACCCCGTACATACCCGCCGGTGGTCGTCACTCCTGGCGGGATCTAGACTGGCCCCACGGATCAATACTAGTCTTTTCTGCGCACTTTGTCCTCACTCGTGCGCACCTGGGAGCAACTTCCCGGTCGGTCACCCATCCTGACATACTCCAAGCTGAGCACGCTTAACTTTGGAGTTTTGTCCGAATGGGCTCCCGGAAAAGAAGGAATTCCTTATTGATATGAGTAGTCTATCATCCCTAATAAGCCAGGCTATCACATTCTTGGAGTGGAACTGGCAAGCTTCACACTTGGTGACTAGCTCAACTACATCTTGGAGGGCCGTGGGCCAAAAGAAACCATGCCAGAAAACTTTTCCAGCCAGGGCCCTTGGTCCAATATAAGAGCTGCACATACCCTTGTGTGTCTCTGCCAACAGCTCCTTTCCTTCTTCCCAGCAAATGTACTTCAATTTCACACCATTGGGCCCCCTTCTGTATAGTGTGTTGTCGATGAACTGGTACATACTGGCCCTTCGGGCTACTCTTTCAGCTTCTTCTTGCTCTTTGGGAAGTTCTCCTGTTTGGAGAAAATGGAATATGTGTCGTGCCCAAGCTAGATCCTGAGGCTCGGTAACAAGGACCGGCGGCACCTCCTTGTTCATGGGAGCGCATGCCTCAACTGCAAATACTAGTATTTTGGCGGGAGGGTGCGGCTCGCCGGGTGAAGTGGAGTTGTTCCCGACAAGCTCTCTGCCAAGGGCTTCAGGAAGCTCTGCTGGAAGTGGCTTGTCAGAGTCTAGTTTCCGCCTCTTCCTGGCCATTGTTGTCGGGGATACGGAGGGTTGAGTCAGATGGAGAGCAAAAGTCCCTGGTTCCACAGGGAGTTTTTGTGTTGCGCACTTCGACAGATGATCAACAATGCTGTTTTCCACACGCGGCACGTGCTCTGTTTGCAATCCATCAAAGCGCTCCTCCAACTTTCTCACTTCCTCTATGTATGCCTCCATCAATGGGCTTTTATAATCCTTGTTCACTTGCCTCACCACAAGTTGTGAATCTCCGCGAATGATCAATGCTACCTCTTGAGCACTACCTTGGTTTTCCCTTGAAGAGGAAAGGGTGATGCAGCAAAGTAGCGTAAGTATTTCCCTCAGTTTTTGAGAACCAAGGTATCAATCCAGTAGGAGGCCACACGCAAGTCCCTCGTACCTACACAAACAAATAAGAACCTCGCAACCAACGCGATAAAGGGGTTGTCAATCCCTTCACGGTCACATACGAGAGTGAGATCTGATAGAGATGATAAAATAATATTTTTGGTATTTTTATGATAAAGATTAAAAGTAAAGATTGTAAAATAAAAGGTAATAGAAATAGCTTGTTGACGGAAGATTAATATGATGGAGAATAGACCCGAGGGCCATAGGTTTCACTAGTGGCTTCTCTCAAGATAGCATAAGTATTACGGTGGGTGAACAAATTACTGTCGAGCAATTGATAGAAAAGCGAATAATTATGAGATTATTTAGGCATGATCATGTATATAGGCATCACGTCCGTGACAAGTAGACCGACTCCTGCCTGCATCTACTACTATTACTCCACACATCAACCGCTATCCATCATGCATCTAGAGTATTAAGTTCATAAGAACAGAGTAACGCATTAGGTAAGATAACATGATGTAGAGGGATAAACTCAAGCAATATGATATAAACCACATCTTTTTATCCTCGATGGCAACAATACAATACGTGTCGTTTCCCTTTCTGTCACTGGGATCGAGCACCACAAGATTGAACCCAAAGCTAAGCACTTCTCCCGTTGCAATAAAGATAAATCTAGTAGGCCAAACCAAACTGATAATTCGAAGAGACTTGCAAAGATAACCAATAATACATAAAAGATTTCAGAGAAGAATAAAATATTGTTCATAGATAGACTTGATCATAAACCCACAATTCATTGGATCTCGACAAACACACCGCAAAAAGAGTTACATCGAATAGATCTCCAAGAAGATCGAGGAGAACTTTGTATTGAGATCCAAGGAGAGAGAAGAAGCCATCTAGCTAATAACTATGGACCCGAAGGTCTAAATTAAACTACTCACACATCATCGGAGGGGCCATGGAGTTGATGTAGAGGCCCTCCATGATCGGTGCCCCCTCCGACGGAGCTCCGAAAAAGGCCCCAAGATGGGATCTCTTGGGTACAGAAGGTTGCGGCGGTGGAAATAGGGTTTCATGGTCCTCCTAGATGTTTTCAGGGTATATGAGTATATATAGGAGGAAGAAGTAGGTCGGTTGAGCCACGAGGGGGGAGGGCAAGCACAGGGGGTAGGTGCGCGCCCCTGCCTCGTGGACTCCTCGTTTGTTTCTTGACGTCCACTCCAAGTCCTCTGGATCACTTTTGTTCCAAAAATCACGTTCCTGAAGGTTTCATTCCATTTGGATTCCATTTGATATTCCTTTTCTGTGAAACACTGAAATAGGCAAAAAAAACAACAATTTGCACTGGGCCTTGGGTTAATAGGTTAGTCCCAAAAATAATATAAAAGTGTAAAATAAAGCCCATTAACATCCAAAACAGATAATATAATAGCATGGATCAATAAAAAATTATAGATACTTTGGAGATGTATCAAGCATCCCCAAGCTTAATTCATGCTCGTCCTCGAGTAGGTAAATGATAAAAACAGAATTTTTGATGTGGAATGCTACCTAACATAATTCTCAATGTAATTCTCTTTATTGTGGCATGAATATTAAGATCCGAAAGATTCAAGACAAAAGTCTAATATTGACATAAAAATAATAATACTTCAAGCATACTAACTAAGCAATTATGTCTTCTCAAAATAACATGGCAAAAGAATGTTCATCCCTACAAAATCATATAGTTTATTCGTGCTCCATTTTCGTCTCACAAGAATGCTCTCATCATGCACAACCCGAATGACAAGCCAAGCAATTGTTTCACACTTTAGTAATCTCAAACTTTTTTCAACTTTCACGCAATACATGAGCGTGAGCCATGGATATAGCACTATGGGTGGAATAGAATATGATGATGGGGGTTATGTGGAGAAGACAAAAAAGGAGAAAGTCTCACATCGACGCGGCTAATCAATGGGCTAGGGAGATGCCCATCAATTGATGGCAATGCAAGGAGTAGGGATTGCCATGCAACGGATGCACTAGAGCTATAAATGTATGAAAGATCAACAAAAGAAACTAAGTGGGTGTGCATCCAACTTGCTTGCTCACGAAGACCTAGGGCATTTGAGGAATCCCATTGTTGGAATATACAAGCCAAGTTCTATAATGAAAAATTCCCACTAGTATACGAAAGTGACAAAACAAGAGACTCTCTATCATAAAGATCATGGTGCTACTTTGAAGCACAAGTGTGGAAAAAAGGATAGTAGCATTGCCCTTTTTGGGGGACAATGCTCTATTAATGATGATCATCACACTTCTATTTATTTACAACTCAATGATTACAACTCGATACTAGAACAAAGTATGACTCTATATGAATGCCTCCGATGGTGTACCGGGAAGGGCAATGAATCAAGAGTGACATGTATGAAAAATTATGAACGGTGGCTTTGCCACAAATACGATGTAAACTACATGATCATGCAAGGCAATATGACGATGATGATGTGTGTCATGATAAATGGAACGGTGGAAAGTTGCATGGCAATATATCTTGGAATGGCTATGGAAATGCCATAATAGGTAGGTATGGTGGCTGTTTTGAGGAAGATATAAGGAGGTTTATGTGTGACAGAGTGTATCATATCACAGGATTTGGATGCACCGGCGAAGTTTGCACCAACTCTTAAGGTGAAAAAGGGCAATGCACGATACCGAAGAGGCTAGCAATGATGGAAGGGTGAGAGTGCGTATAATCCATGGACTCAACATTAGTCATAAAGAACTCACATATTTATTGCAAAAATCTACAAGTCATCAAAAACCAAGCATTACGCGCATGCTCCTAGGGGGATAGATTGGTAGGAAAAGACCATCGCTCGTCCCCGACTGCCACTCATAAGGAAGACAATCAAATAACACATCATGTTTCAAATTTGTTACACAACGGTCACCATACGTGCATGCTACAGGACTTGCAAACTTCAACGCAAGCATTTCTCAAATTCACAACTACTCAACTAGCACACTCTAATATTACCACCTTTATATCACAAAACAATTATCAAGTATCAAACTTCTCCTAGTACTCAATGCACTTTTTATGAAAGTTTTTATTATACCGATCTTGGATGCCTATCATATTAGGACTAAATTCATAACCAAAGCAAATTACCATGCTGTTCTAAGGGACTCTCAAAATAATATAAGTGAAGCATGAGAGATCAATAATTTCTATAAAATAAAACCACCACCGTGCTCTAAAAGATATAAGCAAAGCACTAGAGCAAAATTATCTAGCTCAAAAGGTATAAGTGAAGCACATAGAGTATTCTAAGAAATTCCGATTCATGTGTGTCTCTCCCAAAAGGTGTGTACAGAAAGGATGTTTGTGATAAACTAAAAATAAAAGACTCAAATCATACAAGATGCTCCAAGCAAAACACATATCATGTGGTGAATAAAAATATAGCTCCAAGTAAAGTTACCGATGGACGAAGACGAAAGAGGGGATGCCTTCCGGGGCATCCTCAAGCTTAGGCTTTTGGTTGTCATTGGATTTTACCTTGGGGTGCCTTGGGCATCCCCAAACTTAGGCTCTTGCCTCTCCTTGTTCCTAATCCATCAAATCTTTACCCAAAACTTGAAAACTTCACAACACAAAACTTAAAAGAAAATCTCGTGAGCTCCGTTAGTAAAAGAAAACAAACCGCCACTTCAAGGTACTGTAATGAACTCATTATTTATTTATATTGGTGTTAAACCTACTTTATTCCAACTTTTATATGGTTCATAAACTCTATTACTAGCCATAGATTCATCAAAATAAGCAAACAACACACAAAAAACAGAATCTGTCAAGAACAGAACAGTCTGTAGTAATATGTAGGTTTCAAATACTTCTGGAACCCCAAAAATTCTAAACTAAACTTCTGGACGTGAGGAATTTATCTATTAATCATATTCAAAAATAATTAACTAAATAGCACTCTCCAGTAAAAAAAATGGCAGCAACTCTCGTGAGCGCTAAAGTTTCTATTTTTTGCAGCAAGATCGCAAAGACTTTCCCCAAGTCTTCCCAAAGGTTCTACTTGCAAACACTAATTAAAAGCATAAAACCACATCTAAACAGAGGCTAGATGAATTATTTATTACTAAACAGAACTAAAAAGCAAGGAACAAAAGTAAAATTGGGTTGCCTCCCAACAAGCGCTATCGTTTGACGCCCCTAGCTAGGCATAAAAGCAAGGATAGATCTAGGTATTGTCATCTTTGGTTTTAATTTTATTAGCAGATTCATGCTCGAATCCGGGAGGTTCCTTACGCTTCCCTTCATATTCAGAAATTTTTAGATTTAAAGAATCCAACCGCTTATTGCAAAGGGTAATTAACATATTCATGCGGTGAAGATTTCTGCTGACACTCTTGAGAGGTTCAAGAGATTTTTGTGAAATTTTCGTTACTTCGCAAATCTTCTCAAAAACTTGTGTCTCTTCCTGGGTATTATGTCGCCCCTTTGGTGGAGGTAGTGTTCCCACTATTCCTTCTAAGATTTCATGAGCAATATTGGGATCCATTTCAATAAAAATTCCTTTGGCAACGTAATCCAAGAGTTGTCTATGGGACATATTTAGTCCAACATAAAAATTGCGAAGTAAAATTCTAAAATTCACCTCTAAGGTGAAATTACGATAAGATTCCATCATCCTAAACCAAGCATCTTTTAAATTTTCACCTTGTCTTTGTTTGAAGTGAAGAACTTCAAACTCAGGAGATAGAGGGACAGATAAAGGACTGGCCATGACGGCACATGGGACACAAGGAACAAGCGAAAAGAGAGGGCGAATAAAATGGCAAGGGTGAAGTGGGGGAGCGGAAAACGAGAGGCAAATGGCAAATAATGTAATGCGAGGGATAAGAGTTTATGATGGGTACTTGGTATGTCTTGACTTGTGCATAGACTCCCCGGCAACAGCGCCAGAAATCCTTCTTGCTACCTCTTGAGCACTGCGTTGGTTTTCCCTTGAAGAGAAAAGGGTGACGCAGCAAAGTAGCGTAAGTATTTCCCTCAGTTTTTGAGAACCAAGGTATCAATCCAGTAGGAGGCCACACGCAAGTCCCTCGTACCTACACAAACAAATAAGAACCTCGCAACCAACGCGATAAAGGGGTTGTCAATCCCTTCACGGTCACTTACGAGAGTGAGATCTGATAGAGATGATAAAATAATATTTTTGGTATTTTTATGATAAAGATTAAAAGTAAAGATTGCAAAATAAAAGGTAATAGAAATAGCTTGTTGACGGAAGATTAATATGATGGAGAATAGACTCGGGGGCCATAGGTTTCACTAGTGGCTTCTCTCAAGATAGCATAAGTATTACAGTGGGTGAACAAATTACAATCGAGCGATTGATAGAAAAGCGAATAATTATGAGAATATCTAGCATTGATCATGTATATAGGCATCACATCCGTGACAAGTAGACCGACTCCTGCCTGCATCTACTACTATTACTCCACACATCTACCGCTATCCAGCATGCATCTAGAGTATTAAGTTCATAAGAACAGAGTAACGCATTAGGTAAGATGACATGATGTAGAGGGATAAACTCAAGCAATATGATATAAACCTCATCTTTTTATCCTCGATGGCAACAATACAATACGTGTCGTTTCCCTTTCTGTCACTGGGATCGAGCACCGCAAGATTGAACCCAAAGCTAAGAACTTCTCCCATTGCAAGAAAGATCAATCTAGTAGGACAAACCAAACTGATACTTCGAAGAGACTTGCAAAGATAACCAATCATACATAAAAGATTTTAGAGAAGAATAAAATATTGTTCATAGATAGACTTGATCGTAAACCCAAAATTCATTGGATCTCGACAAACACACCGCAAAAAGAGTTACATCGAATAGATCTCCAAGAAGATCGAGGAGAACTTTGTATTGAGATCCAAAGAGAGAGAAGTAAACTACTCACACATCATCGGAGAGGCCATGGATTTGATGTAGAGGCCCGCCGTGATCGATGCCCCCTCCGGCGGAGCTCCAGAAAAGGCCCCAAGATGGGATCTCTTGGATACAGAAGGTTGCGGCAGTGGAAATAGGGTTTAGTGGTGCTCTTGAATGTTTTCAGGGTATATGAGTATATATAGGAGGAATAAGTGGGTCGGTTGAGCCACGATGGGGGAGGGCGCGCCCCCTGCCTCGTGGACTCCTCATTTGTTTCTTGACGTCCACTCCAAGTCCTATGGATCACGTTTCTTCCAAAAATCATGTTCCCAAAGGTTTCATTCCATTGGGATTGCGTTTGATATTCGTTTTCTGCGAAACACTGAAATAGGCAAAAAAACAGCAATTTGCACTGGGCCTGGGGTTAATAGGTTAGTCCCAAAAATAATATAAAAGTGTAAAATAAAGCCCATTAACATCCAAAATAGATAATATAATAGCATGGAACAATCAAAAATTATAGATACGTTGGAGACGTATCAATCAACTTCTTGAATCCCAGTTTTGTTGCGATCCTGAGCCCGGCAATGAGACCTTTATATTCTCCAATGTTGTTGGTGGCCTTCTCCCGGGGGAAATGCATTTGAGCCACGTACTCGAGGTGCTCTCCAGTGGGGGCAATGAGAAGCACGCCAGCCCCTGTACCTTGTAGGGAGAAGGCACCATCATAGTGCATGATCAATTCTTGGGGCACTTCCTTGCCAGGAGCAACTGTCTCCAACACTTCTTCGTCAGGGGAAGGCATCCATTCTGCAATGAACTCCGCTAGTGCTCTATTGTGAATAGTTGACATGCTCTCAAACTTTAAACCAAAGATGGATAACTCCAAAGCCCATTCCACTATTCTGCCAGTAGCCTCAGGGTTCCTCAGAATGTGTTGCAAGGGGAAGCGGGTGACAACCGTGTCGATGTTCTGGGACCGGGGGTGCCCAGACTTGCCTACCTGCGGCCCGTGGCGTGGCTCCACTAGCGGCCCTGTACGGCCCAATTCGGCAGCAACAACATAAGACCCTCGCGAGGGGCCAAGCCTCGTGAGGTGGACGATGCCAAGACCTCCCTGGGGGGCGGCCTCACTAGGCTGGCTCCCGACGAGCAGAGATATCTATGCAGGGTGCACCTCGCAAGGTTCACATGACGTGAGCCATGATGACCAAGGCCAGGCGGGCGTAGTGTACCAGTTTCCTCCACTACAAAAAAAAGACACATCCGTGACATTTTGGGTCGAACGGAAAAAAATCTATCATACTTATGACACTTCTATGACGATAATTGTGACAAAACCCTGTATCATCATAGATGTGGTGGGCTCCTACTTCTATGACAAAAAATCATGATAGAAAATGGGCTTTTCGTCCTGGGCAGGCCGGAGACGCGGCTGCATGAAATTCTTTGGGCCGTCCATGACGGAAAAAACCATGGTAGAAGCGAGGGCGAGGAAAATTTCAAGGAGTTCTTGGTTATGGTGGGTGGTCGGGGGCCGAGCGATGCGCGTTTCTCTCGTACACGTACGCGCGTGTGTGCGAGGCGTTGGGCTCTAACTGAAACCAAGCGAGGCATTGGGCTCTAACTGAACCCGAGCGATTGCACTAGCTACGTTACTGAACCCGAGTGATTCCTTCGCTACTACTGCTAACTGAAGCCGGTCGATGCTGCCTCTGCATGAACAGTGGGCGTTGCTGGGGGGTTTGGATGAACAGTTCCCGGTGTGGGTGGATGAACAGGACCCCGTGGTGTTGCCTCTGGATGAACAGGACCCCGATCGATCGAGCCGATTGGGGATGGATGAACAAGACCCCATGGAGGGCTGGATGAACAGGACCACCCCGTGGAGGGCTGGATGAACAGTAGACGGTGGAGGGTTGGATGAACAGTAGCTCGTGGAGGGGTGGTTGAACAGGAGCCCGTGGAGAGGGCTGGTTGAACAGTAGCCCGTGGAGTAGCGCGCGGTGGAGGCTGGATGAACAGGAGCCCATGGATGAACAATCGCGGGTGGAGGCTGGAGGAGGTCGACGGTGGATGAACAGTAGCCCATGGAGGCTGGAGAGGGTCGACGATGGAGATGAACAGTATCCCGTGGAGTCCCGTTTTGCGGTACGCCACACCCCTCCCGATGAACAGGACCCCCATTTCGACCGTAGCGCTCCAACACAAGTCCGTTTCCTTTGTTTTGTGGTACGCCACACCCCTCCCGATGAACAGCACCCCCCTTTCGACCATAGGAGGTCTATTTCCTCCATTTTGCGGTACGCCAGACCCCTCCCGATGAACAGGATCCCGTTTCGAACGTGGTCGGTCGAACACAAGGCCGTTTCCTCCGTTCTGCGTACGCCAGGCCTCGTTTCCATCGGTTGTTCCATCCAAGCCCTCCCGATGAATACGACGACGCATTCTGTTCCGACCCAGCCGGTTGGCTCCCCATGAACACGACGACAACGTTGTTTCTCTGTTCCGACCCAGCCATGTACACGAGCCCTGGCCGTACGTATGCGTGAGTAGGCGTTCAAGACCCCGCCCGTATGTACGTATGTGGCCGTATTTCTCTCTTGCACACTGGCCGTTGTACGTACGTGTACATGCTACGTGCGCGCCTCTACTACGACACGTGTGCACCTCTACATCGACTAGTATGTACGTACGCGTTCGTGACCAGAATGACAACGCTACATACGCTTCGACCAGGTGGGTCCCGACTGTCAGGCACTTCCTTGTGTGCGAAGATGTAGCTGGAGGGTCCCAGCAGTCAGGGGGGCGAATCATTTTTTTGCCTGGAGGCACTTCCTTGCGTGCGAAGATGTAGCTGGTAGGTCCCAGCAGTCAGGGCAGAAACATTTTTTTCGTGAAATACGGTTGCCCGTCCAGTGGGTCCCTGCTGTCAGGTGGAGAAATCATTATTTTCCACGTAATAAGGAGGCACTTCCTTGCTGCGGTCGTGGACCCAGCTGTCAGCCTCTCCACGTACAGTCCACGTCCGATGGAAGCCGTTCCTTGGCCACGTTGACCATGCCATGCCGAGAGCACCATGGTGGAGGACGACGGCGAGGCCTGGGAAGGGGACGACGTGGAGCCGGGGAAGACGCGGCAGTGGATGCCCACGCGTAGAGGAGTATGACGGTTCACTGGTTCCTTGCGGTGTGAGGCTGTCGTCTGATACGTCTCCAACGTCTCTACTTTTCCAAACACTTTTGCCCTTGTTTTGGACTCTAACTTGCATGATTTGAATGGAACTAACCCGGACTGACGCTGTTTTCAGCAGAATTACCATGGTGTTATTTATGTGCAGGAGAAAATGTTCTCGGAATGACCAGAAACTTCACGGAGCCACTTTTCAGAAAATAAGAAAAATACCTGCAAAAGATGAAGGCTAGGGGGCCCACCACCTTGCCACGAGGGTGGGGGCGCGTCTGCCCCCCTAGGGCGCGCCCCCCTACCTCGTGGGCCCCTGTTGCCTCTCCGACTCCAACTCCAACTCCATATATTGTGTTTCGGGGAGGAAAAATCAAGGAAAGGAAATCATTGCGTTTTACGATACGGAGCCACCGCCAAGCCCTAAAACCTCTCGGGAGGGCTGATCTGGAGTCCGTTCGGGGCTCCGGAGAGGGGAATCCGTCGCCATCGTCATCATCAACCATCCTCCATCACCAATTTCATGCTCACCGCCGTGCATGAGTAATTCCATCGTAGGCTTGCTGGACGGTGATGGGTTGGATGGGATCTATCATGTAATCGAGTTAGTTTTGTTAGGGTTTGATCCCTAGTGTCCACTATGTTCTGAGATTGATGTTGCTATGACTTTGCTATGCTTAATGCTTGTCACTAGGGTCCGAGAACCATGATTTCAAATCTGAACCTATTATGTTTTCATCAATATATGAGTGTTCTTGATCCTATCTTGCAAGTCTATAGTCACCTATTATGTGTTATGATCCGTTAACCCCGAAGTGACAATAATCGGGATACTTACGGGTGATGATCATAGTTTGAGGAGTTCATGTATTCACTATGTGTTAATGCTTTGTTCCGGTTCTCTATTAAAAGGAGGCCTTAATATCCTTTAGTTTCCGTAAGGACCCCGCTGCCATGGGAGGGTAGGACAAAAGATGTCGTGCAAGTTCTTTTCCATAAGCACGTATGACTATATTCGGAATACATGCCTACATTACATTGATGAATTGGAGCTAGTTCTGTGTCACCCTAGCTTATAACTGTTACATGATGAACCGCATCTGGCATAATTCTCCATCACCGATCCATTGCCTACGAGCTTTCCATATATTGTTCTTCGCTTATTTACTTTTCCGTTGCTATTGCTATCATCACTACAAAATACCAAAAACATTACTTTTACTACTGTTACCTTTTGCTACCGTTACCACTACTATCATATTACTTTGCTACTAAATACTTTGTTGCAGATACTAATTTTCCAGGTGTGGTTGAATTGACAACTCAGCTGCTAATACTTGAGAATATTCTTTGGCTCCCCTTGTGTCGAATCAATAAATTTGGGTTGAATACTCTACCCTTGAAAACTGTTGCGATCCCCTATTCTTGTGGGTTATCAAGACTATTTTCTGGCGCCGTTGCCGGGGAGCATAGCTCTATTCTTTGAGTCACTTGGGATATATATCTGTTTATCATTATGAAGAACTTGAGAGATCCAAAAACCAAGATCTATCCCTCAACTACGAGGGGAGGTAAGGAACTGCCATCTAGCTCTGCACTTGATTCACCTTCTGTTATGAGTAAGCTTGTGACACCTACACCTGCTTCTGCTATTCGTTCTGATATGTCGCATGTTATTGATGATGCCACTTCTGCTATGCATGATACTTATGATGAAACTACCTCTATGCCTGATACTACTATGCCACTTAGTGATTTTCATGATGAACAACTTTCTAGGACTAGAGAAATTGAAAATATTGAATCTGATGATACTGATGAAAGTGATGATGAAGAACCACTTGCCATTCCTAAGGGTTATGTTTTTGATCAAGATGCTTCTTTAGCTATTTTAGCTTGCAGAAATAGAACTGAACTTAAAAGATTATTAGCTAAATTGAGTAAGCAATCTCTAAATGCTAGAATGAAACCTGACCCTGCTTTTGCTACTTCACCTATCTTTGTTACTGATAAGGATTATGAATTCTCTTTGATCCTGATATAATTACTTTGGTTGAATTTGATCCTTTGCATGGTTATGAATCTGGTACTATTGTGGCACATCTTACTAAATTAAATGATATAGCTACCCTGTTTACTAAAGATGAGAGAACTCGCTACTTTTATATTCTTAAAATATTTCCGTTCTTATTAAAGGGTGATGCTAAGATATGGTTTAATTCTCTTGATCCTGGTTGTGTGCGTAGTCCCCAGGATATGATTTATTACTTCTCTGCTAAATATTTCCCTGCTCATGAGAAACAAGCTGCTTTAAGGGATATATATAATTTTGTGCAAATTGAAGAATATAGTCTCCCACAAGCTTGGGGGAGGCTTCTCCAATTACTTAATGCTTTGCCCAATCATCCTCTTAAGAAAAATGAAACACTTGATATCTTTTATAATGGACTAACCGATGCCTCCAAAGATTACCTGGGTAGTTGTGTTGGTTCTGTTTTCAGGGAAAGAACACTGGATGAAGCTGAAATCCTATTGAATAATATGTTGACAAATGAAAATAATTGGACACCTCCGGAGCCAATTCCTGAGCCTATTCCTAAACCAACTCCGAAGAAGAGGGGTATTCTATTTCTCAGTCCTGAAGATATGCAAGAGGCAAAGAAATCTATGAAAGAAAAAGGTATTAAAGTTGAAGATGTTAAGAATTTACCTCCTATTGAAGAAATACATGGTCTTAATTTACCGCCTGTGGAAGAAACATATAATCTTAATCTTTTACCTATTGAAGAAACTCATGGTCTTGATAACCCGACACAGGTAGTAAAGGTAAATTCTCTCTATAGATATGATAAAGATGTAATCCCATTTACTAAGTTTGCTAGCCCATGCTTAGATGAGTTTGATAAATTTATGGCTAAGCAAGAAGATTTTAATGCTTATTTTGGTAGACAATTGAAATACAATTCAAATATGCTTGAACACTTGGGTGATTATATGGCCAATGTTAAAGGTGAACTTAAACTTATTAGTAAACATGCTTCTATGGTTACCACTCAAGTACAACAAGTACTTAAAGCTCAAAATGATTTGCTCAATGAATTGAATAGTAAAGATAATGATAATATTGTTAGAGTGGCTATTAGAACTGGTAGAATGACTCAGGAACCTTTATATCCTGAAGGCCATCCTAAGAGAATTGAGCAAGATTCTTAGAGAAATAATATAGATGCACCTAGTTCTTCTAAAAAGAAGAAAAAGAAAAATGATAGGACTTTGCATGCTTCTAGTGATCCTATTGTTGAAACACCTGAGAATCCAAATGATATTTCTATTTCTGATGCTGAAACACAATCTGGTAATGAACCTGAAACTAGTGATAATGCTAATAATAATGTTCATGATGACGCTCAACCTAGTAATGATAATGACATAGAAATTGAACCTGCTGTTGATCTTGATAACTTACAATCAAAGAATCAACGTTATGATAAGGAAGATTTTGTTTCTAGGAAACATGGTAAATAAAGAGAACCATGGGTTCAGAAACCCATGCCTTTTCCTCACAAACCATCCCAGAAAAAGGATGATGAGGATTTTGAGCACTTTGTTGAAATGATTAGACCTATATTTTTGCGTATGCGATTAACTGATATGCTTAAAACCAATCCTTATGCTAAGTACATGAAAGATATTATTACAAATAAAAGAAAGATACCGGAAGCTGAAATTTCCACCATGCTTGCTAATTATACTTTTAAGGGTGGAATACCAAAGAAACATGGAGATCCAGGAGTACCCACTATACCATGCTCCATTAAAAGAAACTATGTTAAAACTGCTTTATGTGATCTTGGAGCCGGTGTTAGTGTTATGCCTCTCTCTTTATATCGTAGACTTGATTTGAATAAGTTGACACCTACTGAAATATCTTTGCAAATGGCTGATAAATCAACTGCTATACCTGTCGGTATTTGTGAGGATGTGCATGTTGTAGTTGCAAACATTACTATTTTAACGGACTTTGTTATTCTTGATATTCCCGAGGACGATAGTATGTCTATTATTCTTGGAAGACCCTTTTGAATACTGCAGGGGATGTTATTGATTGCACTAAAGGCAATGTCACTTTTCATGTTAATGGCAATGAGCATACGGTACACTTTCCGAGGAAACAACCTCAAGTTCATAGTATCAACTCTATTGGGAAAATCCCATCGATTATATTTGGAGGTTTTGAATTTCCTCTTCCTACTGTCAAGAAGAAATATGATATTCTTATTATTGGGGATGTGCGTATCCCCGTTGAGGTAACATAGTGTTATTCGAAATTTCTCCGGTTCCATGTTATTCGAAATGAGTTCGTTAACAAGACTTGATCAACCTTGTTAGTGGATTCCTTTTGATGATCATGAGATGGATGAAACTAGAAGGCACAACCTTCTGTACCCCACTTTTACTTTCTGTTATTTATATTAAATAAAATAAATATAAATATTTTTCTATCTGTCATCTGATTATCCGTGCAATATAAAAATACCTCGAAAATATAAGTTCTCCAAATGCCCTGAAATTTAAATATGATTTTTTTCTAGAATATTTGAGGATTTATGGAACTGAGAACACACCAGGGGGGTCAACCACCTGCCCACGAGGGTGGAGGGTGCGCCAACCCCTCTAGGGTGCGCCCCCCTGCCTCGTGGGCCCACGGTGGCCCTCCTCCACTTATTCCTGCACCCACACACTTCATCATCCTCCCACAAACACGAATATCCAGCTCAAGCACGAGTTCTAGCTCATCTTGCTGCCATTTTTGATCTCCTTGCTCAAAGCACCTCTCACAAAACTGCTTCGGGAGATTGTTCCTTGGTATGTGACTCCTCCATTGGTCCAATTAGTTTTTGTTCTAGTGCTTTATTCATTGCAAATTTGTGTTGCTTAGGTGACCCTGTTCTTGAGCTTGCATGTTGAATTTATATGGTCAAAAGTAGTTTTGATGCATGATATAGGCCCTATGCACTTGTAGGAGTAGTTGCTATCAATATCATTGAGTTTGGTTTACTTTTATTTTGAAGTTACTAAAAAAATTTAGAATTTTTCAGAGGAAGAAATATGCTTAGGAAAATGTTCCAAGGTGGTTCTTCAAGGAAGCAAGGACCCAGGCTTGCAATGCGTGATGCTGATGAAGAGCCACCAAGAGATGCTCCAGTGCGTCCTTGTGAATGGACTTCTGAGAACTTTATGGATTGAGCGGGAATTAAGGAAGAATTTAACGCATATTTGCGTAACGCTGATCTTCTGAGCTTCGAGGAAGAGAAGTGCAGCCAGTATCACTATCTCACCAGTAGCTTTGTGAGGAGGTTTGAATTTTCAACTTCCCGTAATTCTCCAACTGTCCTATTTGATCTTTATGATAAATCTTACACTATGGACTTAGAGGATTTTACCACTTCTTGCAAACTTCCACAATGGGGTAGTATAAGGGATCCTCGCAAATCTGAATTTAGAGATTTTCTTGCTAGAATAATTGTGGGATAATCTAGAGATATTACACAAGCTACCATAGGGAGCATTCACTTTCCTGCTATACATTATTTTTCTCTCTTCATAGGTAGATGCATTAATGGTAAAGATGAGGCATGTCACATGTGTGTCCCCGATCTTAGTATTCTTAGGAGTGCTGTGTTAGGAGACAAATCATATAATTTGGGAGCCATTGTTGCACGTAGGCTGCATCTTAATAGATTTAATGGAGATTTCTTTGGTGGAATTTATGCAACCCGCATAGCTAATTTTCTTGGTATAGCCATACGCGAAGATGATATTGAATTACCTCCTGCTTATCTAGATTTTAATTCTATGGTTCACCACCAGTTTGTCGAGAGGAACGGATCACCTCTCCAGTATCGACTAATCTTTGACAAACACCATGCTGTCCGTATTACTCTCCCTGCTCCTGCCTTCTTTGATTATCAGGCAAGAGGAGGATATACTATTACCAGAGAGGAGGCGGATGAGTACGAGAGGAGAGAGGAGGCCGCTCGTTGCCACGCTGCATCGCAGTACGACCCCCAACTATTATTATGGATATCTGCCAGGCCAGCCGTGGCCATAGACCAACTTAGGCCAAAAACCTAAGCTTGGGGGAGTACATATTTCCCACCGACATTACATTGATGTTCACACACTCATTGCTATATGTCGGTGCTCATACTTTTTCATTGTATCATCCATGCTAGTTTACTTTCCTTTTTATGCTTTCTTCTTGTGTGTTTACTAAACCTTAAGAAAAAAATAGTTGTAGCTTTTAATTAATTTACTATCCATGCTTGTAGTAGTAATTAAAAAGAAAACGCAAAAATATTTCATGTTCTTCGTTTGCTTGTTGGGAGCTTTCCCGTGTAAATAGTTTTATTTCTTTTCTTTTCTTTGGGGATTGATAGGAGAAGACCATAATTAAATTGTTGAAGTGGCTCTTATATGCATTATTGTTGATCTGACAAAAGGGCCCATATTGCCTTGTCTTCTCCTATTTATTGAATGCCTGCAGATTCCAGCTTAGTCCAATGCACGTGCACTATTATTACTATTCACATCATTCGGTCGTGCAAGTGAAAGGCAATTATTATGATATATGATGGACTGGCTGAGATGAGAAAATCTGGTATGAACTCGACCTCTTTTGTTTTTGTAAATATGATTAGTTCATCGTTCCTGATTCAGCCTATTATGAATAAACATGTTTGCAATGACAACTAGAGATCATAGTTTCTTGTTCCATGCTTGATTAGCTATGAGTTATAATGGTTTACCTTGCATGCCAACATGCTATTAAAATGGTTATGATGTGGTATGATAGGGTGGTATCCTCCTCTGAATGATTTAAGTGACTTGACTTGGCGCATGTTCACACATGTAGTTGAAACAAAATCAACATAGCCTTCACGATATTTATGTTCATGGTGGATTATATCCTACTCATGCTTGCATTCGGTGTTGATTAATTTTAATGCATGTTCATGACTGTTGTCGCTCTCTAGCTGGCCGCTTCCCAGTCTTTTGCTAGCCTTCCCTATACTAAGCGGGAATACTGCTTGTGCATCCAATCCCTTAAACCCCAAAGTTATTCCACATGAGTCCACTATACCTACCTATATACGATATCTACCTACCGTTCCAAGTAAATTTGTATGTGCCAAACTCTAAACCTTCAAATAAATATCCTATTTTGTATGCTCGAATAGCTCATGTATCAACTAGGGTTGTCCATATCTTCGATGTTAGGCGGGTTATTCTCAAGAGGTGTGGACTCCGCTCCTCACTCACGAGATAAATGGCTGGTCACCAGGATGCCCACTCCCATGCTTTATGCAAACTAAATCAAAATAATTGCAAACAAAAATCCCCCTGGGACTCTTGTTAGTTGGAGGCACTCGTTGTTTCGAGCAAGCCATGGATTGATGCTTGTTGGTGGAAGGGGGAGTATAAACTTTACCATTCTCTTTGGGAACCGCCTATAATGTGTGTAGCATGGAAGATATCGCCATCTCTTGGTTGTTATGTTGACAATGAAAGTATACCGCTCAAAATATTATTCACCTCTGTTTCAAAACCGAGCTTTGGCACCTCTTTAAAATCCCTGCTTCCCTCTGTGAAGGGCCTATCTATTTACTTTTATGCTGAGTCATCATCCTCTTATTAAAAAGCAACAGTTAGAGAGCACCACTGTCATTTGCCTTCATTACTGTTAGTTTACATTGAATATGACTTGACTGGATCTCTTTTACCATGAATTACAATGTCTAGTCAGTCCTTGGTCTTTAAAGGTGCTCTGCATTTATGTTTTGCGGTCTCATAAAGGGCTAGCGAGATACCATCTTGTTATATCATATTATGATTGTTTTGAGAAAGTGTTGTCATCCGAGATTTATTATTATTGCTCGCTAGTTGATTATGCCATTAATATGAGTAAACTTGAGACCTAAGCGTTATTGTGAATGTGGTTATTTATAATCTTTGCTAAAAACTTGAATGCTGGCTTTACATATTTACAACAACAAGAGCAAACAGAGTTTGAAAAAAAAATTCTTTATCACTTTCATTTTATCAACTGAATTGCTTGAGGAAAAGCAAAGGTTTAAGCTTGGGGAGTTGATACATCTCCAACGTATCTACTTTTCCAAACACTTTTGCCCTTGTTTTGGACTCTAACTTGCATGATTTGAATGGAACTAACCCGGACTGACGTTGTTTTCAGCAGAATTACCATGGTGTTATTTATGTGCAGGAGCAAACGTTCTCGGAATGACCTGAAACTTCATGGAGCCACTTCTCAGAAAATAAGAAAAATACCTGCAAAAATATGAAGGCCAGGGGGGCCACCACCTTGCCACGATGGTGGGGGTGCGCCTGCCCCCCTAGGGCGCGCCCCCCTACCTCGTGGGCCCCCTGTTGCCTCTCTGACTCCAACTCCATATATTGTGTTTCGGGGAGAGAAAAAATCAGGGAAAAGAAATCATCGTGTTTTACGATATGGAGCCACCGCCAAGCCCTAAAACCTCTCGGGAGGGCTGATCTAGAGTCCGTTCGGGGCTCCGGAGAGGGGAATCCGTCGCCATCGTCATCATCAACCATCCTCCATCACCAATTTCATGATGCTCACCGCCGTGCGTGAGTAATTCCATCATAGGCTTGCTAGACGGTGATGGGTTGGATGGGATCTATCATGTAATCGAGTTAGTTTTGTTAGGGTTTGATCCCTAGTGTCCACTATGTTCTGAGATTGATGTTTCTATGACTTTGCTATGCTTAATGCTTGTCACTAGGGCCCGAGTGCCATGATTTCAGATCTGAACCTATTATGTTTTCATCAATATATGAGTGTTCTTGATCCTATCTTGCAAGTCTATAGTCACCTATTATGTGTTATGATCCGTTAACCCCGAAGTGACAATAATCGGGATACTTACCGGTGATGACCGCAGTTTGAGGAGTTCATGTATTCACTATGTGTTAATGCTTTGTTCCGGTTCTCTATTAAAAGGAGGCCTTAGTATCCCTTAGTTTCCGTAAGGACCCCGCTGCCACAGGAGGGTAGGACAAAAGATGTCATGCAAGTTCTTTTCCATAAGCACGTATGACTATATTCGAAATACATGCCTACATTACATTGATGAATTGGAGCTAGTTCTGTGTCACCCTAGGTTATAACTATTACATGATGAACCGCATCCAGCATAATTCTCCATCACCGATCCATTGCCTACGAGCTTTCCATATATTGTTCTTCGCTTATTTACTTTTCCGTTACTATTGCTATCATCACTACAAAATACCAAAAACATTACTTTTACTAATGTTACCTTTTGCTACCGTTACCACTACTATCATATTACTTTGCTACTAAATACTTTGCTGCAGATACTAAGTTTCCAGGTGTGGTTGAATTGAGAACTCAGCTGCTAATACTTGAGAATATTCTTTGGCTCCTATTGGGGATATTACTACTGGATGTAAACCGGCCGGGAGTAGCCGGATTAGCTTCATAAAGATTAGAAGCCCATGAAGACATGAAGATGGTGGCGCTTTACGAAGCCCCAAGGCCCAAAGGCGGGTTAAAGCCTATGATGTAAACCGACTCTGTTATGTAACTTGTATTGTAAGTTAGAGGAATAGAGACCGAGCCGGACACAGTTATGATCCGGCCTCGGGACTCTGTAAACCGGTGGGCGTCAGCCTGTGTATATAAAGGGACGACCCAGCTGCGGTTTGGGGATGACAGACAACAACTCGAGAGCCAGACAAAGTGGATTCGCTCCCTGGCCTTCGAAACCCTAGCAATACCAATCACAACTAGACGTAGGCTTTTACCTTCCTCGAAGGGGCCGAACTAGTATAAAACTCTCCGTGTCCCCTTGTCCGGTTTAACCCCTTTAAGCTAACCTATTGCGATGGCTCCACGACTAAGTCCTTTCACAAGGACATCTGCCATGACAAACCCACGACAGTTGGCGCCCACCGTGGGGCTATCGCACGATGGTTTCGAGTTCTTGAAGGGCAGCTTTGATGGACTCAAGGGGTACACCGTGGGCCGGATGACGAAGAGTCATCGCAGCAAGCTCTACATCGCCAATGTAGGATAGGGTCCCGAGGCTGATTCAATTGAATATGGGTACCGGGTCCCCTTTGGTGGGATTCACGTCTTCATCGGCAAGATTGGCGAACCGGCCCTTGAGCCGGACACCTGCACCGACATCATCGAGACGGCTCAGCGTGCAAGTTCTTCGCCTGTTCAGCCCGTGACGAAGCATGTTTTCGTAGGTGTCATCCATGGAGCAAAATACGTGGACGGGCTGGCGTCCGAAGGAGAAACCGTCATCTGCTCCGATGACGAGTCTTCTGGAGAGACTGAATCGCTCTATCAGTTGCAGGATGGCCGGATTGGTGGAGGATCCGAGGGCAGCAGTATTCCGGACTCCCCTGATCTGCCGAACCGGGCCGCTATCTTCATGGCCGGTACACAGTCGGCGCCTCACTCATCAACTGCTGCAGCAATACTCTCCGGTTCAACAACGGCCACACCGGCGGGGGCAAGAAGCTCTGCGCCGTCTCCGGCTCAAGTCATGTCTGATTTGTTCGACGCTTTGGCAACATTGATGGCCGCAGAGCTAGATGCAGCAGCCAGGGATCAGCACAACGTGGAGATTGCAAAGGTAAAGGATCAGATGGCCCAGGCTAAAGCGGACCTGGCGGCGGAGAATGCTAGGATGGCTACAGAACGGGCTGAGTTGGAAGCACAGGCCTACCGGATTAGGCTGGATCGAAACGCTTCTGAAGAAGTCATGAGAAGAAGGTACCGATCACATCTCCCATCGGGTTATGAGCCATGAAATCTCTTCAACACACCAGGAGCAGGAGCTAGTAACCAACCAATACTAAACCGGGCAGAGGCACTAGGAACAGGAGCGTCAGTTCAACCGCGTGCGATGGACCCGCCTCGTTAGAACAACGTTGTACCGCAGTATGTGCCAACACCTCCCGGGCATTATTCCAACCCGTTGGACAATATCGTGGCCGCCGCTTCACGCCTGGCAGCCCTCCCAACCGACGGCGAATCACCGGTGGCGATTGAGGCATGTCGGGCTAGAGATCTCCTTCAAACGGTGCTAAACCAGTAGCAGGCATACTCACACAGTCGTGAGAGGATTCATTCCACTCCCCGTCTGAGCCAGAGCTATAGCAGACACGTTGAGGACGAACCGGCTGTGTCAAGCAGCGCACGTCACTGTAATTCGCCACAAGGACACAACCCGGCTGGGGAAGGTGCTAATGCACAAGATGTTGTGGATCATGGCCGCGCTCGTCGGGAGGCCGAGTTAGCAGCTCGACACGGAGCGCTTCAACATACTCCGGTTCACCCTACACGGAGCCAGGGGTGGTATTCGGTTCCTTAGGGGCGCCGTGTCTCACCCCCGCTTTGCGTAATGTGAGACTGCCCAAGGATTTCAAAGGACCTCGTAAGGTGCCCAATTACACCGCCGATTTGCAACCAGTAGCGTGGGTTGAAAGTTACGAGATGGCAATGGAGATGCTGGATGTGGACTAAGGGGTATGTGCTAAATACTTCACCATGATGTTGGAGGGAACAGCTCGTACTTAGTTAAAGAGCTTACCAACTAACTCTGTTGGATCATGGGCCGAATTGAAGCACCAGTTTATCCAGAACTTCAAAAATACTTGTAAGCAGCCCATGTCGATTGTGGACCTGGCCGCTTGTGTCCAAGAGGAAGGGGAATCCACGACCCATTGGGTAAAGCGGGTTTCAGCAATTTTGCATTCATCGGATCGTATCAATGCAGATACCGCGGTGCTAACATTGGAAGGCAATTGCCGTTTTTGCCTCTTAAACAAAAATTGGGAAGGCTTAAATGTCACTGCAATGATATGTCAACGCTCATGGCCGCTTTGGTTAAATACGCCGATTCAGATACTACCAAGGACCCCGACTCAGAGGAGGACAAGTCGAGGAAAGGGAAGAAGAGCGGCAACGCCAAGGGGCAGCAGCATAATCCGGCAGGCCATGGAAACAATGGTAAGCGCAAGGCTGACAATAGTTTGGACTTTGTGGCTAACACCAACGCTCAGGAGAATGGTCAGCGATGTAAGGGTAAGCAGCCCCAAAGAGGCGGTGATTCAGGCCCTAATTTGGAGCGCCTGTTAAATCAACCCTGTCCGAAGCATGGGTCCAAAGAAAAGCCAGCATCACATCTTTGGAAGGACTATTATATCATGCGAGATTTCAAGAACTCCAATATGTTTCAGTATGATAATGTCCCACCTAGCGGTTCAGGAGGTGGTTTCCACGGGCCGGGTTACGGCGGTGGCAGTTCCGGTTCAGGATTTCAGGGTAATCAAACCGGATACAACAATCAAGGGAGTCAGGGCAATCAGGGAGGTTACAACCATTAGGGGAACCAGCAGCAGCACCAGTCGGGTTATCAGAGCAATCCTAAGCAGTTAAATAGTGGGCAGTACCATGTTTTCACCACTAGTTTGTGCAAACGTGATCAGAAGCTTCACAAGAGGGCAGTAAACTCTGTTGAACCGGCAGTGCCTCAGTATTTGCACTGGTCTGAGAAGCCCATTTTGTGGAGTAGAGAGGATCACCCCCCCCCCCCACCCCCACCCCAGGTTGACAATCCGGGTCATCTGGCTTTAGTGGTGGCCCCTCAAGTTGGGGGATACAAGTTCACTAAGGTACTCATGGACGGGGGAAGCAGTATCAACATCCTATATTATGACACATTCCGCCATATGCGGTTGACAGATAAGAATCTCAAACCGTCAAACACCGTTTTTCACGGTGTGGTGCCTGGTAAGTCTACATATCTAGTGGGCAAGATAGCCTTGGAGGTGTCTTTTGGAGATGATCATGATTCAAGATCGGAGACATTGACCTTTGATGTGGTGAAAATCAAAAGTCCATATCATGCATTATTTGGACGGCCGGCTTACGCTAAGTTCATGGCAAGGCCGTGTTACGTTTATTTGAAGCTTAAAATTCCAGGTTATAAGGGGACCATCACAGTACATGGGAGCAGGAAGGTCGCTTTGGAATGTGAGGAAGGAGATGCGGCTTATGCTGAGTCGGTCTGTGCTGTGGAGGAACTGAAGCTTTATAAAGACCAAGTTGATCTGGCAGACATGACTTCTTTGAAAAAGCCAACTACTGAACATGATCCGGCGTTAAAGTTTAAATCAGCCACAGATACTAAGATGGTTGACTTTGTTCCTGGCGATTCATCCAAACAGTTCAGCATCGGCACTAACCTGGATCCCAAATAGGAAAGCGCGCTCATTGAGTTCATCCGTGAGAACCGGGACATCTTTGCATGGAAACCTTCTAACATGCCAGGTGTACCAAGGGAACTCGCTGAGCACACACTCAACATTGATCCTAAGTTTAAACCTGTCCGGCAGTTTCTCCGCCGCTTCAATGAAGAAAGCCGTAAGGCTATCGGTGAAGAGGTAGCTCGGTTGTTGGCCGCAGGGTTTATTGTGCAGGTCTTTCATCCAGAATGGTTAGCTAATCCAGTGTTGGTTCTTAAGAAAAACGGCACTTGACGGATGTGTGTGGATTACACAGATTTGAACAAAGCTTGCCCTGCAGACCCCTTTGCCCTCCCTCGTATTGATCAAATCATTGATGCTACGGCGGGTTGTGACCGTTTGTGTTTTCTGGATGCTTACTCTGGTTATCATCAGATCAAAATGGCAGTTAAGGACCAGGAGAAGACAGCCTTCATCACTCCTTTTGGAGCCTTCTATTATGTCTTCATGCCTTTTGGGCTTAAAAGCGTCCAGGCAACTTATCAACATTGTGTCCAGAATTGTCTTCATAAGAAAATTGGGCGTAATGTTCATGCATATGTGGATGATATTGTGATAAAATCCAGAAAAGAGGAAACATTGATAGATGACTTGAGAGAGACCTTCCACAACCTCCGAGTTTACAAGATGATGCTCAATCCGGAAAAGTGTGTCTTTGGTGTCCCGGCAGGCAAACTCTTGGGTTTTCTGGTATCAAACAGGCGTATTGAGGCTAATCCGGAGAAGATCTCAGCAATCACATCTTTGGCTAAACCAACGTGTATCAATGACGTTCAACGTTTGGCAAGCCGGATTACGGCTTTGAGCTGGTTTATCAGTCGTCTTGGGGAGAAGGCCATTCCTTCATATCAGATGCTGAAGAAAACAGATAATTTTGTCTGGAGCGAGGCGGCTGATAAAGCGTTTGAGGATCTGAAAAGGCAGCTTGTTGAACCACCTGTACTTGCAGCCCCGATTGACAAGGAGCCGTTGTTGGTATATGTGGCTTCTAATGCCTGTCGGGTGGTAGGTGCGACATATGCCAACGGGTGGCTTATCATTGTGGGAGCCAGTAAGACGTCGCCGGTGCCTGGAAACGGGATGAGGCGAAGACATGCACGCCGACGAATCTTACCCAGCTTCGGGGCTCTCCGTGGAGATAACACCCCTACTGCTGCTCTGCAGGGTCTCCGCATGGTCACTAGATGAACAAGTAGCTACACGGTGCTCCTTGAGCTATTTGGCGAGAGGAGGAGGAAGGGCACGGCTTGCTCTCTTCTCTTCCCTATGCGGTGTCTGAGACTAGCAGGGATTGATCTCTCTTTGCATGGATGCCCCGGGGGGTTTATATAGGCCTACCCCCTGGGGGTATAATGGTAATCTGGCTGGGCGCGGGGCCCAGCTGTCTGTGTCTACGCTCTCCGGCTTCTGCGTCGGCCGCTGGGGCCCGCCGGCTAGTGGGTCCCGGCGGCTGCCGGCTCCTTGGTCGACAGGAAGGCCCCATTGTCAGGGCCTTGTCGGTGGCTGGTTACTGTTGCTCAATCTTGGTGGCGAGGGCTTCACCGAAGTGGGCGTGGCTACAGTGCCGCCGCCCGGTGGGCGATCACTGTAGCCTCACCGCGTCTTGTCTCCTTAATGGGGCATCTTCTTCGAGGGAGGTGGCAAGTCGGCTGTGGGGAGACGGCTCTATCTTGGGCCGACTGGGGGAGGTCTGGCCGCCTTCGGGTGTCTCTCTGCCCGAAGGGGCCCACCGCCCATGGGCCGTACTGGTAGCCCGTCGTGGATGACATCAGGGTCAACGTGGCAACAGTGCTGCGCTGGACGGGTCATGGCCACCCGTACGGCGCACTGTGCCAGGCGTGCTTCGGGATTCGGGGGTGGCAGGATTCACTGTAGCCACGCCCCGTCACATCGCCGTTATGTGGATGCAGACTTCGAGGGTACGATCTTGATCGCTTTATGGGAGCCGGCTTCTTGGAGTCGGCCTTCTCGCGGCCGGCTTCTCGGAGCCGGCCCTCCGCGGCTTCTCTTCATGAGGGCTGAAGTCGGGCCGCCTTCCGATAGCCGGCCTGGAGACAGCCGGCAAGGGGAAGGCAGCCCTGTGTCTTGGATTCTTGAGGGCCTAATCGGCTCATAATTTTTTCAGAAGGGCCAGGGGGAGCCGGCTAGGCTACCCATGGTTATTTACTCCGACAGTAGTCCTTGAAGCTGATCGAGCTTCTAGGCTGACAAAGGGACGAGAAGCTAGGTCAGCTTCCTATCCCGAGGGGCCGGCTTTGCTCGTGCACGCCGTCTTCGGAAAAGCCCCGTTTCTTGTAGGCGGGAACGCGGGCCACGTGGTGAGGAAATCCTGCCAACGCACGCGCGCGACGGGACGCCGCCGCGGGCCCGGGCCCGCCACTCGCAGGCCTCGGTCCGAGCGCGGATCTTCTGCGGCCCACATGGACCGCTCGCCTTCCCGCAGCGGTTTTATTCTGCCATCAAGGCACAATAATCGCGGGACGTGGGGGAGTGGGCGCAGTTGATCCCCACGTTCCCCCACGCCGCGCCTCCTCGGCTCTGCCGCGCGGTCCATAAGTAGGAGGAGGAGGGGGAGCGGCAGAGGCTCGCGCGCTCTCCCTCACTCCACCCCTCCTTCTTCTTCTCTTCGCCGCAGCAACTCTTTGCCGCGCCATTCCGCCGTCGCTTCGTCTTGCTCCCCGCTGTAGCAATCCTTTGCCGCGCTGTTTCGCCGCCGCTTCGTCTTGCTCCCCGCCGCATCGCTCCCATGGCGCTGTCGAGCTCGTGGGATGGCTCCAACGTCCACGAGGACCATATCGAGTTCCTCCGCCGGACACGGCGTCTGCCCGGCGAGAACCTTGTGCAGGTTCGTCAAGCGCCGGCGAGGGAGATTTCACCGGCACCGGAGGAGGGCGAGCGGGTGATCTTCCGCTCGCACTGCCTGCGCGGCTTCGGCCTCCCGACGAGCGGATTCCTTCGAGCCTTCCTCTTGTTCTACCACCTCCAGCCGCATCACCTCACGCCCAACGCGATGATGCTGCTGTCGGCCTTCGTCACCTTATGCGAGGGCTTTCTTGGAGTTCTCCCCACGCTCGAGCTCTGGGGGGAGTTCTTCCAAAGCAAGCTCGGCACCGTCGTCGCGGGCGTGCCCGCCCCCTGCGGAGCCTTCATTGCCATGAGGCAGGCGAGTGAGAACAATCCGTTCCCGTCCATTCCGCTGATCCAGTCGGTGAAGCTTTGGCAAAAGTCTTATTTCTACATGAAGAACGTCTCCCAGCAAGGCGACTACGTCAACCTGCCAGATTACGTAGCCGGCCCGCCGGCTGGGAGGCAGCCTTCGTGGAGCTACCGGGCCAGGTCGCTGTCTCAGGCCGGGAACGCAGCCGTCTCCCGGCTTCGGGTGATGATCCAGTCGGAGGGCCTGACCGGAGCCGACATGGTGGCCGCCTTCGTGGAGCACCGGGTTCTTCCGCTCCAAGGCCGGCCTCACATGATCTGCCAAATGAGCGGCCGCTTCGACCCGTGCCGGCTGAGCACCAGGGAGATGCCTCACGCAGAGTTACATGGTGAATTATGTCTCCAACTGCAAGCTCACCGAGGATTGGCGATACGGCAAGGAGCCGTATTCCCGCGCCAACCCTCTGCCTGCCGTAAGTTCTTTCTTCTTTTCTTCCTTTTTTGTAGCTGGCCTCATGATAGCCGACTTTTGATCAATTGGTTTGCCTTTTGCAGAACCCTCTTCTCCCGCCGACAGCCGGGGCCGCGGGGGTAGAGCGCCGGCTCCTCCCCGACCGCACGGTGGACGACGCCAACGATCCGGACCTGGGAGCGGCCGCCATGGAAGACGCCATCGTGGGGGAAGGCGACGAGGCCGGAGGCGTGGGACTCGAGGCCAGCTTCGAGGACTGGCCGGATGACGACGAGGTCGAAGTCGCCCCGCACCGCCAGCCGGTGCCCGATCATCAAGGCGCGGGCTCGTCTGCCGTGCCGGCTGCCCGTGGCGGCGCGCAGAAGCGCCGGGCCGCGTCGATCTTCTTCGGTAGCCGGCCGAAAAAATCCAAGGTCTCCACGGCGGCGACCAAGCGGGATGAAGCGGCCGCGAAGGCGGCCCGCTTCCACAAGGCGGTGAAGCAGCCGCAGGCGATCTCTGCGTAAGTCGTCGAATGTCTTGCGTATATATTTTTTGTCTTCTTCGTCCGAAACTCTTCTAAACCTTTCTTTTCTTGCCGGATAGGGCACCGCTTTCTCTCAAGCGAGGTCCTGGCGGCTCCGTAGTCGGGCCGACTGGGGGGTCCTCAATCTCCCGCCGTGTGGATCCCCGCGCCGACCTTAAAGAGGCCACGGAGCGGAACGTGCGGGAGGCGCGGGAGGAGCGGGAGGCGGCGGAGCGAAGGACCGCCCAGGCGACGAAGGAGCAGGCCGACGCGGCGGCCAAGGCCCGGGCGAAGGCGGCAGCCGCGGAAACGGAGGCGGAGGAGTTGCCCAGCCGGAGGAGTGGTTCGCGCTGGACTCGGCAGCGGGTGAAGACTCGGCAGAGGAGATCGCCTCCAGCGATGAAGGCGAAGACGACGAAGGAGAGGAGGGCGAAGACGTTGAGCCGGCCGGTGAAGCGGCCAGCCAGCCTCAGCCTGATCGTGCCTCCAGCAACGAGGCGCGTGCTAGCGCGCCCTCTGCGGGAGGCGGTGATCATGCCGAGGTTCGCCAGCCGGCCACTCCTCCAGCCGGTACTGCCGTCTCCACCGACCTGCCCGACTCGCCAGTCACTCCCTTGGCTTAGTCTGCCGTCCTTGTTTTTTCCTGCTTGTTGCCTTTTGAACAACTTTATTAAACTTGCGCAGTTCCACCCACTAGGGGTGTATTCGAACTATGTTGAATGCTGGCCTTTTTGAAGGTCTTTTATGTAAATATTATTGTGTGTTTGGTTTCCATTCATGTATGCTTTTTATCCTTAGGCTGTTTCCTTTGCCGCCTTCCCCTTCTGGGAAGGCAAGTACTCGAGCTTTCTTAGATTGGAGCGAGGTGAATGGAAGCCGGCCGGCCGGCTACTCTGGTAGCCGGTCGGCGGTGGGAGAAAACCCGGCTTTTGTTATATTAGTCCATTAGTCCCTAGCCGTTTTTCGTGTGGGCACCCGTTCCTGCCCTTAACTCTTCCCAGCCGGACAGCCAGTTCTTCGAACTGCGACTTTTGGCAAGAGAAGGCTTGGGAGCCGGCACACTACTTGTCTGACTGCGGGTAGGACTTCTAATATAACTCCAGGCGGCCAGTCCCGAGCCGACTAGTCGAACCCGGTGCCGGACGGAAAAAAGTGAATGCAATGACAAGGCCATAAGCATGATACTTTTCATTTATAGACAAAAGATGGCAGTCCCCGAGCTCTCCTCGGGGGGCCTATTGTCTCGTACTTAGTACAAAAGTTAGCGTGATACATACTGCATTTCAACTGTAAAACCTTCGGAGGAGGTTGGCGTTCCATGGTCGTTCCGACTCCTTGCCGGAGTCATCTCTCTTTCGTGCCTTCGGCTTCTGCGCGTCGATCAGGTAGTAGGAGTCGTTGCCTAAGGCTCTGCTGATGACGAAGGGGCCCTCCCAAGGGGCTGAGAGCTTGTGCTGGCCGGCTGTTCGCGGGATCAGCTGGAGCACAAGATCGCCCTCTTGGAAGGATCTTGGCTTGACCTTCCGGCTGTGGTAGCGGCGCAGGCCCTGCTGATAGATGGCGGACCGGCTGAGGGCTAACAGCCGGCCTTCTTCCAGCAGGTCGACGCCGTCTTCTCGTGCTTCCTTGGCCTTGGCTTCCGTGTACATGGTTACTCGAGGCGAGTCGAACTCGGTGTCAGTTGGGATGACCGCCTCGGCACCATATACGAGGAAGAAGGGAGTGAAGCCGGTTGACTTGTTTGGTGTAGTGCGCAGACTCCAAAGGACAGCCGGCAGCTCATCGAGCCAACAGCCAGCTGAACGCTCCAATGGTACGATCAGTCGGGGCTTGATGCCAGAAAGGATGAGGCCGTTGGCTCGCTCGACCTGGCCGTTTGACTGCGGGTGGGCGACGGACGCTAGGTCCAACCGGATGCCTTGCGTCGCGCAGAAACGTGCCAAGGCTCCCTTGGCGAAATTCGTGCCATTGTCGGTGATGATGCTGTGTGGCACGCCATACCGAGTTGTTATATCTGCGATAAACGTCACGGTAGTCGGCCCATTCAGCTTCTTGATCGGCTTTGCCTCAATCCATTTGGTGAATTTGTCCACGGCGACAAGCAGATGTGTCATGCCGCCGCGCGTCGTCTTGAATGGGCCCACCATGTCCAGTCCCCAAACGGCGAAGGGCCAAGTGAGGGGAATGGTCTTGAGTGCTGAAGCCGGCATGTGTTGCTTGGAGCTGAAGAGTTGGCACCCTTTGCAATGTTTAACTAACTTCTTGGCGTCATCCAAAGCAGTCGGCCAAAAGAAACCATGGCAGAAGGATTTGGCGACGAGTGATCTTGAGGCCGCATGGTGGCCGCATTCTCCTTAGTGGATGTCTCTGAGGATTGCAATGCCCTTCTCTTGCTCAACGCATCGCTGGAGGACTCCAGTGACACTGCGCTTGACGAGTTCTCTATTGACGATTATGTATGCTCCGGCTCGGTGTTGGACTTGTCTTGCCTCTACTTCGTCAGCCGGCAGATCTTGGTTTATTAGGAAGTTGAGGATGGATTGAGCCCATGACGGAGCTGCGACTTCTTCTATTGCCAAAACGGCTACTGCGACCAGGGCGGGCGGGCTGGGCGGTGAAATGCTGGAGTCGACCGCCGCCTGTTGTATTGGTGTAGTCTCCGGGCCGACTACCGCAGTCCCCGAGCCGGGTGAGGCAGTCCCCGGGTCGGGCGTAACTACGGAAGTCCCCGAGCCGCCTGCTGATACCCCCTGGCCGACTATCGAAGTCCCCAGGTCACCTGCTTGGTTCTTCGAGCCGGCTGCGTCGGGGTCAGGCGGCACGAAGATGGAATCGGACTCTGGAGACGGCTTGATAGATGGCTTGAGGAGGCGTTGTAGAGCGACACTGGTTGGTATTGCTTGCCGAGTGGAACCTATTCGAGCCAGGGCATCAGCTGGCTCGTTGTCGGCTCGTGGTACGTGGAGGAACTCGCATCCTTCAAAATACCCGCTGATCTGCTGAACGAGGAAGCGGTAGCTTGCCATATTTGCGTCCTTGGCATCCCAGTCGCCGGATGATTGCTGGACCACCAAGTCCGAGTCGCCATAACATAGGATCCGGCGAATGCCGAGTTCTTTGGCAAGCCGGAGCCCCTGTATGAGCGCCTCGTACTCGGCCACGTTGTTGGAGGCGGCAAAGTGAATTTGCAGCATGTATCTGAGCTTGTCGCCTTTGGGAGAGGTGAGGATGACGCCGGCTCCCAAGCCGGTGCGCATCTTGGACCCATCGAAGTGCATGCGCCAATGAGTGGAGTCGGGAGCCGGCGGTAGATACTGGGTCTCGGCCCAGTCGATGAGGAAGTCGGCCAATGCTTGGGACTTGATGGCAGTGCGAGGCTGGTAGAAGATCGTATAGGGGGCCAGCTCGATGGCCCATTTCGCCACCCGGCCAGATGCATCCCGGCTGCCTATGATCTCGGCCAGCGGGGCGGTGCATACAACCGTGATGGGATGCTCTTGGAAGTAGGGCTTCAGCTTCTTGGCGGCGAAGTACACGCCGTAGCACATCTTCTGGTAGTGCGGTAGTTCTGCTTCGAGGTAGACAGCACCTCGCTCAAATAGTACACCAGCCTCTGGACCGGCTGGGCTCGGCCTTCTTCTGGGCGTTGGACTACGATGACGGTGCTGACCACCCGGCTGGTTGCAGCAATGTAGAGGAGCATGGGCTCCTTCTCAGTCGGCGCCGCCAGGACAGGTGGCGTGGCCAGCATCTTCTTCAGCTCGTGAAAAGATTGATCGGCTTGGTCATTCCACTCGAAGTGGTTGGTCTTCTTCATGAGGCGGTAGAGGGGAAGAGCTTTCTCTCCGAGCCGGCTGATGAAGCGGTTCAGGGAGGCCAAGCATCCGGTAAACTTCTGGACGTCTCGAAGTTTGGTGGGAATCGCCATTCTCTCAATGGCCTTGATCTTTACTGGGTTGCATTCGATACCGCGTTCGGAGACCAGGAAGCCTAGGAGCTAGCCGGCTGGCACTCCGAACATGCATTTCTCGGGGTTAAGCTTGATTTGGAAGCGGCGTAGGTTCTCAAATGTTTCCTTGAGGTCTTCCAGCAAGGTGCCGCGCTTCTCCGTCTTCACCACAATGTCGTCTATGTAGACGTGGGCATTTCTGCCGAGTTGCTTGAGGAGGCACTTCTGCATGCAACGCTAAAAAGTGGCACCGGCATTTCTCAAGCCGAATGTCATAGTCAGGTAGCAGAAGGCTCCGAATGGCGTGATGAAGGCGGTCTTCAGGCGGTCTGCCGGATCTAACTTTATCTGGTGATACCCTGAGTAAGCATCCAAGAAACTCAACAGCTCGCATCCGGCCGTGGAGTCTATCACTTGGTAAATCCTTGGCAGGGCAAAGGGATCTTTGGGGCAGGCCTTGTTGAGGCTTGTGTAGTCTATACACATCCGCCACTTGTTGTTCTTCTTTAGCACGAGGACCGGGTTGGTGAGCCACTCTGGAAAGAAAACTTCCATAATGAAGCCGGCTGCCAGAAGCCGGGCTATCTCCTCTCCCACAATCCTGCATTTCTCCTCCGACAGTCGGCGGAGGGGTTGTTTGACTGGCTTTGCGTCTTCTCGGACATGTAGTTTGTGCTCGGCGAATTCCTTCGGAACGCCCGGCATGTCCTTGGGGGACCATGCAAAGATGTCCCGATTCTCACGGAGGAAATCGGCGAGCTTGCCTTCCTATTTGCTATTTAGGTTTGCCCCGATGACGGCAAACCTCTCTGGGTGCTCGGGTCAAGAGGTATCGTCTTCGTCTCCTTGGCCGGCTGGAAAGATCTTTGAGCATCATGCTCCTTGGGATCGGTGGACAAGGCCGACTGCTTGCCGGCCATGGCCACGACTCGGTCCAACATATTCTTTTCTTCGGCAATCACAAGAGACTCGGCCAGCCGACTGCTGGCTGCTGCGCACTCAGAGGACTTCTTGTAATCGCCGGCTATGGTGATGACGCCTTTGGTGCTCGATATCTTCATCTTGAGGTATGCATAGTGGGGAACTGCCATGAACTTGGCCAAGGCAGGTCGGCCCAGCAATGCATGGTAAGGGCTCTCCAAGTCCACCATTTCAAACCAGATCGCTTCCCGGCGGAAATGCTCCTTGTCCCCAAAAAGTACATCAATCTTGATCTTGCCAATGGGGGCGCAGGACAGGCCGGGTACGATGCCATGGAACACAGTCCGGGTAGGCATGAGTTGCTTCGTCTTGACATTCAGCTTCTCCATGGTGTCACGGTACAGGATGTTGATGCTGCTCCCGCCGTCTATCAGCACGCGGGAGAATCGGGCAGCACGTCTATCCGTTGCAAGGGTGGCATCCAAAACCAACGCATAAGAGCCGGGAGACGGCATCACCTCTGGGTGGTCGGTCCGACTCCAGCTGATAGGTTTTTCTGACCAGTGCATGTGCTCGGTGGGGTTGGCAGCAACCATGCTGACTTCTTGGTGCTCTCGGCGCTTGCTGCGCCGGTCTTCGGGCTGACTTGTAAAGATGACATAGGCGGCATGCTCGTTGGGGAACTCGTCGTGCACGGCTCCGACTGCGAGCCGAGCGGCCGGCGGCTGCGGAGCCGGAGGCGGCGGACCGGCAGGCGGAGGCGGTGCGAGCCCTTCGCCTTTAGAGATTCGGGTGAGCCAGTGGCACTTCCGGGTCATGTGGTTGGACGGCTTCGCGCCGCTGTGGAACTTGCACGGGGCATCGAGAGTCTGCTCGTAGGAGAAGGCCGGCTGCCAAGCCGGCTTGCCGCCCCTCTGCTTCTTGGGTGCGGGCCGCGCTTCGGGCTGCTCGTCTTCGACTGTGGCCACCTGCCGACTGGTGGAGGGCAGCACCGGGCCCTTGCTCTTGTGGTCGTTCTGGTGTGGGCGTCGGCCAGAGTCCCCAGCCGGCGTCTTGAGCGTCGGGTTGAGTACCTTTCCGGACGCGTCTACCCGGAGTTCGGTCTTCATCGAGGAGTCGGCGGTGGCGTACTTGCCCGCTATGATCAGAAGCTTGTCGAGGGTGTCGGCTCGTCGCAGAGGAGCTTGTGCTTGAGGAGGGTGCCTTCTCGGCAGCCGGCAGTGAAGTATTCTATGGCTTGCACCTCATGCACCCCTTCGCAAGAGTTGCGGAGCTTGGCCCAACGCGTGAGGTAGTCGCGAGTGGACTCGGCGGGGCCTTGCACGCACAAGGAGAGCTGTCTGGGCTTGGGAGCCCGCTTGTAGGTGCTGGTGAAGTTGCGGACGAAGGCTTCTGTGAAGTCTAGCCAGCTGTTAATGCTGTATGGCTTGAGGCTGTTGAGACAGGTCCGCGCCGTGCCCTGCAGCATGAGGGGCACGTACTTCACGGCAATGCGCCTGTTGCCGTTGGCTATGTTAACCGCCATGGAGTAGTCGATCAACCAATCTTCTGGCTTCACGGAGCCGTTGTACTTGGGCGTGTCTCTTGGGAGCGAGAACCCTTTGGGGAAAGGCTCGTCGCGGATGCGGGGGCCGAAGCAAGGCGGGCCGACATCGTCTTCTTCTTCTAGCGCCAGGGATCGCGCCAGGCGGTCGATCCGATGGCGGGCGTCGTTCTCGCCGACCCCTTCGCGGCGACCTAGCCGGCCGCTGAGAGTCGGATGCGCAACAGGCGGCGGGGTGGGATATCTCTCTCCACGGGGCCGGGGCGAAGGCAGGTTGCCCCGCCACTCCACGGCCCGGGGGTGGCCTTCTGCGTCTCGCTCGATGGAGATTCGGGTTCGGCTTCGGCTGGCAGCCGGTTCTTTCTCGCGCCGCGCGCGGGTTTTACTCGTAGTCGGTGTCCGGGACATCGCGCCATGATCTCGGCGCGGGGGAGGGCTTTCCGCGCGGGCGTCGGCTTCATGCCACTGCGTGGCTGCATCGATCAGCTGCTGGATGCGTCGGGTCATGTGGGGGAGTTCTTCGGCCCCCAGTCCATCTAGCTCGTCTATGGCCGCCTGGGCGGCGCGCAGGTTCTCGAGTGGAGTAGCGTAGATTGGGCGGTCGACTCCTAGCATATCAGCGACGACAGCGCCGCGCTGTCTGACAACGCCGGCCCGGCTAGGCCCGCCTGGGGGCGGCGTGCCAAAGGCGGCACGGTCGGCCTCGCGTCGGTGGGCCTCAGCGAGGCGTCTCATGGAAACCAACTTCCAGCCCTCCGCGAGGAGGGCAAGGCGGCGAGCTTCCAGTGCTTCAGCGTCGGCATCAGCCGGGAGGGGGATGGACAAGTCGTGGACCACCGCGTGCAGGGTGTCGTGGGCGCTCTCGTCAGAAGCGCCGCTGTGGCCGATGACCATCACCTCGGTGGTGACAGCGTCGCAGCCATCGGCCCGGGGAAGCGGGTCGTTGTAGATCGCGACGTTGGTGGGGAACGTGTTGAGTGAGGCCGTGTCGGAGTCGACAGGCATCGGATCGGTGGAGCCAACCGACTCCAAGTCCACGGCAGGCTCGCCGGAGACGTGGAGCTGGCCGAGGAGGTTGACGAGGTGGTCGGTGCCCGCGTCGGAGGCGAGCTCGTCAGAGATGAGAGTCTTGTCAAGGAGATCGGCGAGGCTGCTCGCCGCACAGATGTTGGTGACGCCTTGTAGCACGTCGTGGCAAGCTCCATCGGGCGTGTCGGGCTGGCTACGCTCGCGGGGGAGGAAGAGGGTTCCCATCCAGAACAGGTCTCCGGACGGCGGTGCACCTGGCCCCACGGTGGGCGCCAAATGTCGGGTGGTAGGTGCGACATATGCCAACGGGTGGGTTATCATTGTGGGAGCCAGTAAGACGTCGCCGGTGCCTGGAAACGGGATGAGGCGAAGACATGCACGCCGGCGAATCTTACCCAGCTTCGGGGCTCTCCGTGGAGATAACACCCCTACTGCTGCTCTGCGGGGTCTCCGCATGGTCACTAGATGAACAAGTAGCTACACCGTGCTCCTTGAGCTGTTTGGCGAGAGGAGGAGGAAGGGCACGGCTTGCTCTCTTCTCTTCCCTATGTGGTGTCTGAGACTAGCAGGGATTGATCTCTCTTTGCATGGATGCCCCGGGGGGTTTATATAGGCCTACCCCCTGGGGGTATAATGGTAATCTGGCTGGGCGCGGGGCCCAGCTGTCTGTGTCTACGCTCTCCGGCTTCTGCGTCGGCCGCTGGGGCCCGCCGGCTAGTGGGTCCCGGCGGCTGCCGGCTCCTTGGTCGACAGGAAGGCCCCATTGTCAGGGCCTTGTCGGTGGCTGGTTACTGTTGCTCAATCTTGGTGGCGAGGGCTTCGCCGAAGTGGGCGTGGCTACAGTGCCGCCGCCCGGTGGGCGATCACTGTAGCCTCACCGCGTCTTGTCTCCTTAATGGGGCGTCTTCTTCGAGGGAGGTGGCAAGTCGGCTGTGGGGAGCCGGCTCTATCTTGTGCCGACTGGGGGAGGTCTGGCCGCCTTCGGGTGTCTCTCTGCCCGAAGGGGCCCACCGCCCGTGGGCCGTACTGGTAGCCCGTCGTGGATTACATCAGGGTAAACGTGGCAACAGTGCTGCGCCGGACGGGTCATGGCCACCCGTACGGCGCACTGTGCCAGGCGTGCTCCAGGATTCGGGGGTGGCAGGCTTCACTTTAGCCACGCCCCGTCACATCGCCGTTATGTGGATGCAGACTTCGAGGGTACGATCTTGACCGCTTTATGGGAGCCGGCTTCTTGGAGTCGGCCTTCTCGCGGCCGGCTTCTCAGAGCCGGCCCTCCGCGGCTTCTCTTCATGAGGGCTGAAGTCGGGCCGCCTTCCGATAGCCGGCCTGGAGACAGCCGGCAAGGGGAAGGCGGCCCTGTGTCTTGGATTCTTGAGGGCCGAATCGGCTCATAATTTTTTCAGAAGGGCCAGGGGGAGCCGGCTAGGCTACCCATGGTTATTTACTCCGACAATGCCCGAGCTGTTAGCGTGGCTATTGTGGTGGAGCACAAGGAAGTTGGAAAGGAGTATCCGGTTCAACAGTCGGTTTATTATATCAGTGAGGTGCTCATTGAATCAAAGCAGAGGTATCCACATTGGCAGAAGCTGGTGTATGGAGTGTTTATGGCAAGCTGGAAGCTTAAACATTATTTCCAGGGTCATCCTATCACAGTGGTCAGTTCAGCCCCTTTGGGAGATATTATTCAAAACAGAGAGGCAACCGGCCGGATTGCCAAGTGGGCTATTGAGCTTGGACCTCACGGGCTCAAATACATACCTCGCACAGCGATCAAATCCCAAGCACTCATGGACTTCATCAATGATTGGACGGAGTTGCAGACACTAGAAGAAAAGCCAGATAATACATACTGGACTATTCACTTTGATGGATCCAGACAGTTGGAGGGCTCGGGGGCTAGAGTCATACTAACTTCCCCAAGAGGTGACAAGTTTTGTTATGTCCTCTGTTTAATGTTCCCTTGTACTAACAATGCAGCTGAGTATGAGGCCTTACTCCATGGTCTTCGGATGGCTAAAGAGATGAACTTAAGCTGGGTTAAGTGCTTTGGGGATTCAGATCTGGTGGCTCAACAAGTGTCTGGCACTTGGGATTCAAAAGACCTGCTCATGGCTGCCTATCGACGAGAGGTGGACACAGTGGCTGGTCACTTCAAGGGTTATTAGGTGGACCATATAGACCGGCGCAAGAATGAAGCGGCGGACGCTTTAAGTCGCCTGGGTTCTCAGCGTAAACCGGTTCCACCAAATGTCTTTCTTGATGTTCTGCATAATCCATCAGTCAAGATTCCAACGGAGGAAGAGTTGGCTATTCCTGATCCGGAGGCTCAATTGGTGGCGGCTTTGCATGTGATACCAGATTGGACACTCCCATATCTGGCTTATATGAACCGGGGCGAGTTACCAGAGGATGAAACCTCGGCCCGTCAAATAATCCGGCGTTCCAAGTCCATGACCATAATCAACGGGGAGTTACATCGTTACAGCGTCTCAGGAGCAATTCAACGTTGTGTTTCTCCTCAAGAGGGTTGTGAGATTTTGCGTGAAATCCATGAAGGGGATTGTGGTCACCATGCGGCTCAAAATCTTTGGTTGCTAAAGCTTTTCGCCACGGTTTTTACTGGTTGACAGCGCATGCTGATGCGGAGGATTTAGTTAAGAGATGTGATGGTTGTCAGAAATTTGCATGCCGAGCTCACATTCTGGCTCAGGAGTTGAGGATGATTCCAATAACTTGGCCGTTTGCGACTTGGGGGCTTGATATGGTCGGACCCTTCAAGCGGTCCAAGGATAAAAAGACCCACTTGTTAGTGGCGGTTGATAAATTCACCAAATGGGTGGAGGCGGAGCTAGTTAGTAAGTGTGATGCAGCCACAGCGGTTCAATTCATCAAAAAGGTGATATTCCGGTTTGGCTTTCCACACAGTATTATAACTGATAGTGGTACTAATCTATCCAAAGGAGAGATGGAGGAATTTTGCCAACGTGAGCACATCCGACTTGATATAGCATCAGTGGCTCACCCCCAGTCTAATGGTCAAGCGGAGAGGGCAAATCAAGAAATTTTACGAGGTATCAAGCCCAGGCTTATGGTTCCTTTGAAGCGGACACCGGGTTGTTGGATTGAGGAGTTACCTTCTGTATTATGGAGCATCAACACCACACCCAATAGGTCTACGGGTTACATGCCTTTCTTCATGGTTTATGGAGCGGAGGCAGTTCTTCCTAGTGACATCCGTCACGACTCGCCCCGTGTGACAGCCTATGTTGAAGCTGATAATGAGAAGGCGCGTTAGGATTCCTTGGATCTGTTAGATGAAGAGTGTGATCTTGTAGCAGCACGTTTGGCGATTTATCAACAAGATCTCCGATGTTATCACAGCCGCCGGGTTAAGACCAGAACCTTTCGAGAAGGCAATTTGGTGCTCCGGCTCATCCAGGATCAGACTGATATGCACAAGTTATCCCCACCTTGGGAGGGACCCTTTGTGGTCAGCAAGAATCTACACAACGGGTCATACTACCTCATTGATGTTCGAGAGCACAAAGACTAACGTAAATCGGAGGAGGAGACCAAGCGGCTGTGGAATATAGCTCTTCTTCGGCCTTACTATACTTGAGCCATGGGCTTTTTCATATGTACATATTTATGACAATGTATATATTCTTTAATAAACCAGAGCCTCAAATAAAGCGGGGTCTCTGTTCTTTTTACATCATGTGTGTGCCTACAAGGGTTTCTGCTAACAAAGCAAAATTTTGTTAAACCGGCCTTTCCAGCCGCACAAAGTCACTAGGGGGCTTGGTCATATTTGAACCATAGCTACACCTTTTGGTTGGTTTAAAAACCGGAAGGGAAGTTCACTAGGGGGCTTGGTTGTTATCACACCATAGCTACACCTTTTGATGGGCTCTAAAGCCACAAAGGAGATCATGTGGAGCCAAAGAGAGTGCTGCACAAAGCACAAACTCAAACATGGGCACACACTGAGCAAAAAGCTCACAAAGTTACTAGGGGGCTCTTTGTGCAACGCAACAAAGAGTTTGAAAGGACCCTTGTAATTGGCTATCAAGCCACGGCTTGGAAGCCTGGTGTATTCACCTAAAACCCCGGGTTAACCTGCCTTCATCAAGTAAGCCACTCGTGTCAAGGTAATCCTGGTATGACCCGCCGAACGTTTGACAAGTCAATCTTCTACAGACCCTGAACTTGTCAAAGTTAAAACGATGATTGGTTAATTTGGAGGCCCATCTTAAAAGGCTTTGTTAAATGGTTTAACTCAGAGGGCTGGCAGCCCATGAAAAGCCTTGATTTGGAGCCTGGCAGCTCGTAAAAAGCCTCGCATTTTTTCTTTTGAGTTTTATTTAAGTCTTTTCGCCTTTATTGAGGTTCATAATATGTTCTGATAAACCGGTGTCCTTGGCCCGGATTATCTTACAACTTCAAAGTTGTCTGTCCATGATCAGTTATAAACCAGCATTTCATCGCTCCGGTCTGGTTTGATTAAATCGCCAGTACTATAAAGAAAACCCGGTGGTTATTGTATCCCGGTACGGTTTATTATTATAATCCGGCAAAATAAGGACAGAAGTTATCAACATTCCGGATTGGTATTAACACCTTTGCCGTATACGTTGTTGGTCAACCACTGAGGTATGTTGCACATATTACTTTTTACAAAAACTTCGATTATTCATCTAAGTTTTGTATACTTGTTGGGCATCATGACCATTCCAGCGGTAAACCGTTGGATACTTTTAAGTACTTATACTCAGGAACACAACTCATCATGAGCTATGCATCAATATATCCCAAAAAATGGGACAAGTTGTCATGAGGTGTTACAAAACATGCTCGATGGCATGACAGATAAAGGAGTTTTGGCTATCCTATTACAAGAAGTTTTCAAAGCGGCTCCAATTGCAAAATTGTTTTTTAAAGTATCAGCACACAATAGCCAGTAAACCGGTGACCGGTTTAAGATGCTTCGTCTGGACGGCTTGATGGTTGAGGGTCAGTTGGTGTGGGCACTTCTTCATCCCTCCCCAGACGCTGGAAATCAACCGTCGACCAATCGATTCCAGTTAAAGCTTGAAATACTGCCTCTTCATGGATAAGACTGGATGGGTTAATGTAACAACCCGGATGTAACTTTCCCAATTTGTACTCCAACTCTTGCCGTTTCCGGCGTTAAGTTATATTTATTTCCTCGGGTTCAGGTTTTGTCTCCGTGTGTTGTTTTCGTTTTCATGCATCTCATATCATGTCATCATGTGCATTGCATTTGCATACGTGTTCATCTCATGCATTCGAGCATTTTCCCCGTTGTCCGTTTTGCATTCCGGCGCTTCGTTCTCCTCCGGTGGCCATTTCTAGCTTTCTTTTGTGTGTGGGGATTAAACATTTCCGGATTGCACTGAGACTTGTCATGCGGCCTTGGTTTACTACCGGTAGACCGCCTGTCAAGTTTCGTATCATTTGGACTTCGTTTGATACTCCAACGGTTAACCGAGGGACCAAAAAGGCCTCGTGTGTGTTGCAGCCCAACACCCCTCCAGTTTGGCCCAAAACCCACCAAACTCTGCTCCGTGTCCTAGAGCGTTCGATCACGATCGCGTGGCCAAAAACCGCACCTCATTTGGACTCTCCTAGCTCCACTTATGCCTATATATACACCCCCTGTTTTTCGGATCTTCCCCTACCTCCGAACCCTAAAAAAATCCCACCGCGCGCCGTCGGACACATTCCCGCCGACGGACACGTCCGGTTCGCCTGTCCGCCACCACGTGGCATGCCACGATTCGCCCCGCCGCCCGGTCCACATCGCCACCACCGCCGGGCCCGAAGCCCATCTCCAGCCCGCTCCCGCGCCCGACCGGGCCACTCACCGCCGCCTCGCCTCGAAGCCGCACGCCGCCGCCTGTCTTCTCCCCCGCGCCCGACCTCCGCCCGTGGCCTCCATCGCCGGCTGGCGACCGCCGCACCTCGCCGGCGCGCGAGCCGCGCCCCGCCGCCGCCTGTCTCGCCGTGGGTCGCCGCCCGAGCCGGCGCCGCCCCCGTCCACCACCGCCGGCGCCGCCTTGCTCCGGCCGGTGAGCCCCGGCCTCTTCCCCAAGCTCCGGTCGTCCCTCTCCTCTCCGGCGATTCAAGCTACAGTGTTTCCGGCGAACATCGAAGAACGTGCCAGATCTGGATCTGGGTCATTTCGGTTGACTTTTTGTCCCTAACCCTAGTTTTTTATGCATACTTTGACCGCCCGTAACTTTGCATAGCTCCGATTTGGACATATAATATATCAAAATGTTCGTCTCGACGAGTAAATCATTTCATTCCATTGCATCATTTTCATTTGAGCTCATCTTGATGCCCGAAATGCTGTTAGAAGGAGGCTTCGTGAGTTAATTGTCAGATCTGCTAGTTCATCTTAGACTTTTGTCATTTTTGCCATGATTATTGTGTGCATGCTATGCCTGTGAGTCCTTCATATGTTTTGTTAAGCATTTTGTCTTCTTTCAAGAGGTGCAACCCATGCATTTTTAGGATGTGTGAGGTGACTTGTGCAAGCTCGCAAAGAGAGGCACCCGGGAAATCTGTTTTCAGGGACTTAGTTGTTTTCACTAAGTCTGGGATATTTTAGTTCATGATGCTATATGTTCAGCTTGTTTCCTAGTGATCCGTGCCTCTTTTGAGGATGATCAGTAAACGAGTTTTGTTAATCATGTTATGCTCTATCCATCCATGTCTTTGTTTGAAATTATGGAGCAATCTATCTTGAGTCAATCGAGCTCTACTTTTGCTTCGTGGTGAATCTGGGCAGATCGTCAACTCGTTTGCGATCTTGCCGTTGTTATTGTAGTTGATCCGTGCATGACATGCCATTGATCTTGTCATGTCTAGCTAGAATTTTGTGCCTTCTTAATGGATGTATGACTGCCTTGCCATGACTTGCACCATGGTGAGTGCATCGAGCTCGTTTACATGCCTTCGTGAGTTATATTTCAGCATGTCTCAGTTTTCACTAAGTCTGAAAACTGATTGTGTTTTAGCCATGTTCGTGTGCCCGTTAATATATTTTGTGAACCCTTTTGGCCCCAGGTCACTTTGGGTCTTTTGTTAAGCTTGTTGAGTAGCTCCATGCCATGTTCTTACTTGTCATGTTCAGGTCATGTGTCATGTTGTTTTGCTGCTCCGAAGAGAGCATCGTGATCTGAAATTCCAGACAAGTGTTAATTTCACCAAGTCTGGAATCTGTTTTGCATTTGTGTTTTTGCCATGCTTGTTCGAACCTCATAATGGATGAATTGGCCGTGGATCAATGCTAGTCTTTTGTTAAGCATCTTGTGGGCATCCCTTCCATGCATTTTGTTTTCATGTTTGGTGACTGTAGCATGTTCGTTGAATTGCATTTAGATGCCTACTTGTTGTAAATCGCAGACCGGTGTCATATCTTAAAACGCTTGCCATTTCCAAACCGTAACTCCGATTCCAATGATCTTTATATCGTTTTCAAGCGATTTCATCCCCTCTATCCAGTGGCACCCTTGGAATTCCAAGTTGAGGCCAGGTTCATGCATTTCCTGTCATATCTTGCATTTTGCATCCCGGATCGCATTCCATATAGCATATCATCATTTCATCATATTGCTTGGTCTTGCACGTGGTTGATTATATCCTTGTTGCTTGTTTGTCTTGTTGGGTAGAGCCAGGAGACGAGTTCTCTACCGAGGAGCCCGTTGAGTTTTCTTGTGAGGATCCAGTCAACTCTGACAACTGTGCAGGCAAGATGATCATACCCTCGAAATCACTACTATCTTTGCTATGCTAGTTTGCTCGCTCTTGCTATGCCAATGCTACGATGCCTACCTTTTGCTTGTCAGCCTCCTAATTGCCATGTCAACCTCTAACCCACCTTGTCCTAGCAAACCGTTGATTGGCTATGTTACCGCTTTGCTCAGCCCCTCTTATAGCGTTGCTAGTTGCAGGTGAAGTTTGGAGGTCGTTCCTTGTTGGAACATCTTTTTTTTACTTTTTGGGGATATCATTATATTGCTATGTTATCTTAATGCATCTATATATTTGGTAAAGGGTGGAAGGCTCGGCCTCTCGCCTAGTGCTTTGTTCCACTCTTGCTGCCCTAGTTTCCGTCATATCGGTGTTATGTTCCCGGATTTGCGTTCCTTACGCGGTTGGGTTATAATGGGAACCCCTTGATAGTTCGCCTTGATTAAAGCTTTTCCAGCAATGCCCAACATTGGTCTTACCATTTGCCACCTAGCCTTTTCTTTCCCTTGGGTTCTGCAGACTCAAGGGTCATCTTATTTTAACCCCCCCCCCCCGGGCCAGTGCTCCTCTGAGTGTTGGTCCAAACTAGAGTCCTATGCAGCGCCCCCTCGGGGAAACTCGAGGTTTGGTTTTAGTTGTATGGAGCGCTCATCTGAGTGTGCCCTGAGAAAGAGATATGTGCAGCTCCTATCGGGATTTGTCGGCACATTCGGGCGGTGTTGCTGGTCTTGTTTTAACCTGTCGAATTGTCTTGTTGTACCGGGTTGCCGAGTCTGATCGGTGTGTCTCGGGTGGAGGTCTATTCCTTCGTTGACCGTGAGATCTTGTCATGGGCTAAGTTGGGACTCCCCTGCAGGGATTGAACTTTCGAAAGTCGTGCCCGCGGTCATGGGCAGATGGGAATTTGTTAATGTCCGGTTGTAGATAACTTGAACCTTAATTAATTAAAATGAATCAACTGAGTGTGTTACCGTGATGGCCTCTTCTTGGCGGAGTCCGGGAAGTGGACACGGTGTTGGGGTAATGCTTGCGCAGGTTGTCCTTCTAGATTCTCGCTCGCGCTTTGCCTCGTCTTCTCGCTCTCTTTGGCGTATAGATAGCCACCATATATGCTAGTCGCTTGCTGCAGCTCCACATATAATTGTCTCATCCATTCCTATAAGCTTAAATAGTTTTGATCGCGAGGGTGCGAGATTGCTGAGTCCCTGTGGCTCGCAGATACTATAATTCCAGATGCAGGTCCAGGTGATTTCGCTCCAGGTGACGAGTACGAGCTCAAGTGGGAGTTCGACGAGGACTCTCAGCGTTATTATGTTTCCTTTCCCGATGATCAGTAGTGGTGCCTAGTTGGGGTTCGATTCAGGGCCTTGTCGCATGTTGGGTTTTCTTCTATTTTGGTGCCGTAGTCGGGCCATGAGTGTTTGTATGATGGATGTTATTTATGTACTTTGATGTGACGTGGCGAGTGTAAGCCAACTATGTTCTTCCCCTTTTATTATATATTACATGGGATGTTGTAATGATTGCCTGACTTGCGACATTGCTTTCAATGCGGTTATGTCTCTAAGTCGTGCCTCGACACGTGGGAGCTATAGCCGCATCGAGGGCGTTACAGTTAATATCGGGAGCGTAAGTACGCTTACGAATCGGAGGCACGAGTTCTTCAACTTCATGGATTTTGGCAGGCCGTCTTTTTCCTTCAGCGTCATAAGCCGGTTGAAAATGAGACAAGTCTGTGTCATCGGCCAGCTTGCTGGCTATTGGTCGCATCTCTTTGGTCAGCCTCCGGAGGTCATCATTGTCGAAGTTTGAACCGTCCTCCTTCATGCCTGGGTATCCTTTAATGCTATCCTCCGCTTCAAGGTCTGGAATCCAGGCCTTGGCTCGAATAAGGGCGGTTAAAGCTCCAGCTCTTGCAGCTGCCTTCTTTAGTTCGACAATCCGGGCTGGTAACATGGCCAGCTTCTCAAGTGTTTCCTTTATCAGGGTTGGTGCCGGTTTGTTGTAAGCCGCCGTGCAAATAGCCCGCTGAGACCCAGAGTACAACTGTTCAATCAAAGTATACGCCGCTTTGAGCTTCATTCGCATGTCTGTACCAAGATGAGCAATCCGAGTGCCTGTCACGGTTTGATGTTAGCATTCTGATCAATGATAAGATTCCATGAATTATACAAAATACATAAGGAGATACTTACCAAAGACAGCAGAAGTCATAGCATTGATTTGCCGTTTCAAACCAGCTAGTTCATCTACAACCGGTTTCAGGGCTGCCTCGGCATCTTCAGCTCTTTTTGTTAAACCAGATTTTTCGGTTTCCCAGTCAGTACAGTCTTTGTTGAAAGATTCTGTCAGCTTTTCAGTTGCGGCCAGGGCTTTGGTCAGCTCCTCTTTGGCTTTTGCAGCTTCTGCCTGTTGTGACTTCACATTCTCTTGCAAGTCAGCGTTTCGGGCATCTCTATTCCTCAGATCAGCCTGCAACATTGAAGATATGTCAAACAACAGATACATATATGTTCTAAGTACAAAGCGTATAACAAGATTATGCACTTCGTACTTGGGGGCTAATTCCTATTTGCTCTAAATTGTTACATTTTATACAAGTCTCCAGAACAATGCAAGCATTATCCTTGACACTTGGGGGCTAATGTACGTCTGTTCAAAAACGGATGCATGGATTAAAACCCGGATTAACTTGCCAAAGTTAAACCGGCCTTTGGGGGCTACGCTGCAGAAAGCTATCTAATTGTTAAAGGATGAGTCTTGGTTCTTATTAGTGACCTGACATTTTGAGGATCAGTAAAGAAAAAAATTAAAGTACTACAAAGACCCGGTTTATGATTAACATCATAAAACGGCCCTTGGGGGCTACTTGGGCTAGTATTTCAACTTTGAATTAGCAAAAAAAGGGGGATGAAAATACCTCATATCGCTCCTTCATCAAATTCACCAAACCGGCTTCATAGTCCCGGTTTGAGTGCAAACGGTTCAAGAAGCCAAAGTGATGCTCTTCAGCGTTGAGATGAGCATAACTTGATAAATCGCTACTCCACTTGCCTTTTTCCCTAGCAGCCCGCTCTTCTTTGGCACTATGTGGAGCCAAGACTACGGGAAGGCCAAGAGAGCTGTGGACCATTCCAGTAATGATAACATCATCTCCTTGGCCTTCAGTGTTTTTGGCTGGTGATAATGGAGTCTCAGCATCTTTCACCAGACTAGCCCGGTTTGGCTCTGCCAGTTCAGTGTCAGGTGCGGCAGGCTCAGTGTCTGTTGGTTCATCAGTGTTTTGGCCTTGAAGGGGCGGTTCATCATAGGTGGCTTCAGGATGAGGGCCCTCCGGTTCACAAGTTTGTTTCGGTTCACCTCTTGGTTCTTCTTCTTCAGTGGCCGGGTCTTTAGGCGGATTGGTGATCCGAGCTTTCTTGCTGGGTATGACTATGGCCCTACAAATAGAATAAAAAAGAGGATTAACATCTTATTCAAAGATTTGTGACACATTGAAAGAAAAGGCTTTACAGCTTACCCAGCCACAGTTTTCAGAGGAGGGAGCTGAGTTGTTGTCGACTCGCCGGATGATGAGGGAGGTGTCACCTGATAATTTGAATCGGACGGATTAAGAGGTTGTCTGAAATAACCTACCTTAGGGTAAGAATTGTCAGGAGTAGGAGAGACCTCAGACCGGCGTTTCCGAATCGGGGTGTCAGGTAAACCGGCTGAAGTGACCTGTTGGCCACTGTGTCGGGTTGTCCGGCGAGCTTCATGCTGCTGAGTCTTCAAAATAAATGTTGGATCCAAGTGAGCAACAGGATGAGAAAATCTTACTTTCCGGATTGTTTGACGGGTTTTTTGTGTTGGCTTAGAGTCTGAACCGGAGGAAAAGGTAATTACCTCTACGTCATCAGCTTGGCTGCCTTCTGCGTCCTCCTGATGAAGGTCATTGTTAATGAGGTGCATGAAAAGGGAGCCAAGTGAGTCAAGTTCTACCTCAACTTCCGGATCATCAACATCATCGTCAAGCTCCATGTTGATCTGGTCTGCTGTTTTCCACTTTGAAGTCCGCTTGACAGCCTTGTTTTTGGACGGGATGGCTTGACTGCCTTATTTCCGGCTGGTTTTGCCGCTTTGTCTGCGAATTTCCGCTTCCAGAAGGGGTCATCACCCTATTTATACATAAGCAGAAAGAAGATTACAAGTTGAACACATTAAAGACATCAAAAATTAAGAAGTATAGTGCTTACAGCAGGCGGTTTGTTCTGAGTATAGAAGGGGAGCAAGCTGGTTTGACTACAAACAGATTCCGATTCATTCAGAATTTTCTTTATGCCTTCAGTGACCTCTTCATCAGTCATCTGAATGTCGATATGGCATTGGGGGTCTTTCACATCACCGGTATATTCACACATCAAACCGGTGCGATGGCTTAGCGGCAAGATGCTCCAAGTTATCCAACAGCGCACGAAATCAACACCTGTTAAACCGTTGGCCATGAAGGCTCGGAGTTTGGCGATTTGGGGGGCATAATTGGCCCGTTCTGCGGATCTTAAGCATTATGGCATTGGATGGGTGTTAGAAAGCCGGTGATCACGATAGCCTGGAAGTGGATTCTCATCTTCAGGAGAAGTGTCTCTGCAGTAAAACCAAGTCTGGTTCCACTCCTTAGGATGGATGTGCAGTTTGGCATGAGGAAATTCAACTTCTTTCCGCTTTTGAATTGAGACGCCACCAAGTTCAGTATTGGGGCCATTCACAAACTCTGTATGCTGGTTTAGATGAAAAAAATCCCGGAATAGTTCAGCAGTGGCCTCTTCTTGCAAGTACGCTTCACAAAAACCTAGAAGTTACATATATTGGACACCGAGTTGGGTCCAATGTCTTGAGGATGGAGTTGGAAGCTGGCAAGAACGTCCCGGAAAAACTTTGATCCTGGCGGTTTGAAGCCATGACCTATGTGGTCGACAAAGATCACTACCTCACCCTATCTCGGAGTGGGAGAATTTTCTGTTCCTGGAACTTGCCACCGGATCTCTGTCTTCTTTGGAAAAGTGCCAATGCTAACCATTTCGTTCAGTTGATCTTCGGTGACCCGGGAGGGAACCCAGTTGCAAGCAGCAAACTGTTTGGCCATAGTGAAATAAAACGCTGAAACAAGTAATGCCGATTTACGAGTCATTCATGGAGGAACACAAGATGCAAGGGAATCAACATATACCGGTCTATGACATTGCGTAAACCAGAGACTGATATAATAGCGAAGGACAAGGTCATATCAAGGGCATAAGCATGTTGCTAAACCGGAGTTTACTAAAGGCTATAAGTGGAGGTACATTGGCGGTTCAACAAGGGGACTAATGGTATATACTGGATCATCATTTTGTCAAAATTAAACCGCCTAGTCTGACATTTGAAGATGCAAATCTACAGATGTGTAAGTAAAGGACAAACAGGTTTCACAAATTGACAGTATATCTTTGGATCTACCGTATATCCAAGAAAGGAAAATATATTTGGACCTAAAGAAGTAGTACCGAAGCAGTGGATGAAAGTTCAGATGGGATCTTCTATTTGAACAAGGTGTGTTAGATGGAAAAGGAAAGCTACAGCTATCATTGAACAGAATGAACATCAAGGTTTGGATCAGAAGGTTACTACGCAAACAATGAACACTGACGAACACCGAAGAACACCGAACCCTAGAACAGATCTATGGCAGAAGAATAGATAGCTTACCAGTGTTGATAAAGGAGCGGGGGAGCACCGCAATTCTCTGGTGCGTTCAGGGTGATGCAGCGGACGGAGTTGAAGCAGAGGCGAAGTTCGACGGCGGCGGCGGAGCCCTAGAGGTTGAGCAGCACAAGGAAGACGATGACGCAAAGAGGCTCGAGGGGGAAAGGTGAAAATGACCCCGCGGCCCTATTTATAAAGGCAAGGGATAAGTGTCAGGCACGAAAATCGAGGAGCCAGAAATTTGGAAATAAGGCGAAGCTGTCGCCTCGATTGTCGGAGACCCATTAATGAAGATGTGTCAGAACCGTTTCAATAACAGATGACGTCACGAATCACGGCCTGAAAAAATGACGTTACGGCGGTTTATAAGGGCAAAGTGAAAATGCAAGGGAGGAATTTTTTCTAAGTAATGAAGATTGACATGAACCAGTTCAAACCAATCTGGGGCCTAATGTTGGGGATATTACTACTGGATGTAAACCGGCCGGGAGTAGCCGGATTAGCTTCATAAAGATTAGAAGCCCATGAAGACATGAAGATGGTGGCGCTTTACGAAGGCCCAAGGCCCAAAGGCGGGTTAAAGCCTATGATGTAAACCGACTCTGTTATGTAACTTGTATTGTAAGTTAGAGGAATAGAGTCCGAGCCGGACACAGTTATGATCCGGCCTCGCGACTCTGTAAACCGGCGGGCGTCAACCTGTGTATATAAGGGGACGACACGGTCGCGGGTTGGGGACGACAGACAACAACTCAAGAGCCAGACAAAGCAGATTCGCTCCCTGGCCTTCGAAACCCTAGCAATACCAATCACAACTAGACGTAGGCTTTTACCTTCCTCGAAGGGGCCGAACTAGTATAAAACTCTCCGTGTCCCCTTGTCCGGTTTAACCCCTTTAAGCTAACCCGTTGCGATGGCTCCACGACTAAGTCCTTTCACAAGGACATCTGCCGTGAAAAACCCACGACAGCTCCCCTTGTTTCGAATCAATAAATTTGGGTTGAATACTCTACCCTCGAAAACTGTTGTGATCCCCTATACTTGTGGGTTATCACCATCGTCGCAGAATAACAGGGGGTGTGGGTGAGTAGAGGGATGGCCTGGCCAGCGGTGGGAGTAGTGGGGGGCGGTGAGGCCTCCGTGGCATCGCAGCCGGCCACGGGAGGCAGGAGCACGAGGCACGACCGGCGCGGGTTTGGGCGGCTGGAGCAAGAAGACCAGAGGTTGAAGAAGCACTACGGCCGTTGGATGGACATAGTACGGCTACTGGAGCTAGAATCGTGCATATTGACTAAGTTGACAAAGCCATCCGTCCCCGTCAACTTAGTAGGCCCACAAGTCAGCCTGCCACTATACTGGGTCCCAGCTAGAAGGGGGTATTCATTTTTTGTGTGTAATAAGGAGGCACTCCCTTGCGTCCGAAGATATAGCTGGTGTGTCCGAGCTGTCAGCGGCGGTAACGTTTTTCGTGAAATAAAGAGGCCCTTTCGGTGGGTCCCAAATGTCAGGTGGAGGAATCATTATTTTGTGCGTAATAAGGAGGCATTTCCTTGCGTGCGGCCGTGGACCCAGCTGTCAGCCTCTCCACGTACAGTCCACTTCAGATGCATCTCGGTCATTGACTACGTTGACCAGGCCGCGCCGAGAGCACCAAGGCAGTGGACGATGGTGAGGCCTAGGAAGGGAACGACACGGAGCCAGGGAAGACTCGGCAGTTGTTTCCCACGCGGAGGGGAGTACGATTGTTTGAGGTTTTACTAGTTCGTCTTCCGTCGCCGGAGAATAATAGCAGGTGTGGGTGAGTAGAGGGATGGCTAGGCCAGTGATGGGAGTACGGTGGGGCGATGAGGCCTGCGCGGCAGCACAGTCGGCCACGGTAGGCGGGAGCAGGCGGTCCCACCGGCGCTGGATTTGGCGGCTGGAGCAAGAAGATCAGAGATTGAAGAAACACGATGGCCGTTGGATTGACATCCAACGGTTACGTCTGCTAGAATCGTTTGTTGACGTATATAATAACTAAAAAATCTTGCATACGCGTCAACTTAATAGGCCCACAAGTCAGACCATTCCCTCTTTTTTTAATAATTTACATATAGCTCATTGCGACTTCTTATGCAATTTATTGCAGTCCGTTTTTTTTGGTTGGCCATGGCCAATTTCGCATATTTCTGTGGGTTCCAAACTATTTTTAATTCCAAAATGTCAAGCCAGATTTAAAGTACTTTGAAGATATATTTAAATTAGGTTAATGCCCAATGAAATAGGAATCTCAAAATGTGAAAAAAATTCAGAAATTATAAAGTAATTGCCAATTTGTCATCTGTTTTTATATTTACAACCCATTTCATATTACTTTCAAGATTTGCAAGCGTCTTGAAAGAGTTGGAGCCCATCAGGGCGTAGAAAAATAAGTAGGCCTGGGTTGGGTATTCTTCAGAAAAATAAACTGGGCTCATTTTCACAAAGAAAAAATAGCTGGGCTGGTCACCTAGTGAACATAAAATATAAGCCTGGGCTAGATGGGCCACGGCCTAGTTCAAACCCTGCTCCGTCTCAACAATAACAAAAAAATACTGCTCGAGCAGCTACGTCCCAGGTGTCAGCCGATCTTGTGTTGTTCTCTTGTTTATTGACTATATACGCTCACAATGTCGTGGGTCCCAGATGTCACGAAAACACTAGGAGGAAGCATTTTATTTTTCCATACCTAACATGGTGGGCCCCTACTGTCATCCTCTCCACATACTTCTGCCGATTCCTGTTGTTTGTTGACCATGTTGACAATGCGAGAGGGCGGCGCCGCGGCGAGCACACCAAAGCGCGTGGAGGATGACGGCGAGGCCTCGGACGTCGGTGTTAACGATTTAGGAGACGGTGGGGCGGCGATGCATGCGCTAAGGCGCAGCCAGCCGTGGGAGGCGGAAGCATGCGGCCTCGCCGGCGCTGGTTTAGTTTTGGCGGCTGGAGGAAGACAGGACTGAAGAAACACGATAGACTGTAAAAGCAGCAGAGTAATTAACAACGTTAACTGAAACCAGGAGGGGCACTTAACAACCATAGCTGAAAGTAGTATGAGTACTTATACAGGTTCAACCGTACAAAGCACGCCTCGAACAGTGCTACTTTGCCTATAGTTAACCAAGGGTGAGGCCGCCAAGCCCCAGGACAAGGCCCAGGCGCCACCCCGCGCATCCACAACCTTCTGAAAGCGGCTTCATCTCTCAATGGGGTCAATAAATAGGATATTCGCTTTAGAGCCATGGAAAAGCAGGAACATAATCTTCTGTCCTATTCTCCGAGATGGATGGGCCTTCATTATTTGAGACCACCCATGAATAAGTATATTTTTCACCTCCAAGGGGAATAGAGTAGGTCGACATAAACATCATGTTGTGACCAAGCGCAAGTCTAACCTGACCATGGTCAGGCATTTGTATAGGAACAATAGAACTGGGCAGTTTCTGTTTAAAGATCACACCTGTAAAACCGTGTATAAGCAATAGTTTATGAACAACATATATAGCAGAAAACAGCTCGTACCATAAGTTTCTCGACACAGTTGGACTTGTTCAACGAGTGCAGTAGTGGCACACATATCCCACATGGCCTTCCACCATTGAAACGCCCCACAAGGACCTCAAGATGATCAATAAAGTGTAGGAACTTGTGGATGTCGTCCCAGTCAACTTCAGTGCCATCAGTAACAGCCGAGTTGTTACAGAATAACAAACGAATAGCCTGCTTAACTCTGAAAAAACCTACATGTGCCACCAATTATAAGAAAATATTAGTTAGAAGTAGCATCTTCGTGAGAGATTCATTGCTACTTCTAAAGTTAAATTGTGATTAGTTAGACAGAATAGGTGGATTAAGAAGTAATCGAGGCAACAAGCAAGAACCAGATACAAAACTAACATGGATGAACAATTGGAACGACGTTGGGGTGGAACATTGCAGTGAAGATGAGACCAGGTTCTGCTATTTCCATCAACATTCGTGCGCCAACTTTCAGTCCGTAACACTTGAGAAAGTTTATCCAAGTTCGGCCATAAAAAAAAGAAGCGATCTTCTTGGTTCATGAACCCAACTCGGAACTTATATCCATGGCTTGTCTTCACTGTGACCATTAAACTGGTGTATTCAGTTATGGCAAGGCCGAGCATCTTGAGTACATGTGTTCTGGCAGAGCAAATAATGCACTGCAGGAAAAATAATATGAGAACACAATGTATTCCTTATCCAAATCTATTAATAACTTCCTCCTTCATGTCAGTGCTGACCATCGTACTGGTAGTACATTTTATCCAAATATAGCAATCCAAATTTCCAAATTAGTCGACAATATGTTCAAAAAAAAACCCACCCTCCTGGATAGAAAAGAGGATTCTAGGAACATATTGTGCATGTTTTAAAATCATGTGTTAGGATGAGAAGGAACAAGTGTGGCGTCTCACCGAGGGCGCAGAAACCTGTAGGGTCCTTGCATTTTGGGCACTGCAAATGAAACACACTAGAGTTAGTAGGAAGAAAATGCATCAATGGCTGCGGCTGCCATCCTAGGATTACCTGCGACCAAGGGACTTGGATTTATCGGGGATGGATGAAGAATGTGTACCTGGTTCTCCATGAGAAAACCCTATGCAATCACCAAGAGGGGGTTTTCTCTGAACAAGCAGACAAGGGAGAAGGGGATTCAGGCCCAGTGAAATATTGTCGCTTCGTCCGTCCAGCTTACTGCTAAAGCTGGAAAGGGGGTTGTGATTTGACGGCTCATTGGGCATTACTGCGGCGCTACGGCCGGGGTTGTGCACTCTAATTTGTGCATATGGCACGTGGACCCCGTTGCCAGATGCCCCACATATCAGCGAAAGGAAGTAGAAAGACAGGAGTAACTAGTTACTCATAAATATATTTTTGACAGAGAGATACTCCCTCTGTAAAGAAATATACAAATCTTTTATATCACAACTTTATACATAAGAAAAATCAATGGGAATATATATAACATATATAATTATAAAAAACAGAGTTGTTTTTAACACAGTATAGACAAGTTGGTGATGATGGTGTGCCTTCCATCCTGCAATATAGGTCGTCCGATTTATGTCTGACGGATACAAAGGAAACTATGGTAATTTTGCAAAAAGGTACCCACACACCTCTCCACATTTGAAAAAAAGGCCTTCCCTCGTTCATCCTTTTTCCTGCAAGATAAAATACTCATACAAATGCATCTTGATGTTACGTGCAACGCACAGGCATTATGAGGGTTCAGCTGAGAATATAATACTCAGACAGGCTCACGGTTCTGGACTTTGGGCCGCAGGCCCACCCTGCATGTTTGGGGGCCCATGTGTTCTACCTCAGCGCCTTTCATATTGCAAGCGATCGGTACGGCGCTGGTTTTAGATGTTGTTGCAAGGCGTATACACAAAATTGAATAAAGCACGGCAACTGTTGGGATGAATTCGAATGACAGTTCCTAACCAGCAATGAGAGTTGCAATTCTATCAACGATATACCATGTGATAAATAATAGTATCGCATTACTTATACACACAGGACACCTGTTTCACCATGCCAGATTATTACATCAAAATCTCTCGGAGGATAGATCAGTTCGGCAGTTGTGTGCTGCTACTGAAGAATTTCAAAGTTCATTTGGACCAGCTCTCCTTGCCAAGAAAGTTCGATTTTGAGATCATCCCCTACCGCAAGATATGATTTAGATTTGAACCTTGACCATCCTTTAGCATCAATCCTCATGCGACCATCCTTTGTAGTTACGGTATATTGAGCAGGTTCATTCACGACTGCGCACGGTAAGAGAAACATGGCCGCTGTCGCCCGGATTGTTGAACGACTCCCTCGTTGCTCTAGGAATTCTCTGTTTGCAAACAAGAAGACATACCCAAACAGTTAGATCAACACAGTGAATCATGCGAAACAACATGGAAAGAAAAAGAATGAAGCACTTGGGCGGCCAATGCTTACCAAGAAGGTGGACATGTCAGTTTTTGTAAGGACTTTGGTATATGAAGTGCGAACTACAGCCCAGTCTATTGCCGGTGCAAATGCTCGTTCGGTTGCCACTTCACGGGACGGAGCAGATGCAAGTGCAAGTGTTGGTGCAGGTGCCGAAGCCGATGCTGCTGCCGGAGATGGTGCTCCTTGTAGAGTTGGTGCTGGTGTCGGAGCAAGTGCCGGTGCCGATGCCCGATCCTCCGGTAGATTAGCCTGATCCGCTGATGCGGTCGGTGCCCAATCCTCAACTAGATCAGACTGAGCTGATGCCACTGTCAGTGCTAGAGAAACTGTCAGTGCTCGATCCGTTGCTGAAGGTGGTACCGATGTGCGAGACAGCGGCGATCGTGTCTGGTCTGCTATGATCAGCTTTCTAACTTGACTAGGATCTGTGACCGTGATCCAGTTTTTTTATTCATTTCTTTTAAATGTGAGAAGGACTAATTGTGGCATTTTTGTGAAACCAAACTACAGTTCATCATAGGGATTCAGCTTGTACTCAGACAACAGACTGATCCAATTTTTTCCAGTAATATAAGTGATGGACAGTGCCTTCGTTACTGACACGACATAAGAAGTGAAACCTGCAAAAATAGCCATCGTAGAGCAAACCAAATGGTTTATTCTGTGATGAATGTCACATGGCAAAACCTGCATCAGAAAATTGCAGGAAAAGAAAGTAAACATGACATTAAATCAATAAGATTTAGACAGTAAATCAATAAGATTTACTTGATGTGACACGAGTGAATCCTTACCAGGAAATCACTATGTTGAAGTACTAAACAGAAGATTGATCGTCCAACTACGGGTGTCATGCAGGGGCCCCACCTACTCCCACAAGCAGGACAGTCCAAAGGTCGTGACAAATCATATGGACCGAACATCCATGGGACTGGAAATTCTGGTGGGTGCGATAAACCCTGCAATGTATACAAATATTGGAATGTAACCATAATTGATAAACCGTCCTCACAAAGAAGATGATATGGATACTTCAAAATATACAGACTGAATTGAGTGGACAGACATTAACATAGACTGTTCTCAGGACTGACCACACACCAAAAGCGGCAGTACTAATAAACAATACAGGGTTCACAAACATAAATCGAGTACTGAACAATAGTACTTACTACAGACAAGCAAAGTTGCACTAATTAAACTCTGCAGACTATTTCTTGCCACCGACCTACGGGATGAACCCCGCATAACTGACTAGGCCATGGACTTCATGAGAGATGTCTACATGCACCATCACCATCTCGTCAACCTTGGAGAATCTAACAGAGTGGTCTTTCCACTCATAAACATGATGATGAAGATAGGCCGCATCAGATTTGTTGGGAAGCTTTACAAGAACCACACCCTTTGTAATCGAAGGCACAACTAGGAAATTGTTGTGGTCAAGTACAGCCTCGAGAACACGCCTGACAACAATGCTACAGGAAAACACTAGTTCAGGACACGTGGCGACAAGGACACAACAGCTGGATAGTTTAGTAGTAGAACTCATCCTCAGGTCTTCCAGTTCACACGGCATGACTTTGAGAACTTCATCTCCACCGCGGACCTAGTTCTAATTCAAACAGAAACCATATTTTATTACTACCTCCGTTTAGAAATATAAGATGATTTTCGATATTATACTGCATATATGACTACATATACGCACAGAAATGAGTGAACAAAGACACTAGAACATGTCTTCAAAGGCATGAGAGCAGAGGAATTATTTGCAATATCCATAACACAAGTTACTGAGGCAAATATACCCTCTTCAAAGGTAGCATTGATGTTCATAAAGTACTCCAGTTGAAAGTAATCTATAAGAAATCAGTGTCAACCTCTCGCATGTTTTGGTCAAAAGAGGAATTTAGAACCGTCATTTGGCACACAAAAATCACATGCAAGATCACCCAGAAAGTTGTACTACTAGTACTAGTACTGTGTGTTAGATGAAAAAACACGATCAAGATCGAGAAAAAGATCGTCAAGAAGAGATATTACCTGGACTTGCTTAATGAGGGATCCCAGAGAGGGGGGCTTGGACAAGGCGATGGCTTTGAGCTTGTCTGCGGTAGTCTCGGTGGGGTGCTTGCGCTTCTTTGTACCATGAGCCTCGATGGTTTTGGCCAGAGCCATAGACATCACTTCGGCCGGTGCTCCAGCGTCCATCGAGAAACTGTCAAATAGAAATAAAAGAAAAGAAACCATAATCACAAACCCAAAAGAAGAACAGAGAGGGAGTTATAGTATCAGTCTCGGGGTTGCAAGACCGGGCCTTGGCCAGAATCAACACCATTGATGTGCTCACCTTTCCTTCTTTGGGAGAGAAGAACAATGGCAGAAGCAGGTTGGGGTTTTCTTGAATAAATGAGGAACAAGATGAGGGAGAAGCAAGTCGGGTAGAGAGGAAGCTGAGAGAGAAGAGTGAAATGATGGTTGCTTCGTCCGTCCAACTTACTGCTGGAAAGTAGGGGGTTTTGTGATTTGATGGCTCATTGGGCATTACTGTGGTGCTTCGATTAGGGTAGTCTACCATCACTCTACTACGGAGTAATTTAGTGCATGGCTGGTGGACGTTGGTTGTCCCACACGTCGGCGAAAGTGAGTAATTTAGTGCATGGCTAGAGGAGGATCCGCACGGTAGAGCATGTCCACTGTTTTTCTGAAGAAAAAATGATTACGGCAAGCGTTTCCACTCTTACGATGGAGGAGTGCGAAACACGGCAGCCACTTGAACATACAGAGTGCTCCTACTACTAGGCATGTGCACTGGTTCATACGTCAGTACTACATAACCTTGTTGCTAGTGTAGTAAGATATGACGACAACAAATGATGTTGTGCGCATGTAAACTATATGAACAGTAATGTAGTAACATAGTACCGCTTTTTTGACTGTTCGGTCGAGAATGAACGGTGAGATCAATGTTAACAGAACTAGGTCTACAACGCACGGAGAGTATGGTGCTACAGTACTCCACGAAACATGAACCATATGAAGCACGAATAGTGTTAGGCAGGGTGTATGAACGGTGCACGGGATGGGAGCAAAAGTTCCCTTCTCGACCCACTTTTGGGTGTTTGGCAGAGAGCATGAAGGGTGCATGAGTCCACACTAGTAGGTTAACACAAATACACGAAGAGGAAACAACTATATTGAGATGAGAATGCAACCAAACTCACCCACACGCTTTGTGCTACAGTGACTGATCTGCACCGTCTGAGTTTGATCCAACGGTCATGTTGCGTCGAGACATGGACATGCCCATGCATAGGGCGCCTAAACACCACCGAAGCCCCTCTGTTTCTCGAGGCGCATTACGTTGGTGATGCAGGGGGCGAAATGGCTGAAAGGCAATGCAATCTACGGGCAGGCAGAGGGAGCCAGCCGAGGAGCGGGGAATCTTTTGGTTTTCACCATGGTAAAACACTAGTCGACGACTTCTCACATCAGGGAGCAGTGGGTTTTACAGGCGGAGTCATCGTGACTAATTGCTGTCGCGCCTGCTCCCGTCAATCAAAAAATTAAAAATCCTGCCGCACCCAAACACCAGAGCAACGCCGCGGTGGATATTTAAATTTACCTGCCGGCAAGTAGATAAAAAAGGGGTGAAAAAACAAATGTGGCGGCGGCCTAGCTAATCAGTCGAACTAGCCCAACTAGCTAGCCATCGTGCTTCACTGATGTACTCGACGGGAAAGGTGGTCTTCCGTGATTTGACGACTCATTTACTTGCTTCGGCGAAAATGCGCGGTAGGGTGTCCCACGTCAGGAAGAATACATGTGTGCACCACCCGGGAGGACCCTGAAACCGCGCAGTAGGGTGTGCCATGTCTCGGCACGGAGGAAAATGTGCATGTAAAAATATACTTTATCAGACGTAGTACCTATGGTTCGACCTCGGGACCCAGACAGTCAGTCGAAAACACCCCACTAGCCACACAGCTTCATCATGCTAACGTGGCACGGAGGATAGGTGTGGTTAGCTCTGTCTCGACCAGCCACAACGTCTCTTGTTCTAGGCGATTCTTCTATTTTCCAAGATTTTTTTAGTTGTAATAACACCACGGCAATCTCGCGCCGCTCTTCATGTGTGCCCGTGCAAAGGTTAGACGATGCAGAGAAGAGAGAGATCATAGACCTAGGACCCACCAGTAAGTGAGTCAACGGTCATGCACGTGTTGACGAGGCACTCCCTCTACTCTACTCAACGTAATACTATATAAAATCAAGTTATGGGACAAAGCCAACAACCGTTGTTGTTTCAGGCTATCGACTTATGCTTTGTAGTCCAGGTTGCCAGTTCGAATCTCGTCTTTTAGATTTGTTAGTTTTAGGTCCAAATTTGATTAATGACAAGTGGGAACCTCGTGTGTTGTTCCGATATTTCAGTGTAGGATGGTTTTTTTGAACAAACACTTTGCGCGGTTAGACAAGTAACGGCACGAGTTACACGTATTTTGCAAGTTTATGAACAAAAATGACAGCGGCATAGAATATCACATCCACCCCGCAGCTTAGATGCTATGGTGATACGAGTTTTACACCGTTGGAAGTGAGATCCAATGGCTTGGGAGTAGTCTTTGTAATTATGCGCAATTTCCAAACTCTCCAAAGGTTTTTTTGCAAATAAAACATTCAGGCCTCGTGTGTGCCGTTGCATCTTGGATCCAACGATATTAGGTTCTCCCCGTAGCTTAACTACCCGCTACGATGATATGAGCATCTAGGTCGTATGATCAGTGATCAGATGGCACATGCGTAGTACTTGTACTTTCTGCGCAATTCCCAAACTCTCTCAGTCGTATATTGCAAAAACATTCAAACCTCCTACTGTGGGTCATTAGATCTCCGTGAACTCGTATCACCATAGAATCTACGATGCGGGAGCACCTCATAGTCTCCCGTGCGAGAAAACATAAGGTGCTCTCGCAGCTTGGATGCTACGGTGATACGAGCTTCGAGATCGTTTGATCTGAGATCCAATGGCATCTGATCAGTCTTTGTGCTTGTAAGCAGTGGCCGAACTCTTTGGGGGCTTTTCTACAAAAAATCATTCAAACCACCATGGAGGTGTTGGGTCACAAATCCAACGGCTCCGAAGAGCTTGTATCACCAAAGCATCTAAGGTGTGGTAGCACATGATATTCTTACACACATGCGAATATGATGTCCTCCTTCATCTTAAATGCTACGGTGATACGAGCTTCGAGGTCGTTGGATATGGGATCCAAGGGCATATGAGTAGTTTTTGTACAAATTGTGTGCAATTCTCAAACTCATCAAGGTTTCCTGTAAAAATACTAAGACATCATGTGGGCTGCTATATCTCAGATCTACAAGCTCCAAGCAACTCGTATCGGCATATAGCATCTAAGGTATGGGGGCACATGATATTCTCCCAGGGAGGAGGGGTGGGGGTGCACAACCAATCGGTGGTTGGGAGGGTGGGGACAAATATAATCTAAACAACCCTAAACATAGCTTCACAATTTTATCTAAGGTCGAGGGGTTGACCCCCGACAATCATAACTCCGCCTAATTAAACACAACATTTGCATGTACTGTAGTACTAGACTTAATATTCATGTTTCAGTTTCATGTTCATTTTAAATATTGAATTGAGGACCATGCATGTCTTATATTTTACTCCCTTCGTTCCTAAATATTAGTCTTTTTAGAGATTTCAAATGGACTGGCACATAAGAATGTATATAGACATATTTTAGAGTGTAGATTCACTCATTTTGCTCCGTATGTAGTCACTTGTTGAAGTCTCTAAAAGACTAATATTTAGGAACAGAAGGAGTATTTTTGAATTCGTGTCATACGTGCATGGTTTGGAAAAATAGATGCACTATACTTTTTGGATTGTTGTTGTGTTCGTGTGTGTGTGTGTGGTCATATGCTTGATACATACAAAGTTTTCTCACCTCCGTACTGTTCATCTTTTAAATTTGAATTTGCATTGAAAAACTTACTAGGGATACCATGAAATGTGAAATCCACGTTGAGATCACTATATCACAAACTCACTCTAATTCAGCAACTCGTCATAAATCAATTACCACGTTGAGATTAGTATTTGCAAGGAAAATACGGGCATTGTAATACACATAGATTCGTTCGGCAATCTAAAAGGTTCCTTTCATATTCTCGAATGGTAGGACCCAACGGCGTACCAGCCAGACCTTGGCTCGTGTTGATCCTAAAAAAATAAAAAATAAAAATAAAAAAACGGGCTCGTGTCCTTCTAGTGGCGTGCGTGGTACGCACATTAGGCAACCCCAACCATTCGAGCCTCTGCGTTTCGAGTCGAAATATCTGGCGGTCAGAATTCCAGCCCTAGGAAATTCCCCTCATGTCCCCGGTCCATAATGACTACCGATGAACAACGGAGGGATGCTTTAGTAACTAGACAACGTTACCTACCGTGCCGAGCACGGTTCAATTCCCTCGGTTACCGCTCACCAAGGTCACCCGTCAACTACATTGCCTAGTACTACTACTACTACTACTACTACTACTACTACAGAAGGATGAGCACAGAATTGAGCCCGTTTGTTCCTGCCTAGTACTTGAGTTAATATATCAGGAAATGCACTGGTACGGAGGGATTATCCTTTTCCTCTGCATATAACTTGTCTGAGGTCTAACTAAGCAAAATGTTTGACCAAATCGTTTCTTAAGAAATACAATAGGACAGATGTATAGCTTGACAATTTATTGCATGATGCAGGTTATGATATTGTTTCGAATCCTGGATCTTAAATTTCGGAAAATCCAAAAGTGACCATAAATTCTTGAAACTGAGCATGGTCACATGATATGTCACAAATATTACTTCCTAATTTTTTTTCTTCAATTTGAGACAAGCTGCTTATGACAAGTTGCACAAATGAAGAGCCAAGGTATTTTGGAACAAAGACCGGTCACGTTAAGGCGAACGCTTTCACTATTGAAACCATGGGCGTTTATGTGCTGCCACAAGTCCCGCTTCTCATCAGCAGGTGCCGACCGAGCAAGCGTGTGAGTCGACGGGAGGCGTGCGAGCAGACTGCTGCGCCGGCTGACAGGGAGGCGTGCAAGTAGACCGGTGCGTAGGCTCACTGGGAGGCGAGCCCTTTGACCAGGCTCCGCCACCCCCCTTCATCCCAACTGCTCCCACTTTTAATGTCACCGGTGCCGCAGTTTAAAATCAATCCCGCACTACCCGGTATCACTACAATCTTCTCTCTTCCTCTTCGATTCTCCTGTCGTCTACCTCCAACCAGCCTGACCTAAACGTACGCCATGCCACATCACGATGGTCTGCCCTTAGTCTTCTAGTTTCCTGAGGAAGACACCCAGCTAGAGTCTCAAGAACATAAGGCGCTTTGGGACGAGCTTGAACTGGCCTTGCGGGAAGACGTCGCGCCTGTCCCCACTCCCGTTCCGGCTCCCGTCACCCCGACAGCGCCAGCACCCATCCCGTGGCATTGATGGTCTGGGAGCCGCACATTGTCGCCGAGCTTGATGCCACGGGGTTCCACGAGGTTCCCACCGACTTTCACGCGCCCGTGCACCTGCCAGCGCATGCGCCTGCGCGTGCACTGACGCGCACGCCCGTGCTGGTGCCCATGCACCTGCCAGCGCATGCGCCTGCGCATGCACTGACGTGCGCGCCCGTGTTGGTGCCCGTGCACATGAATGTCTTCGTCGCGCTGTTGATAGTGCATGTCCCCGCGCGGGTGCCAGTGCCCCTCTCAGCGGCATGGATGGCCGCCATCGACCGCTTCCTTGCACCAACGCCACTCGCCTCCTCCCGCCAGTTGACTCACTTTGAAGTCCAGAACATTTTGGCCTTCCTTGAAGCTAGGCCAACATCCAGGAGTACGCCAACAATGGCGCAAGGCGCCGCCGTCGCCGTCAGTCAGTGGCCTGACAACACACAGAGCACGGCAGAGGAGCCGCTTCCCACCGCAAGACGCCCCTGCCGCATCCGCGTAATCTAAATTTGCCATGAAAAACGTTCGGATTGCCATGCTTAAAATCGGAACATTTATCATTTCCGTTTATTTTAGATTGATCGTCGTATAATTTAAAGTCGGAGTCAGACTGAGCGAAATATATGGTTTGGTCGATTGAATGTTCTGCTAGAGTCGTATCAAATTAAATATAAAACGTCATCAAGCCACATGTATTCCTTGTCATCCAACGACCTAGACTGTTTCAATGTTGAGCGCTCAACATGTTTAGTGTGCAGTTAATTTCATACCGAAAATAGTGCTAATCACATAATAACACGCAAATAATATCCTACTTAATATCCGCATGCACTTAATATACTTCCAAATTAACGTGCATTGCACGTACACACTAACTAGTACTACTAGTACGTGAAACTGGTGCCATAACTTGTGAACGCGTCCAGATATGGTCAACGGCAACATCGCACGATACCTCATGGACGGAGGCAGCAGCCTCAACCTGCTCTATCAGGATACAGTGCGCAAAATGGGCATCGATCCATCAAGGATCAAGCCCACCAAAACTACCTTTAAAGGATTTATACCAGGTGTAGAGGCCCGTTGCTCGGGCTCAATCACATTGGAGGTCGTCTTTGGATCTCCGGACAACTTCTGAAGTGAAGAGTTAATCTTCGATATCGTCCCCTTCCACAGCGGCTATCACGCACTGCTCGGACGAACCGCGTTTGCTCGATTCAATGCGGTGCCACACTATGCTTATCTCAAGCTTAAGATGCCCGGACCATGCGGAGTCATAACAGTCAATGGAAACATGGAGCGCTCCCTCCGTACCGACGAACACACCGCGGCCCTGGTAGTGGAAGTACAGAGCGGCCTTTTATGGCACAACTTTAATTCAGCGGTCAAGCTCCCGGACACCGTCAAACGAGTCCGGACTACTCCACAGCATGACAGTCCGGCTCGTCAGGAGTTAGACTAGCAATTCGAACTCCGTGTCAGGCCCGACCAAGTGGCGGCATACGTACCGCGTGTACATAACTACGCACTAAAAATACCATGGGCAGAGATGGAGGCATAACCATACTGTGGTCCACAATATGGCTCGAGCTTCCCGGGACACACATACTTTTACCTTTCTTTCTATCCTTTTCAGGTTTCTTTTCCACGGGCCCCTCTCGACGGCTTGATAATCGACCCTTTCGAAGGACGGATATACCAAGGTGGCAAGTAGCACAGACGTATGGGGGAATCTCTAGATGTTCTTCTTAACGATCATTCTACCTGTTTTCAGGACCAGTATGCAGCTCCCCCTTGGTTTTGGCATGTTAAATAGCCACTGTTGCTTATCACACTATTTGTACAAATACGCTTTGACGTATTAATCAAAATTATAATGGAAACAGTTTGCGGCCCAACTTATGTGGCACTATCTTACTACTTCATTTTATTTCGCTATTCATATCAATTGCATCCGTACACTTTGGTACGATGTAGTTCGCCAGGGGCTTTATTGCACTCCATATCACGGCAACAAGTCCGAACACTTTTACAGTATAGTTCGGCCCCCGAATTTAGCATTATATGCATCGGCTCCGAATCATGTCTTTGGTCAATAGTTGGGTTGCCCGACTCCTGTGCTTACTACCTTACATTCCGCTCTATCGGCTAGGGTGGTAAAGGGAGAACTACTGCGATTGTGTCCTGGTTTATCCGGATGAGCACCTTAGTAGAGAAAGCCGAAAACTGACTGTCATGATGCGGCATGGGCCGGTCAGCTCTTCGGAGGTTAGAAATCTTTTGCGATTTTTTCTGCGTTACGCGACGGATCGGCCTTCACCCGATCAGGTGTCTACAACACCCTAGTCTGGACTAACAAATACTAGGGGTTGCACCTACAATTCTATTGTCAAACTCCTATGGCTAAGTGACGGTGATAAAGCCACATAGTCCGATTGCCTGGTTCGTTGCACTAAACACCACCTTCAAGGACCAAATTCTTGGATCAAGAGTGTTTAGATTCCATCCCGAACACCCATGTACTACCTACATGGGGGCTGAAGCCGACGACTGGCCAACTCTCAGATTTAATAAAAACGACCGCACAGGAGGAAAACTTTTAAATAATAAACAAGCATTATATTACATAACGGCTTTGTTTCATCATACAAGACAAGATAACATGAATGTATTCATTCGAAGATAATGTCTTTTGAACACTGCCCCTCTACAATGCAGGACCCCTTGAGGACATCGTCAAAATATCGCTCCGGCGTGCGGTGCTCCTTGCCAGCGGGCGGTCCTTCAGTCGCAAGCTTGACGGCATCCATCTTCGCCCACTACACCTTGACACGGGCGAAGGCCATCCGCGCACCTTCAATGCAGACTGACCGCTTGATGACGTCAAGCCGGGGGCAGGCATTGATCACCCGCTTCACGAGTTCGAAGTAGCTGCTGGGTATGACTTCGGCAGGCCATAGCCGGATTATTAAATCCTTCATGGCTAGTTCGGCCACCCTATGCAATTCGACCAGCTGTTTTAGCTACTTGCTAAAGGGCACCAGATGTTCTGGCGCAAGGTATTGTGACCAGAACAGCTTCTCCGTCGAGCTCCCCTCTTCGGCTCGAAAGAACTCCGCAACATCGGCAACACTGCGTGGTAAATCCGCAAACGCTCCTGGAGAACTCCAAATCTGGGTTAGTAAGAGATACCTCTTCTTCACATATTTGCTCTGCATAATGAAGGCCTTACCCGCCGCGATTTTTCTGGCCTATTGGATCTCCTGGAGGGTGCCCTGGGCTTCGACCCGGGCATCTTGTGCGCTTTGGCGGGCCTTGGCGAGTTCGGAATCTTGATCCGCAACGTGACGCTCCAGAGACTCATATTTCTTCACGGCGTCCTGGAGCTCCTGTTGGACATCACCGACCCTGGCCTCATGCTTTTCATGGGCGGCTTGTTCCTTTACCACCCTCTCCTCGGCCTCGGCCAGCGCCTTCTTGAGGGCCTCCACCTCGGTCGCCGCCCCTAAAAAATATCATTGCACTATGATCAGCACAAATCATTCATCATTTCCGGATATATACAAGGTCATTGCATACCTTGCTTGTCTTCTAGCTACTTTTTTACACGGTCGAGCTCTTCCTCGGCCCGCTCTAGACTCTGCTTTAGTCCAGAGACCTCAGCAGCATGAGAGGTTGGGGCCAGCAATGACGCATGCTTATTCATGTAGGACATATTTAGTTAGTCTCCTATGAAATTTACTTGATCCTCAGTCTGGCTTTTCTTTTTGAACACCGGACAGAGTCTCAGGGGCTACTGTCTATACTATGACGTTCTTTTTATACAATTGTGTCGCTTACCTCAAAGCCTATTAGAAGGCTTGTGCAGGCTTCGGTTAGTCCGCTCTTTGCGGACTGAATCCTCTCAACCACCGTACCCATGAGGGCATGGTGTTCCTCAACAATGGAAGCACTTCGCAGCGCTTCCAGTAGAGTATCCGGTGCCTCTAGCTAGACAGAAGGCACCGGTGGAATCAGTGCACCTCCTTCTTTCGAAGGAGGCTGCTTGCCAGATTCCGGAGCCATATAGTGATACGTCTCCGTCGTATCTACTTTTCCAAACACTTTTGCCCTTATTTTGGACCCTAACTTGCATGATTTGAATGGAACTAACCCGGACTGACGCTGTTTTCAGCAGAATTGCCATGGTGTTATTTTTGTGCAGAAATAAAAGTTCTCAGAATGACCTGAAAATCAACGAAGAATTATTTTGGAATATATAAAAAATACTGGAAGGAAGATCCACGTCAGGGGGGGATCCACCTGTCCACGAGGGTGGGGGCGCGCCCTACCCCCTGGGCACCCCCTGCCTCGTGGGCCCCCTGACGCTCCACCAGCCTCAACCCTGACTCCATATATTCACTTTCGAGGAGAAAAAATAGGGAGAAGGATCCATCGCATTTTATGATACGGAGCCGCCGCCAAGCCCTAAACTCTATCGACAGGGCTGATCTGGAGTCCTTTCGGGGCTCCGGAGAGGGGAATCCGTCGCCATCGTCATCATCAACCATCCTCCATCACCAATTTCATGATGCTCACCACCGTGCGTGAGTAATTCCATCGTAGGCTTGCTGGACGGTGATGGGTTGGATGAGATTTATCATGTAATCGAGTTAGTTTTGTTAGGGTTTGATCCCTAGTATCCACTATGTTCTGAGATTGATGTTGCTATGACTTTGCTATGCTTAATGCTTGTCACTAGGGCCCGAGTGCCATGATTTCAGATCTGAACCTATTATGTTTTCACTAATATATGAGAGTTCTTGATCCTATCTTGCAAGTCTATAGTCACCTACTATGTGTTATGATCCGGCAATCCCGAAGTGACAATAATCGGGACCACTTTCGGTGATGACCGTAGTATGAGGAGTTCATGTATTCACTATGTGTTAATGCTTTGTTCCGGTACTCTATTAAAAGGAGGCCTTAATATCCCTTAGTTTCCAATAGGACCCCGCTGCCACAGGAAGGTAGGACAAAAGACGTCATGCAAGTTCTTTTCCATAAGCACGTATGACTATATAATACATGCCTACATTACATTGACGAATTGGAGCTAGTTCTGTGTCACCCTAGGTTATGAGTGTTACATGATGAGCCGCATCTGGCATAATTCTCCATCACCGATCCATTGCCTACGAGCTTTCCATATATTGTTCTTCGCTTAATTACTTTTCCGTTGCTATTGTTATCATAACTACAAAACACCAAAAATATTACTTTTGCTACCGTTACCTTTTACCACCATTACCACTACTATCATATTACTTTGCTACTAAACACTTTGCTGTAGATATTAAGTTTCCAGGTGTGGTTGAATTGACAACTCGGCTGCTAATATTTGATAATATTCTTTGGCTCCCCTTGTGTCGAATCAATAAATTTGGGTTGAATACTCTACCCTCGAAGACTGTTGCGATCCCCTATACTTGTGGGTTATCAAGACTATCTTCTGGCGCCATTACCGGGGAGCATAGCTCTATTCTTTGAGTCACTTGGGATTTATATCTGCTAATCATTATGAAGAACTTGAAAGACGCGAAAACAAAAAATTTATCCCTTAACTACGAGGGGAGGTAAGGAACTACCATCTAGCTCTGCACTTGATTCACCTTTTGTTTTGAGTAAGCTTGCGACACCTAAACATGCTTCTGCTATTAATTCTAATATGTCGCATGTTATTGATGATGCTACTTCTGCTATGCATGATACTTATGATGAAACTACTTCTATGCTTGATACTACTGTGCCACTTGGTGAATTTCTTGATGAACAACTTGCTAGGGCTAGAGAGAATGAAATTATTGAAACTGATAATATTGATGAAAGTGATGATGAAGACTCTCCCCCTAGATATGAATTACCTGTTGCGCCTGAGGGCTATGTTATGGATGAAGAATCTGCTAGAGACTTTCTTGCTTGCAATGATAGGAGTGATCTTAAGAAATTATTAGCTAAGTTGAAACAAAAAACTCTGAATGCTAGAATGAAATATGATCCTGCTTATGCTACTTCACCAATCTTTGTTATTGATGAGGATTATGATTTCTCTGTTGATCCTGAGATAATTACTTTTGTTGAATCGGATCCTTTCTATGGCTATGAATCTGAAACTGTTGTGGCACATCTTACTAAATTAAATGATATAGCTACCCTATTTACTAATGATGAGAAAACTCGCTATTATTATATCCTTAAATTATTTCCGTTCTCATTAAAGGGTATGCTAAGATATGGTTTAATTCTCTTGATCCTGGTTGTGTGCGTAGTCCCCAGGATATGATTTATTACTTTGCTGCTAAATATTTCTGCTCATAAGAAACAAGCTGCTTTAAGGGAAATATATAATTTTGTGCAAATTAAAGAAGAGAGTCTCCCACAAGCTTGGGGAGGCTTCTCCAATTACTTAATGCTTTGCCTGATCATCCTCTCAAGAAAAATGAAATACTTGATATCTTTTATAATGGACTAACTGATGCTTCCAGAGACCACCTGGATAGTTGTGTTGGTTGTGTTTTCACGGAAAGAACACTAGATGTAGCTGAAATTCTATTGAATACTATGTTGACTAATGAAAATAATTGGACACTTCCTGATCCAATTCCTGAACCAACTCCTAAGCCAACTCCGAAGAAAAGGGGTATTCTATTTCTCAGTCCTGAAGATATGCAAGAGGCAAAGAAATCTATGAAGGAAAAAGGTATTAAAGCTGAAGATGTTAAGAATTTACCTCCTATTGAAGAAATACATGGTCTTAATTCATTGCCTTTTGAAGAAACATATGGTCTTGATAACCCGACACAGGTAGTAAAGGTAAATTCTCTCTATAGATATGATAAAGCTGAAATCCCATTTACTAAGTTTGCTAGCCCATGCTTGGATGAGTTTGATGACTTTATGGCTAAACAAGAAAACTTCAATGCTTATTTTGGTAGAGAATTAAAACGCAATGCTGATATGCTTGAACACTTGGGTGATTATATGGATAATGTTAAAGGTGAACTTAGACTTATTAGTAAACATGCTTCTATGGTTACCACTCAAGTAGAACAAGTACTTTGTTCAATGATTTGCTATGGTTACCACTTAGTGAACAAGTACTTTGTTCTATGGTTACCACTTAGTAAACATGCTTCTATGCTTCCCTGAATGATTTGCTCAATGAATTAAATAGTAAGAAAAATGATAATGTTGTTAGAGTTATGACTAGAGGTGGTAACATGACTCAGAAACCTTTGTATCCTGAGGGACATCCTAAGAGAATTGAGCAAGATTCTCAGAGAAATAATATTGATGCACCTAGTCCTTCTAAGAGGAAGAAAATGAAAAATGGTAGGACTTTGCATGCTTCTAGTGAACCTGTTGTAGACACACCTGAGAATCCCAATGATATTTCTATTTCTGATGCTGAAACACAATCTGGTAATGAACATGAACCTAGTAATAATGTTAATGATGATGTTCATATTGATGCTCAACCTAGTAATGATAATGATGTAGAGATTGAACCTGCTGTTGATCTTGATAACCCACAATCAAAGAATCAACGTTATGATAACAGAGACTTTGTTGCTAGGAAGCACGGTAAAGAAAGAGAACCATGGGTTCAGAAACCCATGCACTTTCCTCCTAAACCATCCAAGAAAAAGGATGATGAGGATTTTGAGCACTTTGCTGAAATGATTAGACCTATCTTCTTGCGTATGTGTTTGACTAGTATGCTTAAAATGAATCCTTATGCTAAGTATATGAAAGAAATTGTTACAAATAAAAGAAAGATACCGGAAGCTGAAATTTCCACCATGCTTGCTAATTATACTTTTAAAGGTGGAATACCTAAGAAACTAGGAGATCCCAGAGTACCAACTATACCCTGCTCCATTAAAAGAAACTATGTTAAAACTGCTTTATGTGATCTTGGAGCCGGTGTTAGTGTTATGCCACTCTCTTTATATCGTAGACTTGATTTGAATAAGTTGACACCTACTGAAATATCTTTGCAAATGGCTGATAAATCAACTGCTATACCTGTCGATATTTGTGAGGATGTGCCTGTTGTGGTTGCAAACGTTACTATTTTAACGGACTTTGTTATTCCCGAGGACGATAGTATGTCTATTATTCTTGGAAGACCCTTTTTGAATACTGTAGGGGCTGTTATTGATTGCACCAAAGGCAATGTCACTTTTCATGTTAATGGCAATGAGCATACGGTACACTTTCCGAGGAAACAACCTCAAGTTCATAGTATAAACTCTATTGGAAAATTTTCATCGATTATTTTTGGAGGTTTTGAATTTCCTCTTCCTACTGTCAAGAAGAAATATGATATTCTTATTGTTGGGGATGTGCATATCCCCGTTGAGGTAACCTAGTGTTATTCTAAAATTATCCGGTTCCATGTTATTCAGAATGAGTTTGTTAACACAACCTGATCAACCTTGTTAGTGGATTCCTTTTGATGAGCATGAGATGGATGAATTTAGAAAACACAACTCTCTGTACCCTCTTTTTACTTTCTGTTATTTATATTAAATAAAGCAAAAATAGTAATTTCTATGTGTTTTCTGAATTATCAATGCAATAAAAATACCCCGAAAATAAAAGTTCTCCAAATGCCCTGAAAATTAAATATGATGTTTTCTGGAATATTTGAGAATATCTGGCACTACGAACATAGCAGGGGGAGCAAGCACCTGGCCACGAGGGTGGAGGGCGCGCCCCCTACCTCGTGGGCCCACGGTGGCTCCCCTCCACTTATTCTAGCTACCACACACTCCTTCTTCCTCCCACTAACATCACTAACTAGTTCAAACCCGAGTCCAAGCTCATTTTGCTGCCATTTTCGATCTCCTTGCTCAAAGCACCTCTCACAAAACTGCTTTGGGGGATTGTTCCTTGGTATGTGACTCCTCCAATGGCCTAATTAGTTTTTGTTCTGGTGCTTTATTCATTGCATATTTTTGCTGCTTAGGTGACCCTGTTCTTGAGCTTGCATGTCAAAGTTATATGGTCAAAAGTAGTTTTGATGCATGATATTGCCTCTAGGCACTTGTAGGAGTAGTTGCTATCAATATTGTTGAGTTTGGTTCACTTTTATTTTGGAGTTACTAAAATTTCAGAAATTTTTCAGAGGAAGAAATATGTTTAGGAAAATGTACCAAGGTGGTCCTTCAAGGAAGCAAGGACCCAGGCTCGCAATACGCAATGCCGACGAAGAACCACCGCGGGAAGCTCAAGTGCGGGCTTGTGAATGGCCTTCAGAGGACTTTATGGATCGAGCGGGAATCAAGGAAGAATTTAACGCATATGTGCGTAATGCTGATCTTGAGAGCTTCGAGGCAGATAAGTGCCGCCAGTACCACTATCTCACTGATTCCTTTGTGAGAAGGTTTGAATTTTCATCATCACGCAACTCTCAAACTGTCCTATTTGATCTTTATGAAAATTCTTATACTATGGACTTAGAGGATTTTAACACTGCGTTGCAAACTTCCACAATGGGGTAGTCCTAATGAACCTCACAAATCTGAATTTAGAGATTTTCTTGCTAGTATAACTATGGGGGAATCTAGAGACATAACACAAGCTACCATAGGGAGCATCCATTTTCCTGCTATACATTATTTTGCTCTCTTCATAGGTAGGTGCATAAATGGTAAGGATGAAGCATGTCACATGTGTCTCCTGACCTCAGTGTTCTCAGAAGTGTTGCATTAGGAGTTAGACATTATAATTTGGGAGCCATTGTTGCACGTAGGTTGCATAATAATAGATTTACTGAAGATTTCTTCGGTGGAATTTATGCAACCCGTCTAGCTAATTTTCTTGATATACCCATATGTGGGTATGATATTGAGTTGCCTCCTGTTTATTTAGATTATGAGGCCATGGTTCATCATCGGTTTGTTGAGAGGAACGATCAGTTCCTCCAGTAACGACTAATCTTTGACAGACAACGCACCTATCATGTCGCTCTCCCTGCTCCTGCTTTCTTTGACTCTTAGGCAAAAGGGAGATATGCTATAACCAGGGAGGAGATGGACGAGTATAAGAGGAGGGCGGAGATGGCCCGTCTCCAAGCGACAGCTCATGAGGCAATAGCTGCTACATCTCAGTATGACCCCAGCTACAACTTTGGATATCCGCTAGGCCAGTCGTGGCCATAAACCAACTTAGGGAAAAAGCCTAAGCTTGGGGGAGTACGTATTTCTCACCGACATTACATTCATGTTCACACACTCATTGCTAGTTGTCGGTGCTCATACTTTTTCATTGTATCATCCATGCTAGTTTATTTTCCTTTTTTATGCTTTCTTCTTGTGTGTTTAATAAAACCTTAAGAAAAACAAAAAATTTAGTTGTAGCTTTTAATTAGTTTAATTTCCATGCTTGTAGTAGTAATTAAAAAGAAAACCCCAAAAGATTTCTCGTTCTCCTTTTGCTAGTTGGGAGCTTTCCCGTGTAAATAGTTTTATTTCTTTTCTTTGGGGGTCAATAGGAGAAGACCATAATGAAAATGTTAAAGTGGCTCTTATATGCATTATCATTGATCTGACAAAGAGCCCATATTACCCTGTCTTCTCTCTTGAATTGAATGCTTGTAGATTCCAGCTTAGTCCAATGCACGTGCACTATTATTATTATCCACACTATTCAGTCGTGCAAGTGAAAGGCAATAATGATGATTATATGATGAACTTATTGAGATGAGAAAAACTGGTATGAACTCGACCTCTCTTGTTTTTGTAAATATGATTAGTTCATCGTTCCTGATTCAGCCTATTACGAATAAACATGTTTGCAATGACAATTAGAGATTATAGTTGCTTGTGCCATGCTTAATTATCTAGGAGCTTATAATGGTTTACCTTGCGTGCCAACATGCTATTAAAATGGTTGTGATGTGGTATGATAGGGTGGTATCCTCTTTTGAACGATTCGAGTGGCTTGACTTGGCACATGTTCACGCATGTAGTTGAAACAAAATCAACATAGCCTCTATGATATTTATGTTCATGGTGCATTATATCCTACTCATGCTTGCACTCAGTGTTGATTAATTTTAATGCATGTTCATGACTGTTGTCGCTCTCTAGCTGGTCGCTTCCCAGTATTTTGCTAGCCTTCACCTGTATTAAGCGGGAATACTTCTTGTGCATCCAATTCCATAAACCCCAAAGTTATTCCATATGAGTCCACCATACCTACCTATATACGGTATCTACCTGCCGTTCCAAGTAAATTTGTATGTGCTAAACTCTAAAGCCTCAAATAAATATCATGTTTTGTATGCTCGAATAGCTCATGTATCAACTAGGGTTGTCTATATCTTCCATGTTAGGCGGGTTATTCTCAAGAGGAGTGGACTCTGCTCCTCACTCACGAGAAAATGGATAGTCACCGGGATGCCCAATCCCATGCTTTATGCAAATCAAATCAAAATAACTGCAAACAAAACTCCCCCGGGACTCTTGTTAGTTGGAGGCACTCGTTGTTTTCAGCAAGCCATGGATTGATGCTTATTGGTGGAGGGAAGTATAAACTTTACCATTCTGTTTGGGAACCGCCTATAATGTGTGTAGCATGGAAGATATCGCCATCTCTTGGTTGTTATGTTGACAATGAAAGTACACCGCTCAAAATATTATTCATATCTATTTCAAAACCGAGCTCTGGCACCTCTACAAATCCCTGCTTCCCTCTACGAAGGGCCTATCCATTTACTTTTATGTTGAGTCATCATCCTCTTATTAAAAAGCACCAGTTGGAGAGCACCGCTGTCATTTGCATCCATTACCGTTAGTTTACATTGAGTATGACTTGACTGGATCTCTTTTGCCATGAATTACAATGTCTAGTCAGTCCTTGATCTTTAAAGGTGCTCTGCATTTATGTTTTGCGGTCTCAGAAAGGGCTAGCGAGATACCATCTTGTTATGTCATATCATGATTGTTTTGAGAAAGTGTTGTCATCCGAGATTTATTATTATTGCTCGCTAGTTGATTATGTCATTGATATGAGTAAACATGAGACCTAAATGTTATTGTGAATATGGTTAGTTCATAATCTTTGCTAAAAACTTGAATGCTGGCTTTACATATTTACAGCAACAAGAGCAAACAAAGTTTGTAAAAAAATTTCTTTATCACTTTCAGTTTATCAACTGAATTGCTTGAGGACAAGCAAAGGTTTAAGCTTGGGGAGTTGATACGTCTCCGTCGTATCTACTTTTCCAAACACTTTTGCCCTTGTTTTGGACTCTAACTTGCATGATTTGAATGGAACTAACCCAGACTGACTTTGTTTTCAGCAAAATTGCCATGGTGTTATTTTCGTGTAGAAATAAAAGTTCTCAGAATGACCTGAAAATCAACGGAGAATTATTTTGGAATATATAAAAAATACTGGAAGGAAGATCCACATCAGGGGGGCCTCCACCTGTCCACGAGGGTGGGGGCGCGCCCTACCCCCTGGGCACGCCCCCTGCCTCGTGGGCCCCTTGACGCTCCACCGACCTCAACCCTGACTCCATATATTCACTTTCGGGGAGAAAAACCAGGGAGAAGAATTCATCGTGTTTTACGATACGGAGCCGCCGCTAAGCCTTAAACTCTCTCGGGAGGGCTGATCTGGAGTCCGTCCGGGGCTCCGGAGAGGGGAATCCATCGCCATCGTCATCATCAACCATCCTCCATCACCAATTTCATGATGCTCACCGCTGTGCGTGAGTAATTCCATCGTAGGCTTGCTGGACGGTGATGGTTTGGATGAGATTTATCATGTAATCGAGTTAGTTTTGTTAGGGTTTGATCCCTAGTATCCACTATGTTCTGAGATTGATGTTGCTATGACTTTGCTATGCTTAAGGCTTGTCACTAGGGCCTGAGTGCCATGATTTCAGATTTTAACCTATTATGTTTTCATCAATATATGAGAGTTCTTGATCCTATCTTGCAAGTCTATAGTCACCTCCTATGTGTTATGATCCGGCAACCCCGAAGTGACAATAATCGGGACCACTGCCGGTGATGACCGTAGTTTGAGGAGTTCATGTATTCACTATCTGTTAATGCTTTGTTCCGGTACTCTATTAAAAGGAGGCCTTAATATCCCTTAGTTTCCAATAGGACCCTGCTGCCACGGGAGGGTAGGACAAAAGATGTCATGCAAGTTCTTTTCCATAAGCACGTATGACTATATTCGGAATACATGCCTACATTACATTGATGAATTGAAGCTAGTTCTGTGCCACCCTAGGTTATGACTGTTACATGATGAACCGCATCTGGCATAATTCTCCATCACCGATCCATTGCCTACGAGCTTTCCGTATATTGTTCTTCACTTATTTACTTTTCCGTTGCTATTGTTATCATCACTACAAAACACCAAAAATATTACTTTTGCTACCGTTACCTTTTACCACTATTACCACTACTATCATATTACTTTGCTACTAAACACTTTGTTGTAGATATTAAGTTTCCAGGTGTGGTTGAATTGACAACTCAACTGCTAATACTTGAGCATATTCTTTGGCTCCCCTTGTGTCGAATCAATAAATTTGGGTTGAATACTCTACCCTCGAAAACTGTTGCGATCCCCTATACTCATGGGTTATCATATAGGTCTCCGGGATTGTATTCGGTTGGGGGGCCAAATTGGGTATTGTCCCCATCACCAGTCTCCATGGGGATCTGCTCCCTCATGTGTTCGGCAGCTGAGGTATTATCCTCTGGCGGCACCGTGACGGCCTCCTGTGCCTCCCCCTGAGCTGGAAGGGTCCTTCGGACAACACTCCAGCGTCCTTCGTAGCCTTGGGAGAGGAGGCCGCCGGAAGGGACCCGCTGTCCATCACCTTCGGATCCAGCGAATTTCCCGAAGATGAGGATCGCTCGAGGTCGGAACGGGCCGGACTGCAAGTGCATGATTTAACATGTTAAAATTATGAAGTAAAGAGGTTGGGTGTTTGTGTGCGTCTTTGAGTACTTACGATTCGGCCAGGGGCTTATCCCTGGGGCACCACTCGGAGTTGCTATCAACCTCCCACGCGGAGTTGTCCGCGGCAGAGGCCTTCCCCTTCTTGGACGCCTCTACCTCCAGATGCGTGGAGGCCGCCCTTTTCTTCCTTCCCCCCTCAGGGAGAGAATTGCTTTTGTCCTCTTCCTCGTCGTCGGTGGAGGGAGGGGAGTGGGTTTCGGCGTCTTCGGATGTCATGTCCGAAGTCCCCTTATGGCGGAGACCACCTCTGGTCCCCTTGGCCTTCTTCTACGATGCTTGATAGGGCGCCGGAACTAGCATTTTCGTTAGAAGTGGGATAGCTGGTTCTTCGGGCAGCGGAGCCGGACACCGAATTCGCTCCACCTTCTTTGTCCAGCCCTGAAAAAACAAATAGAGAAGCTTAGACATCTTCCTTGAGTAAGAAAGTAAAGGATACACCTTGAAATACGGAAAACTTACCACACTAGCGGGATAGGCCAGGTTGTGCCCGCGGTCTTCGGTCGTCGCCGGCCACGTCTCGTTGGCCTTGAAGAGCACCTTCCAGATGTCTTCGTGCGTAGTGCCGAAGAACCGTTGCAAGGTTTGGTGCTTGGCCGGATCGAACTCCCACAAGTGGCAAGTCTGGCTTTGGCACGGAAGGATCCGGCGAGCGAGCATCACCTGGATCACGTTGACAAGCTTGATGTTCTTTTCCACCATGCTCCTGATGCGTGTTTGAAGCGCTATCAGCTCGTCCAACGAAGACCAGTCCAAGCCCTTCTCTAGCCAGGAGGTGAGCCGCATCGGGCCGCGGGACTGGAATTCGGGAGCCGCGGCCCAGGTGGCGTCGCGAGGCTCTGTGACATAGAACCACTACTGTTGCCACCCTTTGATGGTCTCCATGAAGGTACCTTTGGGCCATGCGACATTGGGCAGCTTGCTCACCATGGCACCTCCGCACTCTGCATGTTGGCCATCCACAACCTTCGGCTTCATGTTGAAGATCTTCAGCCACAATCCGAGGTGGGGTGGGATACGGAGGAAGGCCTCGCACACGATAATAAATGCCGAGATATTGAGGAAGGAGTTGGGGGCCATATCGTGGAAATCTAGCCCGTAGTAGAACATGAGTCCACGGACTAATGGGTGGAGAGGAAATCCCAACCCGCGGACGAAGTGGGGGATGAACACGACCCTCTCATGGGGCTCTGGGGTGGGGACGGTATGTCCCTTGGCCGAAAGCCAGTGGGCAATTTCCTTGGCTAGGTACCCGGCCTCCCGGAGCCTGGTGATGTCCTTCTCCTTGACGGAGGAAACCATCCACTTGCCTTGCGCTCCAGATCCGAACATGGCTGGAGTGCTTTTTGGAGGCAGAAAGGATGGAGGCTTGGGCACTGGAGCTCGAGAATGGATGGGCAGAGAGGAAGAGGGCGTGGGTGAAAGAGGTGAATCCTATCCCTTTATAAAGGTAGTGAATATCAAGCGCCTCCCAACTCGCCTTAAAACTATCCTATCCCTTTATAAAGGTAGTGAATATCAAGCGCCTCCCAACTCGCCTTAAAACTCGCCTATTCCCCAAGGGTCGTGCAGGCGGCGCAGTTGGATTACCCATGCCCGTATTGATGTGAATCCCATAATAAGGGGACACGATCTTTGCTTTGACAAGACGTGCCAATAAAACCGCATCTTGAGACATGGAGCGGGAGGCTAAAAAACGGTTCGAAATAACGACCGGGCTATGACATTATGTCACGCTACAAATGTCGTAAGTGGATTTGTGGCACCCCGATCCGCATGGAGCAGGGGGCCTTCGCACGTCAGCGCAGGATAACACCTGACGCACGACAGGTCAATAATACAGCATTCCAGGTACAAGAATATTCATCAAATACATGCATAGAAGATTACATCGTTGATGAATACAATTATCTGGCATAGCCCTAAGGCTATTTAAATGGCAGCAGAAATCTATTTAGATGGCAGCGGAAGCCTTGGTTTGGCAGCATAACAACTCTGGCTGGGCTCCACAACTCACAGGACTGGCAAGGTTACGGCCTAGTACGACGGGTCAAGCGAACACTTCGGGTATGACCTACAAAACTGGCATGACACGCCAGGTCAGTACATTGAATGTACTTGCAAGACAACCAAATACATAACATCCGAACAAGCAGATGACAAAGAAAGAACCAAGTGCATGCAACAACCTATCTCATATAAATTACTAACCATGGCATGATGAAGATCAACTAAGCATGAACATCATAGCATCTACTAACATGGTAATCACATGGCACATCAAAACATGCTTCTAACATGGCGACAGTAAAACATAGCATATCAAATCAATCATGGCATAATCAATCCAAGCATGGCATGGCATCATGAAACTATGCTGAAAGTAAACTACCGATCATATTCAATGCAAACATAACATGTTAACTTTATGCAACCATCTTCTGTTCTGCCATGGTACTTTAAATGCAAATAACCACATATTACTCATGCAATGCAACCAAACTTGTGCACTGAGTCCCTCGGACTCTCTTACCAACGGGTTGCCTTGTAACCAAATGGTGATTTTTCTGGCGATCACAACCATGACCAACACTTGGTCTCAAACAGTGATCTTTCCGGTGATCACAACCATGACCAACACTTGGTCTCCAACACTCACCGAGACCTCCTCTCGTGATCATATCAAAACATCGCCATGACTTCTCACGACTATCTCATAGTCCAAGTCACCACATTCTTGTTATCACATTAATTTACTTAATTATTTCAGGTTTATCCTCCATTTCGACCAAGACCCGATAGTGTGACCTACTACGAACTGTGTTGCTATCGATAGACTTTATAAACACTCTGCAGAGGTAGCGCACTGTACACACACCACGGAACCCATGGCCTCGTCATCCCATTCGGGTGGACCAACGGCATTCCGACAAAACCAACCTACTGCCGTGACACTCTCCCGGCCACTCCGACTCACTCCCCACTGGGCTAGTCCTGGATGGCCCCGTGTCTACCAAAGACACCAATGGCCACCGTCGTGGCCAAACATAAACGTCCCACACGGGGACCTGAGCTCAAAACCAAACCCGGGCACACAAGGCTTATGTCCGCCTACCTGATCAGGGTAGCGCGCACCCATAACCTTCCCTCTTTGGAGGCGCCGGCGAGAGGCATGACAATAGATCGCATTAAGGCCTTCCCATAAAGGCAAAATGTGGTTGCACTAAAGAAGTTCGGTTTGGTGGCACTATGACTCGATCCCATCGATGACAGAGGAGGTTTGTTATTATTAAGTCATTTTATTAACTTCTCCATCATCATGAACATGTTTAGCATGAATGCAACCATGAACATGCAGCATACAAATGCATGGACAAAGTATCGAACTTCTCAAGTGCACAACTATAGCAAGAACATGACAATACCAACTACTAGCATATCAACGGCGCAATACAGTTTTGATAGCAATCCTAATAGCCACTAAGAATCCAAAGGCACATGACATCCACATAATCATCCAAATATAAGCCCTAGAACTCCAAGCAATATTGATAATAACATTCTAATTTGCATGGGAAAAGATATCATGAAAACATAAGCATGCATGATAATCATAACGGAATAACTGCAGACGAAAACGGTAAGTAGCAACTGTAACTACACACACACGAGGTGCAAGCAAAGTCAACATGCAAGTTTGGGGCTCATGATAAGAGGTTTGCTTGCCTGGGGTTGATAAATACTCCGGGAAGAAGTGTGAAACGATCGCGGAAAGATTTGCCGGAGAACGGTTCTCTCTCAAAGGGGCTGAATTAGAGAAAGGGAAAAATGGGCATTTTAAGAATGTGCAAACATCAAGAAAATAGTCCCATCAAAAAGAGCTCGACGAACAGAGAAAATGAGCGTTGGAATCACCTCATTCGGAGTTACGGGTAAAAAGATACTGACGTTTAAAGCTCAGGGACTAGTCTGCAAAAGTACTTCTACAAACAGGTCCCTGGTAGTTTAAACAGAACGTGTCTTTTCTGAGAATACGTTTTCCAAAGAGGAAAACGTATTTCCGGCCGAAGAAGAGGAAGAATACGCTTTCGGTGATTGAAAGCGCACTTTCCAGGAATACGCTTTCGCGTGGGGAAAGCGGCTTCGCGGCTGGGGCGCGTCCACTTATCCGACGTGGCTAGCGGGGCCATGCCCTACGGTCGCCGACAGGTGGGGTCGCGCGAGAAGGGGAGCTGCCTGGCCTAGCTTCTTCAACCTCACGCTCGGGCACGCGCCTGGCCGAGGGAGGTGGACACCCCGACGACGATCACCGGCGATTCCGGCCACCGCTAGCGGCGTGCGACCTACCGAAATGCGCATGACAGAGAGGCGCATCTCGGGGTGGTGGTTACTGCCGCCGACAAGCGCCGGACTGGCCGCGGTTGAGCTTGCGGCGGGAAGGAGCTTCGGTCGCAGGTGAAGTGGGGGCTACAGTGGAGAAGAGGAGAGGCTGAGGCCACGGGGAGGCTCACCGGAGCATGGGGGATGCAGTGGTGTTGGAGGAGCGGCGGGGGGCTCGGGGTCACCGGAATCAGGCGAGACCCGAGGCGGCGGCTATGGCGATGGTGGTGGTCAGAAAGGGGCTCCGGGCTCGGGGAGAGGCTCGGGGAGGGATTGCGGACTGCGAGAGAGCTCGGGGCACTATTTATAGCCGCGGGGAGAACTCGGGAAGGAGGGGAGGAGGTGGCACGCGGCAGGCGACGTGTCTGCGCGCCAACGAGGGGCGCAGCATCGGCAAGCGCGGCCAAGGCTCACGGGAAGCGGCGGGAAGGCGGCGAGGAGGAAACAGCCAAGCTGCAGAGGCTCACGGAGCAACGCAACGCCAAGGAGGCTCGGGGAGGAAGAAGACAGAGGAGGAAGGCGACGGTGCACACGGGCGCTCACTGCTCGGTCGTTGGCACGGCTCGCCGGAGAAGAAAACAGAGGGGGCAAGAGGTCCAGGGGAAGGCGACGGCGAGGGGGGAACTATTGGGCATTAATGGCGAGGCCAGAGCCGATCGGAGCAGCGCTGCCGACGAGAACAGTGGCTAGACCACCGTTTTGGGTTGGTTACACTCGTGGTCACCACGGACAAGGCATGCTCCGGAGTTTTTACTGATGCCAGCTCATGTCTACCGCGTAGTCCATCAAAGATAGAGCGTTACTATGGTAAGGAAACGGGCAGAGACAAACTAAGCTGAGTAAACCAAGCTCCACAAGTTTGCTGTTGCAAACTTGGCCACACCCTAGAGAGTAAACCAAGCTCCACAAGTTTGTTGTTGCAAACTTGGCCACACCCTAGAGAGTAAACCTGTAACGCCCTCGATGCGGCTATATCTCCCACGTGTCGAAGAACGACTTAGAGGCATAACCGCATTGAAAGCAATCGTAAGTGAGGTAATCTTCACACAACCCATGTAATACATAAGGGAAAGGGATACATGGTTGGCTTACAATCGCCACTTCACATAGTACAAGAATAGCATTACAACATCCAAATACAATCAAGGTCCGACTACGGAAGCAAAATAAAAGAAGACTACCCCAAATGCTACACAGATCCCCGATCGACCCCAACTGGGCTCCGCTACTGATCAACTGGAAACGAAACAAGACTACGAACACGATCTTCATCGAGCTCCTCCTTGAGCTCGGTTGCGTCACCTGCTCAGTAACATCGGCACCTGCAAACTGGTTTTGGAAGTATCTGTGAATCACGGGGACTCAGCAATCTCACACCCTCGCGATCAAGACTATTTAAGCTTAAAGGAAGGGAAAAGGTATGAGGTGGAGCTGCAGCAAGCGACTAGCATATATGGTGGCTAACATAAGCAAATGAGAGCGAGAAGAGAAGGCGAAGCACGGTCGAGAAACTATGATCAAGAAGTGATCCTAGAACAACTTACGTCAAGCATAACTCCAACACTGTGTTCACTTCCCGGACTCCGCCGAGAAGAGACCATCACAGTTACACACACGATAGATGTATTTTAATTAAGTTAAGTTTCAGGTTATCTACAACCAGACATTAACAAATTCCCATTTGCCCATAACCACGGGCATGGCTTTCGAAAGTTCAAATCCCTGTAGGGGTGTCCCAACTTAGCCCATCACAAGCTCTCACGGTCAACGAAGGGTATTCCTTCTAGCGTGAAGACCCGATCAGACTCGGAATCCCGGTTACAAGACATCCTCGACAATGGTAAAACAAGTCCAGCAAGACCACCCGCTATGCCGACAAATCCTGATAGGAGCTGCACATATCTCATTCTCAGGGCACACCGGATAAGCTAAGCGTACGGGAGCCAACGTAACCCAAGTTGCCAAGGGACGGCCCCGCACGGTGCTCTGGGTTGGACCAACACTTAGAGAAGCACTGGCCCCGGGGGTTTAAATAAAGATGACCCTTGAGCCGGCCGACTCAAGGGAAAGAAAAGGCTAGGTGGAGAATGGTAAAACCAATGTTGGGACTTGCTGGAGGAGTTTTATTCAAGGCGAACTGTCAAGGGGTTCCCATTATAACCCAACCGCGTAAGGAACACAAAATCCGGGAACATAACACCGATATGACGGAAACTAGGGCAGCAAGAGTGGAACAAAACACCAGGCATAAGGACGAGCCTTCCACCCTTTACCAAGTATATAGGTGCATTAATATAAATAAGAGATATTGTGATATCCCAACAAATATCCATGTTCCAACTAGGAACAAACTCCAATCTTCACCTGCAACTAACAACGCTATAAGAGGGGCTGAGCAAAGCGATAACATAGCCAAACAACGGTTTGCTAGGACAAGGTGGTTAGAGGCTTGGCTTAACAATATGAGAGGCATGATAAAGCAAGTGGTAGGTATCGCAGCATAGGCATAGCAAAAGAGCGAGCAACTAGCAAGCAAAGATAGAAGTGATTTCGAGGGTATGGTCATCTTGCCTGAAATCCCGCAAGGAAGAAGAACAAGTCCATGAAGAAGACAAATGGACGTAGTCGAACGGGTCCTCACAAACGCGACGTTAACGGAACCAACCCGAAGAAGCAACACCGAAAGAAGCACACAACATAGTAAACAACCAACACATGAACATGGCATGATATGCGGGATGCGGTATGTGATGCATATGCATGATTTGGAAAGGAATGATTGAACCTGGCCTCAACTTGGAAAACCAAGAGTGCCACTGGAAAGCTGAGGTGATTTCGGTTGAAATCGATATAAAGATCACCGGAATCGGATGCACGGTTTGGAAATGGCAAGCAAAACAAATATGGCACCGGTCTGCGATAAACAGCAAGTAGCCATCTAAATGCATCAAGATAAATATGCTACAGCACTCAAACATGGCAACAAAATACATGGCAGGAATCCACTCATGATGCTTGACAAAAGATGAACACTGAGCTACGGCTAATTCACACATTAACAGGTTCAAACAATCATGGCAAAAGTGCAAACGATAACAGGTTTCAGACTTAGAGAAATAACAAGTCAGGAATTTATCATCAGGAAGCAAAGTTTAGAGCATGAAAACTACATGCTAAAGGAAGATATCATGGCAACTAAAGGCATGGCATGAAGCTACTCAAAGCATATAACAAAAGTCCCTTAGTGACCATAAGCCAAAAGGGATCAGAAAATACAATTGCAAGCATGTGAACATAGCAAAAACATAAACAGATTCAGACTTAGTGAAAAACTGGAGCATGGCAAAACAGTTAACAAGTAGGCATGTTTACGAGCTCGATGCACTCACTACAAAGCATGGCATGATAAACTAAGCATACACCCAGCAAGAAGACATGGCATAGAAGCTATACATGGCAAAAACAACAACATAGCATGCACGGATCAACAACAACAAGCTCGGCAAAATCGCTAAACATGTTAACAATCTGCCAAGAACATTTTATAGCAAAAGTAGAGATCGATTGACTCAAGCTAGGGTGCTCCATAATTGCAAACAAAGACATGGATGGATAGAGCACCACAATATTAACAAAACATCCTTACTGATCATCCTCAAAATAGGCACGGATCACTAGGAAACAACATGAACATATGGCATAAAAATAAGGACAGGGCAAGGACTTAGTGAAATTCTAAGTCCTTGATGAAATTCTAAGTCCCTGAAATCAGCATCACCGAGTAAGCTACTTTGCATGCTTGTGCTAGTCACCATAAGGATCACAAAAATACATGGCATACACCCCTATAAAGATGGCATGGCATATAACAAAACACATGTAGAGCTCAGGATCATAGCATGCACACATTAATCATGGCAAAAATGACAAAAGGCCATTTGCTGAAATAGAACTGACAAATTCATCACATAGCCCTCTTCCAACAGCATTTCGGGTATCAAGATGAGCTCAAATGAAAATGATGCAATGAGATGAAATGATGTACTCGTCGAGACGAACATTTTGATATGCTACACGCACGAATCGGAGCTACGATGATGCAGTTATGATGCGATGAAAAGTGCACAAAATTACTGAGATCTCGGGACTTGGTGGAAATATTACCCCGCGGGAAAAGTCAATGGGCGGACGAGGTGGTGCGGGATGAGAGGATCCAGGCGCGGGGCGCGGCGTTTGGATCGCGGGACGGGTGGATCTCGTCCACCCGCCCGGATCTGGCCGGGGCGGCGAACGGAGACGAGCGCCGGCGGGGTGGAGGTGGCACGGCGAGGGGAAGTTCGCCGGCGGCGAGGCAGCGGTGCACGGCAACCGAGGCGGCGAGGCGCAGTGGTCCCGGCGTCAGCGAGCGGCGCGCCGGCGAGAGCAGCAACTCGGGTGGTGGGGCAAAGTGGCGCTGGGCGGCGGAGCACTGCAACCGAGGCGGCGGGGCGCGGTGGTCCGGCGACCGAGGCGGCGAGGCAGGACGCCGGCGAACGGGGGCGCCTGGTGCACGGGCGGCGACGATACCCAGCGGCGGCGGCGCGCAGATCCGGGCCCGGGCGGGCCCGCGATGGGCTTCCCCAGGCCGCGCAGTGGTAGGGCGGCGGCGAGACAAGTGGCGGGCTCCGGTTGGGCGTGGGGGCGGCGGCGACGGCGGACACATCCAGCGGCGGGACGGACATGTCCGGCGGCGTACGGGAGTTGGATCTAGGGTTTGGACTGCGGGGGAGACACATATTTATAGGTAGAGGGAGCTAGGAGAGTCCAAATGAGGTGTGGTTTTCGTCCACGCAATCGTGATCGAACGACCGAGATGATGGAGGAGGTTTAGGTGGGTTTTGGGCCACTTTGGAAGGGTGTTGGGCTGCAACACACACGAGGCCTTTTCGGTCCCTCGGTTAACCGTTGGAGTATCAAACGAAGTCCAAATGGCACGAAACTTGACAGGTGGTCTACTGGTAGTAAACCAAGGCCACATGACAAGTCTTGGTCCAATCCAAAAACGTTTAACGCCCACACACGAAAAGAGGTAGAAAGGACCCCCGGAGGACATAGGAGTGCCGGAATGCAAAACGGACAACGGGGAAAAGGCTCGGATGCATGAGACGAACATGTATGCAAATGAAATGCACATGATGAAATGATATGCGATGCATGACACGCAAGAAATGACAAGGCAACAACAGCGAATAACTGGAGGACACCTGGCACATCGGTCTCGGGGCGTTACAACACTCCACCACTACGAGAGGATCTCGTCCCGAGATCTAGAATGGCACCGGAGGGACAACGGAAGAGAAAGATGAGAGGTAAAGCTAAGTTGCTTCTTTGACAAACGAGTGAAACCAATGAACCTTGAAAGGTTGAACAACTTGAAAGGAATAAAACCACGGAGGTGATCGAAATTGAAAAAAACACTCTGTTAGAAAGAGGAACAAGGAAGAACGAATTCGAACAACACTCCGGTTGAAAAGAAAAGGAATTGAATACGAACTTGATAAGATCAGAAGACACTTGATGAAATCACAACATACAGCCTCCGGAACTATTGGACGAATGGAACAAGGGGTAAGAAAGATCTCAGACAACACTCCGGTTGAAAAGAGATGCAATGCTTGATAAGATGAAAGAACTTGAGCAAAGGGGCACAATACTCCGGTTAAATGGACAAGCACGAAAAGAACACGATCTTTGACGAAATGAGTTGATGGGTTGAAAAGAGCAACATCACAAAGCCTCCAGATGACAGAATCAAAGGTAGATTGTCGGAACAAAAGAACGGAGAAGAAAATGACAACTCCTACCACAATTGAACTTGGAAAGCATCCTTGCAAGAAAAGATTGCACGGGGTTGTTGGGAAAACAACAACGAAGAGGATTAGCTTGATATGGGCTTATGGAATACATCTCAGATTATGAGGTGACAACCTGCCACTCACGGGAAAAAGAATTGGATTGGTATGACCCAGGCGACGAGAAAACTATCTCACCGGTAGGATAAAAGAAGAACTTGGGTCATTTATAAGCACCATAATTAGCAACAATCGTTAGGAAAAGCTTTAGGTGAAATATAACCCAAGATAATTCCAACGAAGAGGTTGATGGATTTAAATATCTCATTCTTGTGAACGAAGAATGATTTATAACCACCTCAAAAGATAAGGGAGAAAACCAATTGCACTTCGTAAAGCAAGATGAAGAATACTTGAGCTCCTTTGAAAAGAATCTCGATGAATACTTCGAAAAGGAATTAAATCCTTAATGAACCAACATGTAGAACCTCCATGAAGAGCTCCGGTAACAAAAAGGATGATAAAAAGAAATAGAAGTTGAGAACATAAGGTGAAGCCTTGGAATGATATAGATGGATCTCCATGACGAGAAAATTGAGAGAGCTTGGAACTCTGGGAAAAGAGAGATGAACCAAGTGAAACCGAGAATTTGAGGAACCACCGGAATAGGGAATTGAGTTCACTCGATGAAACAAGAATAAGAATTACATTATGCTTATCCTTCACCAATTCAAATTGATGACAAGCAATGGATTTGGCACACTACTTATTCTCGTAGAAAGGATTAAGAGAGATATAGCGCAAACTTGAGAAGGCCTTCGACGAACCACCGGAAGGTTTGAAAACAACGAATGAATCTGATATGATAATGAAAGAAGAGAAATCTTGAACGAACCACCGTAAGAATTGGAAATGAACGAAGAAAAGAGATGAAACACCAGTAAGAATTAGAAAATGAACAAAGATACTTGAGACAAACTAGATACATGAGAACAAAGAGATCATGAACTGATAAGAGGATATATGAACGAAGCACCGGTAAGATTTAGAGAAAGATAGTTGATGGCTGAGAATGAATAAGTCTTCTGAAATGATGGGCTTCGGAGGAAAGAAATGGAAAACAACTCATGAAATGCTCCGGATGGGTGAAAAGAATTCTCACAATCGAATACAACGATGAGAGGATGGCGGTAAGCTAGCATCATGAATCTCTGAGAGAGCGGATAAGATATGGAGGGAAAAACTCTTCTTCGGTCTTCAAAATCGGAGAATGACGACGAGAAACACCACCATGAATTATTCAGACACTCCGGAATTTAAATTGGAAAGGTTGAACCAACGATGAAAGAATTTGAACGATCATGGAGAAATACATATAACTGATGATGAATCATTCTTATGTCAAACTTCGAAAAGAAATTTGAGGATAGCTCCGGGAAAATAAGAAGAGTCAGGTAAGATCCTGGAAAAAGACCTGTGGGTTAGGGCCCACTCAAAAGATACACCGTAGAACAATTTAAAAGAGGGAATGCACCGCTAAGATTAAATGGCTTGAATGAGATAACAACCTCGAAATAGGTTGAACGGATCCTGAAGGAAAAGACGAGCCTTCCGAGATATCTTCAGCACTCCGGAATAATTGAATAGAGAGAAGTGGAAGATTATGAGGTGCACCGGCATGAGAAGGTATTTGAAACGAGGAAAAAGGATGCGATCAACAAAGCTTGAATTAAGACCATCGAAGAAGAAAAGAATGAAGGATGATGAACGAGTAGAGCATCTTCAAGAGAACCACCGGGTAAGAACATTGACGAGAAAGAATGGAGAGACTTCTCATCAATAACATAATAGTTGGTTAAGAATTCCGAATCCTTGAAGGAAAGAGGGTGGGAGGGCGGGAAAACAAAGACAGCTTAGGACGGAAGAAATGAACACCGTTGAAAGAAGTGATAATTGATCTTGCGGATGTTGAAAATGATCGGATCCACTTGAAGAGAAACACGCCGGTAGAAAAGGATTGACATGGCAATCTCGATGACCAAGAAGGATTAGTATTCCCAAAGAAATATGAGAACACCGCTTAGAAAGGGTATGGAATCAACACTTGACTTCAAAGCAACTCGAATACCGCAACTCAAAACAAACAAAGGATTGGCTCGCAGAATAAGCCGGAAATACCCGCGTGATCCTTAAAAAACTTTTAGTGAAATTTGAGAAGAGAAGAGTCAAAACTCTACGTCAGGATGCCTCACCAGAGCGACGAAGGGACTAAGGAGTAAAAAGAAGTCCTAACTCTCCGATATATATAATTCCTAAATGACTCAAAACATTTTTCTAGACTCAACAACGCCAGCGATTCAATCAAGCAGGGGGCTCCTAAGGTCGGGGAAGGCTCTGATAAGCTCCACAAGTTTGCTGTTGCAAACTTGGCCACACCCTAGAGAGTAAACCAGAGAGGGTAAAAGGTAAATTTGTTGTCTGGGAGGCTTAGGGTAGAAAGGACTACGGTCCTGGGAGTTGTGAGGTAATTTGGACCACTATTTACCATAGTTGTTGTACAACTACCAGATCTGGTCCAGAAGCTAAATGATGAACAAGCACTCACTAGGAGTGTTGGATTGGGTTAAAACTTGGCAAAGCCTGATGATTTGATCATAGGTAGATGCTGCAAAAATATCATACCAAATGGACTTGCCAAAATGGTACTTGTTTCACAAACATCTCCTTTGTCCTGAAACTTCAGAAAATACCTCAAGGAAAATGGCTAACTGAAATGGTCCAAAGTTTTGTGGAGATGGATCATATGGATAGGAGAAGGTCTGAAAAAAGTTTCAGCCATAATGAAGCAAGATAAAATACACTTGCTTCACAAACCGAAATTTTTTACAGAAAGAAGAATTGCTCTTGTGCTCACATAGTTCAATTAAATGAAGTGAATTTAGGTGGAGGATAATGATTTGCGATACTTGAGAGGATGGAAAATTTTCATCCCATTTGGAAACTCTATGAAGGTACTTCCTTCACAAAGTGGTGTTCTGGTCAGAAACTTTGAAAAATTGCACAGGGAGCTAGGGTGAATGGATTGAGCTCATATTTGGCATCCATGGGTTACTTATCCATGTTAATCACCCTGCAAAATTACAGCTCAATTGGAATTAGTAATAAAGCACTTCCTTTGCAAAATTTTAGAGAAGGCAAAAACTTGCATTGGATCATGTGCCAAATTTTTATTTGTGGAACATGAGATAAGGATGGAAATAGTGATTATATATCAAGGACAAGCTCCACAATTTATGTGGGAATTTTATCTGCTATAAAAATAGTAGTTCCTTTGGAAAATGGCAGAAGTGCAATATTGGCATTAAATAGGAAAAGGCAATTTTACTTATTTAATTAGAGCCAATATTTTTGCCAAAGCTTGGATTAGGCATAAGTATCAACTCCAACAATTTTCATGAATTTAGGAGATAGCTAGATATGCCTTTGGATTTTATTCCTCAGAAAGGCAAGAAAAAGAATAAATCCCAAATGAAAAATATTGCATAAGACTTAGCAATATTTTTGCATATCCAAGGATTAGAAGGGTAGGAGGATCTCTGGGAACAATTTGGAGGATCAACAGATCAAGGAAAATGATGGCTCCTTTGTAATCACAAAGGCCACATCCAAATTCCAAAACTTTGGAATTAGGGTTTGAGAGGGTTGAGATGATGCAAATGAGGTCTTGCCCACTGACAAAGACATGAGCAGGGTTTTGAAAGGTTAAAAATGACAAGAATCATCAGAGTCATCCAGCAAACTCAGGAGAAATTTTTGAAAAATGAGTGCCAGGAAGGAATAATAGCACAAAAATTGATAACCCAATTTTGGGGCTGTGACAGGATTAGACTCATAAATATTATATTCTCTACGGATATATGTGGTGTTTGTTTTACAGGGTCGGACATGTTCTTTGTGTTCGAGATCTATTTTGGAGTATTCGGAGAAGGAACCCGCCTTGCAATGCCGAAGACAATCTGCGCGCCGGACACCTCGTCGTTGAAGCCTGTGTCGGATTTCGGGTTCCGCCAAAACCCTTAAGGTTCGAACACTGGGGTGCGCGCGAAGATCTCTCCCTCACCGATCACACCCCCAAGCACTTCACGATCTTAAAGGCTAGCTCGACAAACTCACAACACAAGAGACACAAGATTTATACTGGTTCGGGCCACCGGTGCAGTGTAATACCCTACTCCAGTGTGGTGTGGTGGATTGCCTCTTGGGCTGATAATGAACAATACAAGGGGAAGAACAGCCTCCTGAGGTGAGGTGTTCTTGTGCTTGGTTGGTGTATGGATGGGTTGGATCTAGGTCTCCATCCGCCCCTTCTCTCTCCCTATGGTGGTGGCTAATCCTATTTATAGAGGCCCTGGTCCTCTCCCCAAATATTGAGCGGGAAGGGAGCCAACAACGGCCAATTTGAAAGGGGACAACTAGTACAAGGTATCCTGTGAGCAATCTTCGCCTGCCAAAGGCTCTGGTGGTGACGTCGTCTTGGGCTCCACGGTGACCTCTGTCCTGCTATCCTGCTGGTCTTGGTCTCGTTGCACCGATATGGAAACAATTGCTTGACGCCTTGGTACTCTTCGCCTGCGCCTGTCTCCTTAACACCAAAGAGGAAACAAGGACACTGCGAGCGTTGGTGCCCGCCTGGCACCCGCCTGGTCTCGATCGTCATGGCTCATGTCATTGGAACCTCGCGAGGCTTGCCTGGCCTTAATCTCTTCGCCCCTCGCGAGCCAGCCTGGTGAGGCCACTCCTGAGGAGGTCTAGTGTCGTCCGCCTCATGAGGCTTGGCCCCTCGCGAGGGTCTTGAATGCTTGTTGGTGAAGATGGGCCATACGGGCCCACTTGCAGAGCCACGCCGTGGGCCACAGGCAGGCAAGTCTGGGGACCCCCGTTCCGAGAACACCGACAGTAGCCCCCGGGCCCAAGGCACGCTCAGGCTTGGCTTCGAGGCGAAGCCAAGGGGCAAGTGCGGAGCATCATGGGCCCCAATAGCCCGCGGCCTTGGTCGACGCGTGGCGGTTGATTGGACGTGGACGTCTCCGCTTCCCCACGCAGCCTCAGCAACTGCCCGACTGTCAAAAGGTTGGCGTGGACAGTGCTTGCCTTCACTGCTTCCTTTCGCCTTGCTCCAGATCCCCTTCTTGCTCCCTGCTTCCGAAATCTCCAGATCTACTCCCATCCTTCCCGCATCAGCGACCAATGGCGCCCCGGAGGGTCAAGCCCGCCTCGTCGTCGGCTTGGTATGAGCCAGCCCTCGACGCGCCCAACGTCTCAGAGAAGAACCTCGCCGCCACGCGCTTGCTAACGGCAGGGGAAAGCAACAAGAAGGGGAAGACCGGCCTTCGGGCCGGCTTCGATGTGCCGGAGCCCGAGGGAAGCATCTTCTTCCCCTTCTTTACGAGCAGCATCATCGCGGTGCCGGTTCCCCTCTTTTCTGACTTCTTCTTCGAGGTCCTTGACCACTACGGACTGGAGGCACTGCATCTTCATCCCAACTCTATCCTTCTCTTGTCGATCTTCGCCTACTACTGCGAGGCGTACCTCGGCGTGATGCCGTCTGTGGCTCTGCTGCGCCACTTCTTCTTCCTCCGCATCAACGATGGTCGTACCTCCGGGTGTGCCAATTTCATCGCGGCTGGAAAGGCCAACTCCATCTCGAAGACGGGGAAGAAAGCCGATGGCTTCAGGAGCAAGTGGGCCATGATGGACACCAAGTGCGCCCACCCACGCCTGATGCTGCCGATGGAGATGCCCCAGTCCGACAAGGGGTGGTCTCGCGTGAAGCTCACGGACGAGCGGGCGATGTTGGTGCTGGAGCAGATGAACGCCGACCTGAGTTCGGGTAACGCGAAGGCGGCAAAGGTGACAGGGGCCATGCTCCTGAGGGAATACCTGATGCTGCGCATGGCCCCACTCCAGGCACGTACGCGCCCCTTGTGGGAGCTTGGGAATGAAGAGGAGAAGGCTCGCCTGAGCCTGAGAGCCTTGTACGATGATGAGCTGGCTACGGCTCTCTGCATCCTGGTCGGGGACGACCAGGAGTGCCCGCCGAATGTCTTCACTCCCTTGTTCTGCCACAAGGACGGGGCGCTGGTCGTGGCCTCCAAGTCGACCTTTGACGGGCGCGGACTGGTGCCGCCGGCGCCCACCGGGGCCCCTGTGGCACCGACGCCGGTGGAGCTGTCTTTTGGTGAGTCCTGCAGGGAGGAAGAGGGGGAGGAGGAAGACTCGGAGGTGACCCCTGAAGGGACCCCCTTGAGCAAAGCTGACATCCTCCACACCCTTCCTGACGACGACAAGGCCGACGTCCACCTGGAGAGGGGAGAGCCGCCCGTCATCCCGACGAGGGGCCGATCGACGTTGATCTCCCAGGACGCTGCTTCTGCTCTGACGCCGCCTGGAGTCGCTTCCGGCCCAGCTTCCTGACGGAGTAAATGACCATGGGTAGCCTAGCCGGCTCCCCTTGGCACTTCAGAAAAATTATAGGCCAATCAAGCCTTCAAGCTTCCAAGACATGGGGCCGCCTTCCTCCAGCCGACTGCCCCTCAGGCCGGTTGTGCGAGGGCAGCCCAGGGCTAAAAATCTCCAAGAAGAAAGCCCGGAGAGGGCCGGCTCCATGAAGCCAGCCACAAGAAGGCCGACTCCAAGAAGACCCCCCCCCTCAGCAGGCGGCCCAGATCGTGCCCTCAAAATCTGCACCCACGTAACAGCGATGAGATGGGGCGTGGCTACAGTGAAACCTGCCACCCCCGAATCCTGGAGCACACCTGGCCATAGTACGCCGTACGGGGCGGCCATCACCCGTCCGGCGCGGCACTGTTGCCATGTTGACCGTGATGTCACCCACGGCGAGCCGTCAGTATGACCCGTGGGCGGCGGGCCCCATCCATCATAGAGACATCCGAAGGCGGCCGGGCCTCCCCCAGTCGGCCTGGGGTACGGCCGATTCCCAGTAGCCGACCAGTCCACTCCCTCGAAGGAGACGCCCCATTAAGGAGATAAGATGAGGTAAGGCTACAGCAACGAGCCGCCCGGCGGCAGCACTGTAGCCATGCTTACCAAGACAAAGCCCTCGTCACTAAGGGCGAGGCCACAGTAACCAGCCCCCGACAGGGCCCCGAGCGGTGGGGCCGACCTGTCGACCAGAGGACCGGCAGCTGGCGGGGCCTACCAGTCGGCGGGCCCCACCGGTCAGCAGAGAAGCCGGCGGGTATAGACACAGACGGCTAGGGCCCACGCCCAGCCGGATTACCATTGTACCCCTGGGTGGTAGGCCTATATAAACCCCCCAGGGCACCCATGCAGGGGGAGCTCGCTCTCGATAGTTTTAGACACCACAATGAGGAGAGGAACGGGCTAGCTTGGCCCTCCTTCATCCTTTCACCGAACAGCTCAAGGAGCATCCTGTAGCTGCCTGTCAAGCTAGCGATCATGCGGAGACCCCGCAGAGCAGCATTAGGGGTGTTATCTCCATGGAGAGCCCTGAAGCTGGTAAGATTCGCCGGCGTGCATGTCTTCGCGTTATCCTGTTTCCAAGCACTGGCGATGTTTTATTGGCTCCCACAATGATAAGCCATCCGTTGGCATATGTCGCACAAACCACCTGACATTTGGCGCCCACCGTGGGGCCAGGTGCACCGTCGTCCGGAGACCTGTTCTGGACGGGAACCCTCTTCCTTCCCAACGTGCGTAGCTAGCCCGGCTCGCCCGATGGCGCTTGCCCCAACGCGCTGCAAGACGTCGTTGACGCCTGCGCGGCGAGCTGCCTCGCCGATCTTCTTGGCGAGGCTTGCATCTCCGACGAGCCCGCATCCGACGCGGGCACAGGCTGCCCCTAGAGCCACCTCGTCAGCCTCCTCGACCAACTCCACGTCTCCGGCGAGCTTGCCGCGGACTTGGAGTCGATTGGCTCCACCGACCCAATGCTTGTCGACTCCGACACGGCATCCCTTGACGCCTTCCCCACCAACGTGGTAATCATCAACGACCCTCTTCCTCGAGCCGACAGCAGTGGCAGTGCCATCACCGAGGTACTGGTCATCAGCCATGGTGCTGCCTCTGGCGAAAACGCCCACGACGCCCTGCAAACGGCGCTGCACGACTTGTCTTGCCCCCATCCCGGCCAACACGGATGCCAAGACATTGGAGGCTCGCCGCCTCGCCCTCGTTGCAGAGGGCCAGAAGCTAGCCACCATGAGACGCCTCACCGAGGCTCACCAGCGCGAGGTCGACCGTGCCGCCTTCGGCACGCCGCCTCCCAACGGGCCGAGCCGCGTCGGCATCATCAAGAAACACGGCGCGGCTATCGCCGACATGCTGGGGGCGGACCGCCCAGTCTATGCCACGCCTCTCGAGAACCTGCGCGCCGCCCAGGCGGCCGCGACGAGTTGAATGGGATGGGGCCTAACGAGCTCCCCTACATGACCAGACGCATCCAGCAACTTATCGATGCGGCCACAGAATGGCATGAAGCCGGTGCCCGCGCCGAGAGCACGGCGCGACATCCCGAACACTGACTGCGGGAAACACCCACGCAAGAAAGGAAAAGGAGCCGGCTGCCAGCCGCAGCCGGACTCGAATCTCCATCGAGCGTGACGCAAAGGGCCGCCCTCGAGCCGTGGAGTGGCGGGGCGACCCCCCTCCTCCTCCGCCTCGTGGGGAGAGATACCCTACCACGCCGCCTGTCACGCATCCGACTCTCAGCGGTCGGCTAGGTCGCCGCGAAGGAGTCGGCGAGAATGATGCCAGCCACCGGATCGACCGCCTTGCGCAATCCCTGGCTCTGGAAGAAGAAGATGATGTCGGCCCGCCTTGCTTCGGCCCCCGCATCCACGACGAGCCCTTCCCCAAAGGGTTCTCGCTCCCAAGAGACACGCCGAAGTACAACGGCTCCGTGAAGCCGGAGGATTGGTTGATCGACTACTCCACCGCGGTTAGCATCGCGAACGGCAACAGGCGTGTTGCCGTAAAATATGTGCCCCTCATGCTCCAAGGCACGACGCGCACCTAGCTCAACAGCCTCAAGCCTTACGGCGTCAACAGCTGGCTAGACTTCACTGAAGCCTTCATCCGTAACTTCACCAGCACCTACAAGCGAGCTCCCAAGCCCCGACAGCTCTCCTTGTGTGTCCAAGGGCCCAACGAATCGACTCGCGACTACCTCACGCGTTGGGCCGAGCTCCGCAATTCCTGCGAGGGAGTACACGAGGTTCAAGCTATAGAGTACTTCACCGCCGGGTGCCGAGAAGGCACCCTCCTCAAGCACCGACTCCTTTGCGACGAGCCGACTACCCTTGACGAGCTGCTGATCATAGCTGATAAATACACTACGGCTGATTCCTCAATGAAGACCGAGTTCCGAGTAGACGCCTCCGGGAAGGTGCTCGCTCCAAGTCCCAAGACGCCGGCTGGAGAATCCAGCCGCCGCCCGTACCAGAACGACCACAAGCGCAAGGCTCCCCCGCCACCTTCCACCAGTCGGCAGGTGGCCACAGTTGAAGACGAACCACCCGAAGGGCGGCCCGCGCCCAAGAAGCAGAAGGGCGGCAGGCCGGCTTGGCAGCCGGCTTTCTCCTACGAGCAAGCACTTGATGCCCCCTCCAAGTTTCACAGCGGCGCGAAGCCTTCAAACCACACAACCCGAAAATGCCACTGGCTCACGCGGATCTCCAAGGGCGAGGGGATGGCGCCACCTCCGCCTGCTGGTCAGCCGCCTCCGGCTCCTCCACAGTCGGCTGCTCGACCAGCAGTCGGGGCTGTTCAAGACGAGTACCCCGATGAGCATGTCGCCTATGTCGTCTTTACGAGCCAGCTAGAAGATCGGCGTAGCCGGCGCCGACAACACCAAGAAGTCAACGCGGTCGCCTCCAACAACCCAGAGTTCATGCACTGGTCAGAAAGGCCTATTAGCTGGAGCCGGACAGATCACCCAGAGGTGATGCCGTCTCCCGGCTCTTACGCATTGGTTTTGGATGCCACCCTCGCAACAGAAAGGCGAGCCGCCCGGTTCTCCCGCGTGCTGATAGATGGTGGGAGCAGCATCAACATACTGTACCGTGACACTATGGAGAAGCTAAGCATCAAGACGAAGCAGCTCATGTCCAGTCGGACTGTGTTCCATGGCATTGCTCCCGGCCTGTCCTGCTCCCCAATCGGCAAGATCAAGATAGATGTCCTCTTCGAGGACAAGGATCATTTCCGCCGAGAGGCGGTGTGGTTTGAGGTGGTGGATCTAGAGAGCCCTTACCACACATTGCTTGGCCGACCTGCTCTGGCCAAGTTCATGGCTGTACCCCACTATGCCTACCTCAAGATGAAGATACCGAGTTCCAAGGGCATCATCACCATAGCCGGAGACTACAAGAAATCCTCCGAGAGTGCAGCAGCCAGCAGCCGGCAGGCCGAGTCCCTTGTGATTGCTGAAGAGAAGAAGATACTGGACCGAGTCGTGGCCATGGCCGGCAAGCAGCCGGCCCTGTCCCCCAACCCAAGGAGTGTGATGCCCAAGGTTCTTTTCAGCCGGCCAAAGAAACAAAGAAGGTACCTCTGGACCCGGATCACCCAGAAAGGTTTGCCACCATCGGGGCAAACCTGGACAACAAATAGGAAGGCGAGCTCGCCGATTTCCTCCGTGAGAATCGGGACATCTTCGCATGGTCCCCCAAGGACATGCCGGGTGTGCCGAAGGAATTCGCCGAGCACAAGCTACACGTTCGAGAAGGTGCAAAACCAGTCAAACAGCCTCTCCGCCGACTATCGGAAGAAAAGAGAAGGATTGTAGGAGAAGAAATAGCCCGGCTTCTGGCAGCCGGCTTCATTATGGAAGTTTTCTTTCCAGAGTGGCTCGCCAACCGGGTCCTCGTGCTGAAGAAAAACAACAAGTGGCGCATGTGTATAGACTACACTAGCCTCAACAAGGCTTGCCCCAAAGATCCTTTCGCCCTGCCAAGGATTGACCAAGTGATAGACTCCACAGCCGGATGCGAGCTGTTGAGCTTCTTGGATGCTTACTCGGGCTACCACCAGATAAAGCTGGATCCAGCTGACCGCTTGAAGACCGCCTTCATCATCGGAGCCTTCTGCTACCTGACTATGACATTCAGCTTGAGAAATGTCGGCGCCACTTTTCAGCGTTGCATGTAGAAGTGCCTCCTCAAGCAACTCGGCAGAAATGCCCACGTCTATGTAGATGATATTGTGGTGAAGACGAAGAAGTGCGGCACCTTGCTGGAAGACCTCAGAGAGACATTTGAAAACTTGCGCCGATTTCAAATCAAGCTCAACCCCGAGAAATGTGTGTTCGGAGTACCAGCCGGCCAGCTTCTAGGCTTTCTGGTCTCCGAACGCGGCATCGAGTGCAACTCGATGAAGATCAAAGCCGTAGAGAGAATGGAGATTCCCACCAAGCTACGAGACGTCCAGAAGTTTACCGGGTGCTTGGCTTCCCTGAACCGCTTCATCAGCCGGCTCGGAGAGAAAGCCCTCCCCCTCTACCGACTCATGAAGAAGTCCACCATTTCGAGTGGAACGAGCAGGCGGACCAAGCCTTCCACGAGCTAAAGAAGATGCTGACCACGCCGCCTGTCTTGGCGGCACCGGCTGAAAAAGAGCCCATGCTCCTTTACATTGCCGCTACTAGCCGGGTGGTCAGCACAGTCATCGTAGTCCAGCGCCCAGAGGCCGGTGTATTATTTAAGCAAAGTATTATCCACCTTCAAGCAGAACTACCCACACTACCAGAAGATGTGCTATGGTGTGTACTTCGCTACCAAGAAGCTCAAGCCCTATTTTCAAGAGCACCCCATCACGGTCGTGTGTACTGCCCCGCTCGCCGAGATCATAGGCAGCCGGGATGCATCCGGCCGGGTGGCCAAATGGGCCATTGAGCTGGCCCCCTACGCGATCTTCTACCAGCCCCGCACCGCTATTAAGTCCCAGGCACTAGCCGACTTCCTTGTCGATTGGGCCGAAACCCAATACCTACCACCGGCCCCTGACTCCACTCACTGGCGGATGCACTTTGATGGGTCCAAGATGCACATCGGCTTGGGAGCCGGCATCGTCCTCACCTCTCCCAAGGGCGACAAGCTCAAGTATACAGTGCAAATTCATTTTGCCGCCTCCAACAATGTGGACGAGTACGAGGCGCTCATACACGGGCTCCGGCTAGCCAAAGAGCTCGGCATCTGCCGGATCCTGTGCTATGGCGACTCGGATTTGGTGGTCCAACAGTCATCTGGCGACTGGGATGCCAAGGACGCGAACATGGCGAGCTATTGTTTCCTCGTTCAGCAAATTAGTGGATACTTTGAAGGATGTGAATTCCTTCATGTACCACGTGCCGACGACATGCAAGCAGATGCCCTGGCACGAGTAGGCTCCACACGGCAAGCTATACCAGCCAGCGTTTCTCTCCATCGCCTCCTCAAGCCGTCTATCAAGTCGTCTCCAGAATCTGATTCCATCTTCGTGCCAACGGACCCCGACGCAGTCGCATCCGACTTGGGAAACCAAGCAGGCGGCGCGGGGACTCCGACAGGCGGCGCGGGGACTGCCGTAGTCGCACCTGGCCCGAGGACTTCGGAACTCGGCCCGGGGGCTACTGTAGTCGGCCCGGGGACTACATCGACACAACAGGCGGTGGCCGACTCCAACTCTTCACCACTCGGCCCACCCGCCCTGCTCACAGTGGCAGTCCTGACAATAGAAGAAGTCACAGCTCCATCATGGGCCCAGCTCATCCTCAACTTCTTAGTAAACAGAGAGCTGCCAACCGACGAGATCTCGGCAAGACAAGTTCAACGCCGAGCCGGAGCTTACACAATCGTCAACCAAGAGCTTGTTAGGCGCAGCGTCACTGGAGTCTTCCAGCGCTGCGTCGAACCAGAGAAGGGCATAGCAATCCTCAGGGACATCCACCAAGGCGAATGCGGCCACCACGCGGCCTCAAGATCACTCGTTGCCAAAGCTTTTCACCATGGATTCTTCTGGCCGACTGCTTTGGATGACGCCAAGGAACTAGTCAAACACTGCAAAGGGTGCCAAGTTTTCAGCTCCAAGCAACACCTGCCGGCTTCTGCACTCAAGACCATCCCCCTCACTTGGCCCTTTGCCGTCTGGGGGTTGGACATGGTGGGCCCATTCAAAACAGCATGCGGCGGCATGACACATCTGCTCGTCGTTGTGGACAAATTTACCAAGTGGATTGAAGCAAAGCCGATCAAGAAGCTGAATGGGCCGACTATCGTCACTTTCATCGCAGATATCACAACCCGGTATGGTGTGTCGCATAGCATCATCACCGACAACGGCACAAATTTTGCAAAGGGAGCACTGGCACGTTTCTGCGCAACACACGGCATCCAACTGGACCTAGCGTCCGTTGCCCACCCCCAGTCAAACGGCCAGGTCAAGCGAGCAAACGGCCTCATCCTCTCCGGCATCAAGCCCCGACTGGTCGTGCCACTGGAGCATTCGGCCGGCTGTTGGCTCGATGAGCTGTCGGCCGTCCGCTGGAGTTTGCGCACTACCCCAAACAAGTCAACCGGCTTCACCACTTTCTTCCTTGTATATGGTGCCGAGGCCGTCATCCCAACTGACATCGAGTTCGACTCGCCTCGGGTCACCATGTACACAGAGGCGGAGGCCAAGGAAGCACGAGAAGACGGCGCGGACCTACTGGAAGAGGGCCGGCTGTTAGCCCTCAGCCGGTCCGCCATCTATCAGTAGGGCCTGCGCCGCTACCACAGCCGGAAGGTCAAGCCAAGATCTTTCCAAGAGGGCGATCTTGTGCTCCGACTGATCTAGCGAACAGCCGGCCAGCACAAGCTCTCGGCCCCTTGGGAGGGCCCCTTCATCATCAGCAGAGCTTTAGGCAACGACTCCTACTACCTAATCGACGCGCAGAAGCCGAAGGCACGCAAGCGAGATGATTCCGGCAAGGAGTCGGAACGACCATGGAACGCCAATCTCCTCCGAAGATTTTATAGTTAAAAAGCAGTACGTAGCACGCTACCTTTTGTACTAAGTACGAGACAAGGGGTACCCCGAGGAGCACTCGGGGACTAGCCCCTTTTATCTATGAATGATGAGTATCACGCATACGATTACGTTACTACATTTGCCTTTTTTTCGTCCGGCACCGGGTTCGACCAGTCGGCCCGAGGACTCGCCGCCTCAAGTTATATTTGAAGTTCTACCTGCAGTCAGACAAGTAGTGTGCCGGCACCCAAGCCCCCTCTTGCGAAAAGTCACAGCTCGAAGAATCGACTGTCCGACTGGCAAGAGCCAAGGGCAGGAAAGGATGCCCACACGAAAAACGGCTAAGGACCAACAAACTTATATAACACGAGCCGGCCTCCCGCCTCGCTAGCCGGCTACCAGAGCAGTCGGCTGGCCGACTTCTCGTTCACCTTGCTACAATCTAAGAAAGCTCGAGTACTCACCTTCCCAAAATGACCAAGTCCTTCTCCAGCCACAGACTGTAGAGCAGCTGTCCGGCTGGGAAGGCGGTGGCCAAGGGAAGGCGGCAAAGGAAAAAGCCAAAAGGATGAAAAGCAAAACATGAACGGAAGCCAAACATATGCATAATATTTACACAAAAGACCTTCCAAAGGCCAGCATTCAACGTAGTCTGAATACACCCCCAGTGGGTGGAACTGCGTAAATTTAAAGATTGTTCAAAAGAGTAACAAGCAGGAAAGCAAGGACGGCGGATCAGGCCAAGGGGACGACGGGCGAGTTGGGCAGGTTGGTGGAGTCGGCAGTACCGGCTGGAGGAGTGACCGGCTGGCAAGTCTCGGCATCGTTGCTAGAGGCACGATCAAGCTGAGGCGGGCTGGTCGCTTCGCCGCCTGGCACGACGTCTTCACCATCCTCTCCTTCCTCCCCTTCGCCCTCATCGCTGAAAGCAATCTCCTCCGCCAAGTCCTCACCTTCTGCCGGGTTCAGCCCGAACCACTCCTCCGGCTGAGCGACGCCGGCATCATCCACCTCAGGGGCAAAGGTGCTGGTGTCGGTGTACTCGGCGACCGCTGAGGCGCGCTGGACGATAGCCGGCCGCACCGCCTCCAGCTCCTCATCAGCCTCCTGCCGCCAGGTGCTCAACTGGTCCAAGTTCAGCCCAGGATACCAGGCTCAGACGAACTCCAGTGCCCGCCCAGCGCCGGACCGGGCCGCTGACGCCTTCCAAGCCTCGAAGCAGCCGACTACGACCTCCAGCCAGTCGGCAGTCTGACTTGGGGTGCACGGAATCACCTCGCCAGGCTAGAGGGCGGCCAGCACTTGCGCCCCGGCGCGCTGGAGATGGCGGAGCATGCGGTGGGCCGGCTGCAGGCGGGCTTGAAGCCCCAGAAGCTGCTCCTCAAGTGACCGGCTGGCACCCGGTGCGATCTCGGTCCCCGCCTGCCATCGCGCATCGCGGTAGGCCTTGATGGCTTGGGTGGCGGCAGCAGAGTAGCCGGGAAAGTAATCTGCACAAAGAGGAAAGCAGTAGCACAAAGTCAAAAGACGAACCAGATAGTAGGAGGCAGGCAAGGAAGCAAAGAAGAAGGCGGCCTACCATCGATCAAGTCTTCCACCCGGCTATAGCCTTGGCTCAGCGCCTGCCGCGTTTTGGCCCAGTTCGCCGCCTCGGTCTCATACTCGGCTTTGAGGGCGGCCTCGCTGTCCTATGCCGCCTTCAGGGCCGCCTTGTGGCTCTCCTCCTGGTCGGTCAGCTTCTTGGCCAGGCGATCGCGCTCCTGGGCTAGGGCGGCGCACTCGGCCTCCTTGGCGCGAAGGGAGGACTGGGCTCCGCTTAACTGGCCCCTCAAGTCAGCATTGGTCCCTACAAATATGAAGAAAGAAGTCATCAGGAAAAGGTCCGACCCAACTACTCGGCAGTCGGCCCGAATCTCGGGGACTACACCCAGTGGGTGCGCTGACGCGCCCCCACTCAAAAAAAACGAACGAATCACTTACTCTGGCTCTCGGTCAGATCACTGGCTTTCTGATTCAACTCCTGGGCCTGGGAGTTGAAGGCAGCTGCGCGGAGGTTTTGGTACTCCTGTAGATAAGACAAGGGACGCGAGTCAGAACAAGACGGCAATCAAGTTTTCCAAGAAGTTCCAAGCCGCCTGCTCAGCAGCCGGCTCGGAACTCGGGGACTACACCCAGTGGGTGCACTGACGCGCCCCCACGGAAGAAATCAAGAGCAATCAACGAAGAGTAGGAGGACTCACCCGAATAACCGATCGTGTCGTGAGAAACTCCTGAGTGTACTGCTTCAGCATGGTGGCTTGGGCCTGAAGCCGGTTCCGGACGTCTTGCGCCGCCATGTTCAGCACGGCCGTCCCGCCGCCCGGCGTCCACCCGGACGAGCTATCGCTGGCCACTTCCAGGTCCTGGGCCGACAAGCCGGTGTCCATAGTTTTCTGCGCGTCCGGTGCTGAAGTCGCCTTCCCCGCGCGCCGGCGAGACGGCGACGAGATCACAAGATCCCCTCCCATGACCGGCTCGCCTCCAGCCGGCTACACGGGCGGCGCTTCAGGCCGGCTTCCTCGGTCCGCTCCAGTCGGCAGCGACGGCGCCGCCTCCCTCTCCACCTCCGGCTGGCCGCGGCCGGCCTCCTCCGGCGGGGGCACTGGGATCTCGGGAGCCGCGACACGGAGGGGAATGACGAGCTGCGGAGGCTGGTTCTGCTGGGCCTCCGCCTCCCTCTCTGCGTTTGCGGACTCCTCCTGGGCCTTGGCGGCCGCGCTAGCTCGCGCCTCCGCCGACTTAACCCGCGCCTCCCGAGCCGCCCTCCGCTCTTCCGCCTCCCGCACTTCCCGCGCGTTTCGTTCCGTCGCCTCTAGGAGGTCGGCGCGGGGATCCACATGGCGAGAGCTTGAAGACCCGCCCACGGCCCCGACTATGGAGGCGGCCGGGACCCGCCCAAGGGAAAGGGGGTCCCTGTTTGATAAGTTGAGAAAAAGGCTTGGAAAAACATCAACCGAAGAAGAAGAAAAAAGAAAGGCGTGAGAACAGTGACACTTACGCTGAGACTGCCTGCGGCTGCTTCACCACCTTGCGGAAGCGGGCTGCCTTCGCGGCCGCTTCGTCCCGCTTGGTCGCTGCCGCGGTACTCTTGGGATTCTTTGGCCGACTGCCGAAGTGGGTCGTCGCGGCCCAGCGCTTCTACGCGCCGCCATGGGCAGCCGGCCCGGCAGATGGGCCCGCGCCTTGGTGATCGGGCGCCGGTCGGCGGCGCGGATTAACTTCGGCCTCGTCGTCGTCCGGCCAGTCCTCAAAGGCGGCCCCGAGCCCGGACCCGCCTGCGTCGCCGCCTTCCCCCGCGACGTCGTCTTCCATGGCGGCCGCCCCCAGGTCCGGGTCATCTACGTCGTCCATCGTGTGGTCGGGGAGGAACTGGCGTTCCACCCCCGCGGCCCCGGCTGTTGGCGGAAGCATGGGGTTCTGTCAAAAATAAGCCGGCTGGTCAGGAGTCGGCCATCGAGAACTCGGCAACAAGCAAAGAAAAAAGGAAGAGAAGCTTACCATGGGCGGAGGATTGGCGCGAGAGTATGGCTCCTTGCCATACTGCCACTCCTCGGTGAGCTTGCAGTTGGAAATATAATTCACCATATAAGACACCTCGGCGTGAGGCATCTCCTTGGTGCTTAGCCGGCACGGGTCGAAGCGGCCACTCATCTGGCCGATCATATGAGGTCGGCCCTGAAGCGGGAGCACCCGGCGCTCCACGAAGGCGGCCACCAGGTCGGCCCCGGACAGACCCTCCGACTGGATCATCACCCGGAGCCGGGCAACGGAGGCGGCCCCGCCCGGAGATAGCGACCTGGCCCGGAAGGACCATGAAGGCTGCCTCCCAGCCGGCGGGCCGGCTACGTAAGCCGGCAGGTTGACGAAGTCGCCTTGCGGAGCGATGTTCTTCATGTAGAAGTAAGACTTCTGCCAGAGCTTCACCGACTGGATCACCGGGATGGACGGAAACAGGTTGTTGTCGCTCGTCCTCCGCACGGCGATGAAGGCGCCGCATGGGGCGGGCACGCCCGCGACAACAGTGCCAAGCTTGCACTGGAAGAATTCTCCCCACAGTTCGAGGGTGGGGAGGACGCCAAGAAAACCCTCACATAGGGTGACGAAGGCTGACAGCAGCATCACCGCGTTTGGAGTAAGGTGATGCGGTTGGAGATGTTAAAATTCGAGGAAGGAGCGAAAGAACCCGCTCGCCGGCAGGCCAAAGCTGCGCAGGCAATGCGAGCGGAAGATTACCCGCTCGTCTTCCTCCGGTGCGGGCGAGATCTACCTCTCCGACGTGAGACGAACCCGCACGTAGTCCGCGCCCGGCAGCCACCGCGTCCGGCGGAGGAAGTTGACATGGTCGTCGTGGACGTTGGAGCCGTCCCAGGAGCTCGACAACGCCATGAGAACGGCGTGGCAACGAGAAAGCTGCGGCGACGGAGAGACGCGCGACCCTGCCGCGACAAAGCGACAGCGAGCCAAGGAGGTTGGCGGAAGAGCCGGGCGGCGGTGGGGAGTTGTGGCGACAGAGAAGAAGAAAAGGAAGGGGCGGGGCGAGGGCGAGCGTGCGAGCGTTTTCCGCTCCCCCTCCTCCCCCCTACTTATAGCCTCGTGCGGCGAAGCCGAGGAGGCGAGGCGTGGGGGGACGTGGGATTAACTGCGCCCACTCCCCCACGTCCTGCGCTTATTGCGCTTCCACGTCGTGCGGTAACCGCCGCTGGGAGGCACGCGGTCCGCCCAGGCCGCAGAAAATCCGAGCGTGGGCCGTGGCCCAGTAGTGGCGGGCCCCAGACTGTGGCGGCGTCCCATCACGCACGTGGGCTGGCAGGCCCTTCGAGTCACGGAGTGCCACGTGGCGTGCGGGCAACGGGCGGTCAGCCCGCAGCCTGACTCGCGCGCCGCTTGGTCCCCGCCTACAAGCTTCGAAGCCCTCCAGAAGACGGCGTACCTAATCAAAGCCGGCTCCCAATTTCCGGCCCCTCAAGACAGGAAGCTGTTTGAGCTTCTCGACTCTCTTTTTTCTGCCTCGGAGCCCAACCAGCTTCGGAGACTACTGACGGAGTAAATGACCATGGGTAGCCTAGCCGGCTCCCCCTGGCACTTCAGAAAAATTATAGGCCAATCAAGCCTTCAAGCTTCCAAGACACGGGGCCGCCTTCCTCCAGCCGACTGCCCCTCAGGTCGGTTGTGCGAGGGCGGCCCAGGTCTAAAAATCTCTAAGAAGAAAGCCCAGAGAGGGTCGGCTCCATGAAGTTGGCCACAAGAAGGCCGACTCCAAGAAGTCGGCCCCCCTCAGCATGCGGCCCAGATCGTGCCCTCAAAATCTGCACCCACATAACGGCGATGAGACAGGGCGTGGCTACAGTGAAACCTGCCACCCCCGAATCCCGGAGCACGCCTGGCCACAGTACGCCGTACGGGGCGACCATCACCCGTCCGGCGCGACACTGTTGCCATGTTGACCATGATGTCACCCACGGCAAGCCGTCAGTACGACCCGTGGGTGGCGGGCCCCATCCGTCATAGAGACATCCGAAGGTGGCCGGGCCTCCCCAGTCGGCCTGGGGTACGGCCGATTCCCAGTAGCCAGCCAGTCCACTCCCTCGAAGGAGACGCCCCATTAAGGAGATAAGATGAGGTAAGGCTACAGCAACGAGCCGCCCGACGGCAGCACTGTAGCCATGCTTACCAAGATAAAGCCCTCGTCACTAAGGGCGAGGCCACAGTAACCAGCCCCCGACAAGGCCCCCGAGCGGTGGGGCTGACCTGTCGACCAGAGGACTGGCAGCCGGCGGGCCCCACCGGTCGGCGGAGAAGCCGGCGGGTATAGACACAGAAGGCTAGGGCCCACGCCCAGCCGGATTACCATTGTACCCTAGGGGGTAGGCCTATATAAACCCCCAGGGCACCCATGCAGGGGGAGCTCGCTCTCGATAGTTTTAGACACCACAACGAGGAGAGGAACGGGCTAGTTTGGCCCTCCTTCATCCTTTCACCGAACAGCTCAAGGAGCATCCTGTAGCTGCCTGTCGAGCTAGCGATCATGCGGAGACCCCGCAGAGCAGCATTAGGGGTGTTATCTCCACGGAGAGCCCTGAAGCTGGGTAAGATTCGCCAGCGTGCATGTCTTCGCCTTATCCCGTTTCCAGGCACCGGCGATGTTTTATTGGCTCCCACAATGATAAGTCATCCGTTGGCATATGTCGCACCAACCACCCGACACTGCCGCTCCTGCTTCTGCTTTCGGAGTTGGCGCGCCCGCACCTCGGGTTACGAAGCTCTCCGGCTTCAAGCTCCCGAAGCAGAGGGACTATGTCGCGGTGGATCAGTAAGTGTCCCCGTCTTGCCTTGTTCTTGCTGATGATGCTTGTTTCCGACTCCTTTTCCTTGTTGTGTAACCAGGCTGACACCTGCGGCGAAGAGGATAAGGGAGAGCGAGCTGGTGCTGCTTGAGTCCAGGTCGCCTCCTGCGACCGCGCCCCTCTCCATGAGCAAAGGTGTGGACAGTGCTCATGCTTCTCCAGCCTGATCATCCTCGTGAGGCTGGGTGGAGCATCCTCGGGAGGAGTCAGCCCCCGAAGCGTCGCTGACTCAGGAGGTGCTAGTGTCTGGCTCGGGTGTTGAGGTCCAAGAGGCTCAGGAGCTTCCTGCCTCCTAGGCCATGGTGACGACGACGCCTCTTCCTCCTTCTTCTGCCATGTTGCTGACCCCAGGTTCCTCCGCTTCTCCTGACATCCTGGAGCGGGCCCTTTTTGAGATGGCCCGGCTGCAAGAAGATCTTCAGTGTCGAACCCCTCCTGGCGGCTGGTCGCCTGGAGCTGGTCTCTGGTTGGCTCCATTCTGACGTGTCCGTTCGGATGGCGCTGAGCCAGGTCGCGGCGACCTCTGAGGGGGAGAAGCGAGCCGCAGCTCAGGCATCGGCTGCTCGTGAGGCGGCGCTGAAGGATGTCGAGGCCGCCCAAGGTCGCTGCCAGGTGCTGGAGGCCGAGCTCAAGATCCCGCGTGACGAGCGTGCTGAAGTTGTCTGTGGCCGTAAGGCGGAGGAAGAGAGGATGAAGGCCCGGGAGAACGCCATCAAGGGTCGCGACGCCGAGCTGGAGCAGCTGGCGCAGGCGCAGGCCGCTGAGCGCGGACGGCTAAAGGAGCTGGAGCAAAAGGTGTAGGTTGAAAAGGCCGAACTCGATGCCAAGGCGAAGGTTCTGGCCGAGGACCGCACGGCCTTCGCGCTTCCGGAGAAGAGGTCTCGCGAGGCCCTGAAGTCACTCTGTGACAAGGGCTTGGAGAAGTCGTTGGCCACCAATGAGGACGGCCCCGCCCAGTTGCTTCCCTACTTGGTCGAGGCGCTTGAGGAAGTCGTGAACAGCATCGGCCCCATGGCAGAGGCAGAGGCTCGCGTCCTTTCTTCAGCCGCACTGACGCGCGTCTTCAGCCACCTCCATCTTCGTGATCCTGCTGCCCGCCTTGACGAGCTGCTGGAGCCTCTGGCTGATGAACACCGCGCAACCACCGCCGCAGCCATGAAAGATCAGGTGGAAGCCCTGCTGGAGAAGTTCGACGCCTTCGCCCCCGCTCCTTCGACCGGTGGTGCAGGTGAAGGCGACGCCACCCAGGAGGGGGCACCTCTTGTAGGAGCAAAAAGCAAAGAACAAAAATAAAATTTGGTTGCCTCCCAACAAGCGCTATCGTTTAACGCCCCTAGCTAGGCATAAAAACAAGAATAGATCTAGGCCCCTCTGGTATCTATATAAACCAGAGGGTTTAGTTCATAGAGGCGATCAGAACTAGACGGCTAGGGTTTAGCCATTACGATCTCGAGGTAGATCAACTCTCATAACCCCTATACTCATCAAAGTCAATCAAGCAAGAAGTAGGGTTTTACCTTCATTAAGAGGGCCCGAACCTGGGTAAACATTGTGTCCTCTTTGTCTCCCATTACCTTCAATCCTCAGACGCACAGTTCGGGACCCCCTACCCGAGATCGGCCGGTTTTGACACCGACAGGGGGCTAGGCAGAGCGCTCTAGGCGGAGGAGGCCCTTTCTCCCTCTGAAACTTGTGGATAATGTAATGTTGCTTAATCCTAAAAAGAAGCATTGCATAGGTATCAATAGTTGTTGTGGATCAATTGGCATGGGGCGAGTTTGGTTGCCCGCATCGAGCCCAACTAGGCCCGCGCGGTGCAACATCTTTTCGGACTCCGGTTGTTTGGTTCCTCGCATACACTGTTGAGCCTGCATAGTACAGTTCTTAAAGCACCCCTAGGCCTGGCCCGTTGGTAACGGTCGAATTGACAGTTTCCCGAGAGCCAGGCCCGAGCGATGCTTCGAGGCGCACGTGGGTGGCCCTCCGGAGACGTGTGTCTCGAGTTAATCCCTCTCTCTCTCCCTAATCCTCAATCCCCTCTCGCTCCCTCTACTCCAGTGCGATCCCGTCGATCCCGTCCACCATGGGAGCAGGAACTTCTTTGCACGGAGGTCGCGGAAGTATGTCCGGGGATTACCCTCGAACGCGTCGCGCGACATGAGCGCGCTGCCGCGGCCTGGAGCCACCATTGTTCGCCCGCCGCCGCGGCGGCCGCATCAGCAGCACCGGGCGAGCCAGAGCAGCACAAGCGCGGCGAGCGCGCCCGGGAGCACCACGGTGACGCCGGCATGCACCCACTGCGCGAGCATCTCCGAGCGGGTCTCCGACTGGAAGAGCTCGTCGCCCTTCTTGCCGAGCGCGGCGAGGAGGCCGGCGAGGAAGGCCGCGAGCTCGACGACCTTCTGCTTGATGAGCTCCCACAGGGGGCGAGAAAGCGCCCCGCGTCGTCGAGGTAGAAGCCGAGGCCGGCGTCGCGCAGGGACCGCGTCATGGCTCCGCCGCCCCGCAGCAGGAGCTTCCTCAATGCAGGTGCCTCCAAGAAGAAATCCATGGATCCGCTTCTTTCTTTGCTCAGGGACGTCTACTGGGTTTGGTCTTTGGTGTGAGTGTAGCGGCCGGAGCTGGCGCCGGCGCCATGCCCGAGCTAGACCGCGACGCGGCATCCGCTGTTGTCGGCGACGACGACGACGAGAGCGCGGGGGAGGCAGCGAAGACGAGGCGGTCGACGCAGAGGCTCTCCGAGAGGTGACAGACGCGGCAAGATCCTCAATAACGCCAGCTCAAGCTCATCCACGACCTGCGGCGAGCCGGACGCGACCACGTCCACGGCGGCGAGCCGGGCGCGGCCACGATCACGGCAGCGAGTCGGGCGCGTCCACGGTCGTCGGAAGCCGGTGGTGGGCACGATGAGCAGTGGAAGCTCCGACGCGCTCAAAGTGTTTGACAAAATGTCAAGCCCAATCTGATGGCTGTTAAGTTTTGTTGTTAACGCTGGTAATCATATAATGTATGCAACCAAACGCCAGGTGGAAATTGCATCTTGATAACAAGATTCCAATACAGGCAACCAATCAACTAGTCATCTACATTTTTAACCCTGTTTTTGCTTACTCAGGCCCTGCTCGGTCTAGCTCAGAAGAGCCAGGCCCCGCAGCAACTAAACACGCCCATGGTTACCCTCGGTCTAGGACGCGATGTGCTCCGGGCGCGACGACACTCCCTCTGGTCAGATCCAAACGTTCGGCTTCGAGCTTCGCCTCGCTGACAGCACAAGAGAGCATGACGTGAAAATTTAGAATTTGTCATCCCCTCTTGGTGTGACCTGCTGGGCCCGGGAAATCCCCTCGACCATTTCCCCAAGCTCCTCCCCGTCCGCCGCCTCACGCCGCCCGCCGCCCGCCGCCGCTGCCTGCTCGCGCGCGGCAGCCGCCTCCCGGATCGCTACCCCTTCACCGGCCATCGCCGCCAGCGACGACGGCTCCATGACTATGATGACCCCTTCCCCTCTCGAGGTACGTGCCCTATCTCCTCACTCGCCTGATCTCCCCGGCTCCTCTCGCCCCACTGCTCCGTTCCGATCGGGGGTCTCCTCTTTCTCCATGGGTTTACGCGCACCTCCCGGATCTGAACCCTCCCCCTCCGTGCCCCTCTCAGCAGCAGCAGGAGGATGAAGAGATGCTGGTGCCACACCAGGAGCTCTCCGCCGCAGACGCCGCGCAGCCAATGGAAGGTGAGACTGAGAGCCTCGCGATTTACCCCCCAGCATGCTTGTCCGTCTGTCACGGCGGTGTGATTGCCGGGTGTTTGCATTTCGACCTTTTACTGATCTTGCACGCGTGTTGGTCTCGGTGGTGCTCTTGTTGGCGTTGCTAGTGGTGGCGCAGACGGAGCCTACGAACACGGCGGAGAGCCAAGCACCTGAGGACCCGCAGACTTCCCGGTTCACCTGGACGATAGAGAACTTCACCAGGGTCAGCGGGAAGAAGCACTACTCGGATGTGTTTGTCGTTGGTGGATTTAAATGGTGAGTTTTGGACAACTTGCCATTTTGATTCGCCGTGAAAATGCGTCTAATGTGGGAGATGTTGGACGTTGAAGGTACTGATGGATGTGCTTGTTTTGGACGTAGGCGTGTGCTAATTTTCCCCAAGGGAAATAATGTGGACCATCTCTCGATGTACTTGGATGTTGCAGACTCGGGGAACCTCCCTTACGGATGGAGCCGGTATGCTCAGTTCAGCCTAGCCATTGTAAACCAGATCCATCAGAAGTATACAGCACGCAAAGGTATTGCTTTTCTTGGATTAATGCTGTAATCATATTTTTTAAGCCATCCGTCATGGAAGTTTCAAGGGAATATAACCTTGAAGTCTTGAGCTGACGTGGAACAGGATGAACCCATTGATCAGTTAAAATTCTGTGCATGTACTGCCGCATGTTATCCGTTTGGCTGTGCAACTGAAGCTGTGCACAGTACATGCCTAGGTTATCATGCAATAATGATGCTCGATAACACACAACCCCCTTTTTTCTTTCTTTTGGTGAGATGGAGTACATTCTTGTAGATCAAGATATACAATATTCATAACTGATGTATCACATGCAAAGCAGACATCTTTCTTGTAAAGTTTGATATAAACCTTGTCTAGTCTTTACTTCAATACTTCAATGTCTAAGGATCATTCAACTTTTATACCTGGGAGCTGGATGTTTCTCAGCTGTGCATCTCTTTTTTGTGGGTTCTTGGTCAGTGGTCAACATTGTTAAAGTAATTCAATTATTGTGTGGACTCTAGTTTGACATTGTATTTCTATGGTACTGGTGGCGCTGAAATTGTTTTATATATATATATATATATATATATATATATATATATGTATGTATGTATGTATGTATGTATGTATATATACAGGTAACAGTTTGGGAATTAATTTCATGAAACTTCTTTTAGGTTATCCGTAAATCACAAATCACAACATCTGCAGTTGATCGTTTTCTTTCTTTCGAGAAACTTACTGCGATACTTATTATGGATCGGAGGGAGTAGTTGATAATTTTTATAATGCACACCAGATTATGTTCTATCATGAGGAAAAAATCCTTATATTTCCACTCATATTGTTTTAGTACTTCTCGGTCAGTTATTGTTGCTTGAAGCCTGAACCTTCAATTATTTTTTATCATGCATTTAGTAATGGTATAATGATTATTAGTTTTGTTCCATGTCATCCACTCGGTTGTGCCCTCATGCTTTCAAAGACTCTTTTGGCTTGTTATTTTATGTGGTAGCTAATGAAGTTCGGTAGTAGCGGTGCTTCGGTGATATTGTGAGTTTTTAAATATTTCTGCAAAATTTCTCTGGTTAAGGCTGTATGTTGGTCCCATGTTTGGCAGATACTCAACATCAGTTTAATGCACGTGAGAGTGACTGGGGTTTCACATCTTTTATGCCTCTGAGTGAGCTGTATGACCCAAGTAGGGGCTATCTCGTGAATGATACTGTTGTTGTTGAAGCTGAGGTTGCTGTTCGCAAAATGGTTGACTATTGGACTTATGACTCGAAAAAGGAAACAGGTTATGTTGGTCTCAAGAATCAGGGTGCTACCTGTTATATGAACTCTCTTCTGCAAACCCTGTATCATATACCTTACTTTCGGAAGGTGTGAGACCTTGCTTTGTCGTACCGCACATGCTTTGTTGTGAGTTTGAATTTTGAACTAATTTTGAATCAATTCATTGGTTTTCTTCTTAGGCTGTGTATCACATGCCAACTACTGAGAATGACATGCCATCTGGGAGTATTCCTTTAGCCCTGCAGAGCCTTTTTTACAAGCTCCAGTATAGCGACAATAGTGTAGCTACAAAAGAGTTGACTAAATCTTTCGGGTGGGACACCTATGATTCTTTCATGCAGCATGATGTGCAAGAGCTCAATAGAGTTCTATGCGAGAAACTTGAAGACAAAATGAAGGTGGATGTTATACTAACAATTACCTCTATGCCAATTACTTGTCATTAACTTTGCTTTCTCCCCAGGGAACTGTTGTGGAAGGAACAATTGAACAACTATTTGAAGGCCACCACATTAATTACATCGAGTGCATTAATGTTGACTATAAATCTAACAGAAAAGAGTCCTTTTATGGTAGGACCTATAATTTGAATTGTGTTTGCATTTTATGTGCTATATCCATCTATTATTTAATGGTCACTTATGCTGGCCTTGCAGATCTACAACTTGATGTCAAAGGTTGTCATGATGTTTATGCATCATTTGATAAATATGTCGAAGTGGAGCGTCTAGAGGGTGATAACAAATACCAGGCTGAACAACATGGCTTACAGGTTCCTACAAATCATGGCTTTGAACCTGAATCTTAAGTTGCATTATCTTTGTTGTTAAATATTTTGGAATATTGGTGTGGTACATTGTACATATGAATGGCAGGGTACCTTTGCTTGCTCTATTAATGGTTACTTTCTAATGTTTCTAATGTTGCCTTGTGATCATGAGGTCACGGGTTTGAGTCCTGGAAACACCCTCTTTCAGAAATGTAGGGAAAGGCTGTGTACAAAAGACCAAAGTGGTCGAACCCTTCCCCGGACCCTGCGCAAGCGGGAGCTACGTGCACCGGGCTGCCCTGTTTTTTTGCTTGCATTAGTCAATTTTGGATAAAAGAGGTGTTAGTGTTGTAGCTGACGTTGTCTACGGAAGTTGTAGAGTGGGATACTCGGAGGACGCGCGTGCCGTCACCGTGTAGGCGCTGTGGTACAGTAGAAGGGTAGTGGGGAAAGATTGGAGAATTAGAGGGGTAGAAGAGAAGCATAGGCAGGAACTAGATATTTCATTTCTTGCCTTCTTACAAGGGGGAAACATCCTTATATTGACCCTTTAGGTACTTCAACACACGCTGGATACTTCTAGACTAGGCTGGGTCCATCTAAGAGACAACTGGACTCTACCCACAAACAGACTCTTCTACTAGGACATATACACCATGGATAATTCTAGACTAGGCTGGGTTATTCTGGGAGATAACTAGACTCCTCCCACAAACAGATACTTCTACCAGGATACACACACCCTGGATACTTCTAGACTAAGCTTGATAGACAACTGGACTCTAAGATGCCACAACAGTTAGGGTATGCTTGGATGGTGGCCAAAACTTACCCTATGAATATTTTTGACATGGCTAGTTCATTTTTCTTGCTAACGCTGGTCAACATATGGGGCAAACAAAAGGTCACCCAAAAATTTGGCTGGCCAAATATTTGGTAGGGCAAGCATTGGATAGAACCAAACATACCCTTAATTCTCTACTACTCAGAGATCCAGGAAAGCTGCATTGATGGAACCGGTCCTTTCTGTTTAATGAAGGAAATTGGTGTAATGGTTATATTTCTCTGATTTTCTGTTTTTGTTTCCTTGGCACCTGAATTGCAGTCAATCTTTTTTGCAGGATGCAAGAAAGGGCGTACTCTTTCTTGATTTCCCTCCTGTTTTGCAACTTCAACTGAAGCGTTTCGAATATGATTACATGCGAGACACAATGGTTAAGGTTGGACTGGTTACCCTTTTACCTTTAATTGACATCTTTTGTAGGATTGACCTTTTTGAGTTTGATTCTACAAAATAATGGTTATCATAACATCATGGTGTGCATTTGGATATGGTATGAAGGACTTTTGTGTATTAGATTGATGAAACATAGAATGTCGTGTCGATACACCTGTTGCACTTACTTTTGGGGCTACTAAACCTATTTGTGCATGAATATATGACTGATTTATTTTGTAATTGCATTGAAATAAGCTTAATGTGCCAGCTTTGCTAGAATCATCGTATGCACACTTTTTTTTTCTGGCAGAATCAGGTGGTTTCTCAGGGAAGTAGGCAAATGTTAAATACACCGTTACAGCCGGTGTTTGCTTTATAGAATTTTGGTACAAAGATGATTCTGATGGTTTTCTTAGGTTGACGCTGGTAGCCTAGTACCATGCTGCTTCAATAAGCATTTCAGGGATACTTGGATATCTTTCTGGCTGAAAGTAGTCATTACAGTTCACACCTCATCCTCTTGTCTTGTGTATTAGCCATTTCTAATTGGGATGACTGTAGAAACCAGATTCACTAATTGGTAGTAGAATCCTAGCATGACCTACATGCTGTAACACACTAATACATCCAGCTTGCAGTTCCATGCTTACTTTCTAGATATTCAAATGAGTACTTGTTTTGCTGTACATACTTTTTCTCATGCCAATGCCAATGGGGTCATCTTAACACAAATGTCAAAATATACATGATATAAGGGGATCCAAACATGTAATTGTTATCTTGGGGTGTGTTTGGTTGGTGGCATCAAGTGGAATATAACTGGTCGGTTCCATTGTTGGCACCTATTCCCGCGTTTGGTTGGGCAAGAGCACCGATTGCTCAAAAGGGAATACACCCATCAGATGCGGAATGCGGTGGTTCCTCCAAATCGGCGGAATGACATGGTCCTTGGTGGATTAGTGTGCTCTCTCTCTCTCTCTCTCTCTCTCTCTCTCCCTCTCTCCCTCTCTCCCTCTCCCTCTCTCTCTCTCTCTCTCTCTCTGCGCCGCACCACGGAGCATAGGCGGCGGCGGGGATGGGTAGAGGACTGGTGGCGGGCTAGCACCTACAAGCAGCCCCTCCTCCTGAAATCAACTCCTCCAACGGCGGTAGCCGGGATGGCGCAGACCTGTCTCTCCTTCACCAGGGGCGGGGTGGTGGCAGCCAGGAATGGCTCATCCGAGGTGCTGTGGCGGTACGACGAGACAGCAAGCAGGAAATAGGCGTCCACCTGTGTCCTTTGGATGGCGGGCAGGCAACGGCGCCAAGCAGCAGCAGCATCAGATCGCGTGACGGTTGGCTCGTCTCCCTATCTGTCTTCCGGCGGCGGCGAAAGGGGCAGTAGCCAGCCGGCCGGTGGTGGCCACACCTGGGCAGCAGCAGCATCGGGCAGGGAACGGCTGGGGTGGCAAGCAGCGTAAGTAGCAGAGAGCAAGCAGCGGCGGTGGCAAGCAGCAAAGCTGGATCGAGTGAACTGATTGTTTTTTTCTAGCTTGGCATTGCCCTTCAATGCACGGGCAATTATCTATTGACAGACCAAAGTGGTCCGACCCTTCCCTGGACCCTGCACAAGTGGGAGCTATGTGCACCGGGCTCCCTTTTTTTGGCATTGCTTGATTACTGCTAGATCTGTGTGCTCTATGTTAACATTGATGATTTTTTTTCTACCACTAGATAATTGCCTGTGCGTTGCAAGGGGGATATAAATATTCTAGTACCTTAGCCGTGATTTACCTGCGCATATAAATGTGATTGTGTAAATAAATGTTTATAAAATCCTGCCCATGATTTACCTACCTAAATAAAAACACTTATTTGTTAAGAATTTATTGGCTTACCAAAGGAAACATAATTTTATTTGGCAAGTCAATAAAAGGTGAGACAATTAAGACGGTTTTCAAGGAAAATTGGTGAAAAAAACCAGCGACAGGAGGGAAAAAAATCACAACGGAGAGAGGGAGAGGAGAACGTACGTAAGGTTGGAAGAAGCACTCTGCCTGGCAGGAAAAGGAACACTATTCTTTTTTTATTTTTGCTGTCATTAGTACTTGTGTGATCTAGATTTTGTGCTTAATTAAGATTTCTTGTCTATTCTTATAATAGTTGTTGTGATGATACAATTTACATAGACATCAGATTATATACAACAACAACAACAACAACAAAGCCTTTAGTCCCAAACAAGTTGGGGTAGGCTAGAGGTGAAACCCATAAGATCTCGCAACCAACTCATGGCTCTGGCACATGGATAGCAAGCTTCCACGCACCCCTGTCCATAGCTAGCTCTTTGGTGATACTCTAATCCTTCAGGTCTCTCTTAACGGACTCCTCCCATGTCAAATTCGGTCTACCCCGCCCTTTCTTGACATTCTCCGCACGCTTTAGCCGTCCACTATGCACCGGAGCTTCTGGAGGCCTGCGCTGAATATGCCCAAACCATCTCAGACGATGTTGGACAAGCTTCTCTTCAATTGGTGCTACCCCAACTCTATCTCGTATATCATCATTCCGGACTCGATCCTTCCTCGTGTGGCCACACATCCATCTCAACATACGCATCTCCGCTACACCTAACTGTTGAACATGTCGCCTTTTAGTCGGCCAACACTCAGCGCCATACAACATTGCGGGTCGAACCGCCGTCCTGTAGAACTTGCCTTTTAGCTTTTGTGGCACTCTCTTGTCACAGAGAATGCCAGAAGCTTGGCGCCACTTCATCCATCCGGCTTTGATTCGATGGTTTACATCTTCATCAATACCCCCATCCTCCTGCAGCATTGACCCCAAATACCGAAAGGTGTCCTTCTGAGGTACCACCTGGCCATCAAGGCTAACCTCCTCCTCACACCTAGTAGTACTGAAACCGCACATCATGTACTCGGTTTTAGTTCTACTAAGCCTAAACCCTTTCGATTCCAAGGTTTGTCTCCATAACTCTAACTTCCTATTTACCCCCGTCCGACTATCGTCAACTAGCACCACATCATCCGCAAAGAGCATACACCATGGGATATCTCCTTGTATATCCCTTGTGACCTCTCCATCACCAATGCAAAAAGATAAGGGCTCAAAGCTGACCCCTGATGCAGTCCTATCTTAATCGGGAAGTCATCAGTGTCGACATCACTTGTTCGAACACTTGTCACAACATTATCGTACATGTCCTTGATGAGGGTAATGTACTTTGCTGGGACTTTGTGTTTCTCCAAGGCCCACCACATGACATTCCGCGGTATCTTATCATAGGCCTTCTCCAAGTCAATGAACACCATATGCAAGTCCTTTTGCTCCCTATATCTCTCCATAAGTTGTCGTACCAAGAAAATGGCTTCCATGGTCGACCTCCCAGGCATGAAACCAAACTGATTTTTGGTCACGCTTGTCATTCTTCTTAAGCGGTGCTCAATGACTCTCTCCCATAGCTTCATTGTATGGCTCATCAGCTTAATTCCACGGTAATTAGTACAACTCTGAACATCCCCCTTGTTCTTGAAGATTGGTACTAATATACTCCGTCTCCATTCTTCTGGCATCTTGTTTGCCTGAAAAATGAGGTTGAAAAGCTTGGTTAGCCATACTATCGCTATGTCCCCGAGACCTTTCCACACCTCAATGGGGATACAATCAGGGCCCATCGCCTTGCCTCCTTTCATCCTTTTTAAAGCCTCCTTGACCTCAGACTCCTGGATTTGCCGCACAAAACGCATGCTGGTCTCATCAAAGGAGTCGTCCAGTTCAATGGTAGAACTCTCATTCTCCCCATTGAACAGCTTGTCGAAGTACTCCCGCCATCTATGCTTAATCTCCTCGTCCTTCACCAAGAGTTGGCCTGCTCCGTCCTTGATGCATTTGACTTGGCCAATATCCCTCGTCTTCCTCTCTCGGATCTTGGCCATCTTATAGATGTCCCTTTCACCTTCCTTCGTGCCTAACCGTTGGTAGAGGTCCTCATATGCCCGACCCCTTGCTTCACCAACAGCTCGCTTTGCGGCCTTCTTCGCCATCTTGTACTTCTCTATGTTGTCTGCACTCCTATCCAGGTATAGGCGTTTGAAGCAATCTTTCTTCTCTTTAATCGCCTTCTGGACATCATCATTCCACCACCAGGTATCCTTATCTTCGCTTCTCCTTCCCCTGGACACTCCAAGCTCCTCCGAGGCCACCTTACGAATGCAAGTCACCATCTTCGTCCACACATTGTTCGCATCTCCTCCTTCCTCCCAAGGGCCCTCCTTAATGACCCTCTCCTTGAACGCTAGAGCTACCTCCCCCTTGAGCTTCCACCACTTCGTTTTAGCGACTTTGGCACGCTTATCCCGCTGGACACGAATCCGAAAGCGGAAGTCAGCAACCACCAGCTTATGCTGGGGTACAACACTCTCTCCAGGTATCACCTTACAGTCTAGGCACGCACGCCTATCTTCTCTTCTCGAGAGGATGAAATCAATCTGGCTAGAGTGTTGGCCACTACTAAAAGTCACCAGATGTGATTCTCTCTTTCTAAAGAGGGTGTTAGCTACAATCATGTTGTAGGCTAGAGCAACGCTTAAGACATCTTCTCCTTCTTGATTCCTGATGCCATAGCCAAAGCCCCTGTGCGCCCCTTCAAAACCTGTATTAGATGTACCCACGTGGCCATTGAGGTCTCCTCCTATGAAGAGCTTCTCACCAATCGGTACACTCCTAACCATGTCTTCCAGGCCTTCCCAGAACTCCCTCTTGGTGTTCTCATTGTGGCCTACTTGCGGGGCATACGCGCTGATAACATTGAGAACCAAGTCCTCAACTACCAGCTTGACCAGGATAATCCGGTCCCCACGTCTCTTGACGTCTACCACTCCATACTTGAGGCTCTTGTTGATCAAGATGCCTACGCCATTTCTGTTTGCAGCTGTCCTTGTGTACCACAGCTTGAAGCCGGTATCCTCCACCTCCTTCGCCTTTTGTCCTCTCCATTTGGTTTCTTGGACGCAAACCTCTCCTCACCGCTGCATCAACTAGCTCCCGAAGCTTCCCTGTCAGAGACCCTACGTTCCAGCTACCTAAGCGAATCCTCCTAGGCTCGGCTAGCTTCCTTACCCTTCGCACTCATCGAGTCAAATGCGAAGACCCTTGCCCATTTTCCACTACATCCGGGCGCCGATGTAGCGCGCCACTAAGGATGCGACGACCCGATCCTCGCTCACTTGCCACCGTATCCGGATCAAGATACAGCGCGCCACCTTGGGGGTGACGGCCCGGCCCTTGCCCATTTTCCACCACACCCGGGTTCCGATGTAGCGCGTCGCTGAGAGGGTTACGCCCCAACGAAAATCTTTTGGGTTTCATCTCCATAAGAGTGGCTGAGTTTTTACGTTGGCTCGCCAAGCCTATCACAACTCTCCTCCTTTACCCGGGCTTGGGACCGGCTATGTTGAGACAACATAGGCGGAGTTAGACATCAGATTATATGTGGATGATAAATCATTGTGAAATTGAAATGTATTTTGCATAATTTGTTGTTAAACATAAAAAAGGCTCTAATTGCTCATATTGTACATATGCATGTGAGAGGTAATCTCAGAATCCATTCCATTCCAACTCTCCAACCAAACGTTGAAATATAACCATTCCATTCCACATTTTATCCCCAAACAAACTCAGGAATGGAACCAACCCATTCTGGTGGAATGGAACCATGACATTCCATTCCACTTCGTTCTCAAACCAAACACACCCTTGAGCACAGCCCATATAGTTAATCATATTTGGAACCATTTAATGTGAGATCCATGCCATCCTATCTTTCATTCTGTATGAAATTGGCGACAAGTTACTTACCCATTTTGTTCTCTTTGTAACCTTTCATTAGGAGTTCTCTCTGATTAACATTTTTTGTTTTTGTTCATTTGATCTCTGTTTGCGTTTTGGTTGCTCAAGTAATTAAAATCATATTGTTTGTTCATTTCTTTTTGTAGAAATGTTTGGAAGGATGCTTATGAGTTGCTAATAAAAATAATGCCTACTGCAGATTAATGACCGTTATGAGTTCCCACTACAACTCGATCTTGATAAGGATGATGGAAAATATCTTACTCCAGATGCAGATAGAAGTATTAGGAACCTTTACACTCTTCACAGGTAATAGGTTTTGTCTGACATTTTGGTACACGTTGTGTTGTTCAGTCATTTCTTTGAATGATTTATTATACTAAAGGGAACATCCATGAACAATAATCTTTGATGTATGTAGAAACTATTAATTCCAATAAACAAATCACTATTTTGTGCAGAACAGTTTGAAATGGTACTTTGGAAATTTACCTGTTACTTCTGTAGTTTACTTTCATAGTCACAGTTCCATACGAGTTTAAATGTTACTGCAATAAGTCTCAGATAGATGTGATCTGTATTTTGTTGGTGCTAATGTTGGTCACATGCTTTTATTCAGTGTTCTTGTTCATAGTGGAGGAGTACATGGTGGTCACTACTACGCTTTCATACGGCCTACACTCTCAGACCAGTGGTGAGTTTTATCTTTGGAGTTATCTGTCCTTGCATCTCAGTACTTGTACCTTAGGAAAAGACTATTTTGGGTACTGTTTATTTTTGTTCCTGCTGTTACACATCACCAAATAGTGTGAAGCAGCACAAGGTTGTGGAGGAGCAACTCCACCTTGCTGCTACAAAGTGTACATCACAAGTGTGGAAGGAACTACTTGAACAAGTTGCACTAGATATCGCTCTAGAGGCGGAAATAGGCCAATGTGGTAGCAGGAGTTCAATCCAAAACCCCTAGAGCACAAGATCTAGTCCAAGATTTTAGATAAGAACACCAAATTCTATTATAGGTAGTGGGGTGCATAGCCTGGTTACAAACTAGAGGTGAAGACCTCTTTTTTTGTTGGGCTTTGGGAAGCCTTCACATCTGACCTACTTATAGCTAGAACACTCTAGAAAACATTACTTAAGATTCAACATTCTACTCGTAGGAATTGACAGACTGAAGAGAAGCAACAGATGCTTTATAGGCTGGAGATAATGCTTCATAGAAATATAGTTTCCAACATCAATGACATCGAACCCATACCTTTTCTCTGGTATCTCTGCCGTTGCTCGAGTAGTTCTCCTCAGCAATTTGCCCATCAGTTGACCCTTCTGTAGCTCCTGACCCTTCAGCCTGATCCCCATCAGAGGAGGTGAAAATTACATCAGCACTATCCTGTTGTTCCGTCAGTGGTTGATCTAGTTGTCCTGAGCTGCTCCTCTTGCTCTGCTGTCCACCTCGGCACACTGGCAGGCGCGCTACCAATTTGAGTCGGTGCACCAACCTGCACATCACCAGTGTAGGACTGTAGGTCGAGGCTTGTGTCACATGAGCCAAATGAGTTAATGTACTACTGCTCTCCCCCTCTTGACCAATTTCACCAACTCGAGGAAGAAAAAGAAAGGATAGACACAGGAGAAATTCAGTCCATTTCATTTGCTCCAGGAACAACTTCAGTACATGACACTCAGTTTAACAGTATGGTCTAACCACCCTTATCATTGATGAATAGGACCCGCTTGGCAGCTCCCTGATCCCGCTCGTCATTTCTTTCTTCTCTATGGGTTTGAGATGGGTATACAGTGTACAGTGTTTGAATTAGCTTCTGTGCACACTTCCTATGGGTATACAGTGTTCGAATTAGTTTCTGTGCACATTTCCTATTTTGGCTGAGTATTCAAATTAGCTTCTGCTCACATTTCGTATTTTGGCTGCATCGGCATCTTGTATTTAGTGCAACTGAAGGATGGCTTCTGACAGAGTTACTTGCATGCAGTCTGCTTGCACCGTAACGTGTTCAACGAGCTGTGACACCAAACCACTTTGTGTTCCTTTGCGTACCATTATGTTTCCTCTCTGATTGCTGTACACCTGAAAGCAGTTCAGCAAATGTTGTGTGTTGATTTTTTCTTTCTTTCTGTTTTTTTCAGGTATAAATTTGATGATGAGCGAGTAACAAAAGAAGATACTAAAAAAGCGCTTGAAGAGCAGTACGGGGGCGAGGAAGAGGTAAGTTTTTTTTTATCAACAGTTCATCCAGTATATGACCTGTTGGTTCTAGGGATTTCGCTCATCTTTTATGTGTAATATGGAACCTTCGTCTCTCTTTTGTCTTCTTTTGGAGGGAACAGTTGCCTCAAGTTAACCCTGGTTTCAATAACACCCCATTTAAGTTCACAAAGTATTCAAATGCCTACATGCTTGTATATATTCGTGAGAGTGACAAGGAGAAAATAATGTGTAATGTTGATGAGAAGGACATTGCTGAGCATTTGAGGGTGAGTCATTATATTCTCCTCTCTTTCTAGTCAGTATGGTGTACTCCTTTTGTAATAGTGAGTCAGTTCAATTGTTCTTTTGCAGATAAGGTTGAAGAAAGAACAACAAGAGAAAGAACACAAGAAAAAGGAAAAAGCTGAAGCTCACCTCTACACCATCATAAAGGTCTTGTTAATTGCTAGTGTCAGTCATACCAGTTAGCTCTACTGGTGCACTCCTTTTAATATTTCTCTATTTGGAATAAATCAACCTTAGGTTGCTCGAGATGAAGATTTGAAGGAGCAGATTGGGAAGAATATATATTTTGATCTGGTGGACCATGAAAAAGTCCGTAATTTTCGTATACAGAAACAATTACCCTTTAATTCATTCAAGGTAATATTTCTAAAGCATAGCTCTATTTTCTACCACAAGGTTTTTTTTTTTTTTTGAGAACATGCAAACCATTGCATGTATGTGCATTAGATAGAAAGAAAAGGTCTTACAACAGTCATGTGGTCTACCACAAGGTTTCATCGCTAAGATTTACACGCGTACTTTTAACATAAGCTCAAGCCCTTGCAAAAACGATCTTTCGGTGAGTGCTCATGATTACGCGCTTGTTGTCCACCTTCCGTCTCGTGGTCGGACTCCACTTCTATATGTCGACTACATGATCATCACTAGCGATGACTCTTGAGTACATTGCCTTTGTGAAGGCTCGTCTTAGTGAGCAATTTCTTAGGTCTGATCTCGATCCTCTTGGCTGCTTTCTTGGGATTGAGGTTTCTTCTATCTCTGATGGCTCCTTGATCTCCCAAGAGAAGTATACCCATGAATCCATGATCTTCTTGCTCGTGCTTCTCTTATTGATGAGCGCATTGTTGAGACCCTGATGTAGATGAACGCCCACCTCCGTGCTTCTTACGGTGAGCCTATATCTGAACCGACGCGCTACCGTGATCTTGTTGGGAGTCTTGTCTATCTAGTTGTGACTCATCCCGAGATTTCCTACGCCGTTCACATTACGCGTCAGTTCGTCTCTGCTCCCACTTCGGTCCACTACAATCACCTCCTTCGTGTTCTACGATATCTTTGTGGGACTCTCTCGCCGTCTCTTCTTCCCATGCTCTAGTTCGTTCTGTCTTCAGACCTATTCGGATGCTACTTGGGCTAGTGATCCTTCAGATTGTCTGTCCCTTTTTACTTTGTGTTTTTCTTGGAGTTTCTCTCATTTCCTGGAAGACGAAGAAACATACTGGAGCCTGTTCGAGTTCAGAGGCTGAGTTGTGGTACTCTCTCGCCGCCTCTTATGACTTGGCTACGGTGGTTGCTTGAGGGTTTTGGTGTTTCTATCACCACACCTGCTCCTCTCTTGTTTGACAGTACATGTGCTATCAGTATTGTGTGTGACCCAGTGAAGCATGAGCTCACCAAGCATATTGGTGTTGATGCTTCCTTTGTGCGCATGATCAGGTGATTGCTCTTCAGCATGTGCCTTTCGAGTTATAGTTGGTGGATTTCTTCACTAAGGCACAAACTAGAGCACAACACGCCTTTTTGTCTCTCCAAACATACTGTTGTTGACCCACCATGAGTTTAGGGCGGGGGGTTCCTGTATATGTATATATACTGCCTATGGCCCCATGGGAATACAAGTTGCTATTTCTCTAACATAATCTACATTAATTTAATCAGTTACGTTTTTGGTTCATTTGGATCTCTTTTTTTCTTTTGCCAAATGTGCTGTTTGATAGGAGGAAGTTGCAAAGGAATATGGCATTCCGGTACAGTCTCAGCGCTTCTGGTTGTGGGCTAAGAGGCAAAATCATACATACCGGCCCAATCGTCCGCTGGCCCCTCATGAAGAAGCACAATCAGTGAGTGATAAACTGTTTTGAAAGATTGAACTTGTAACATTTCAATTATTTTGATGGGTGGAAAACTGTTTGTTTGGTGTTATTTGCTCGATATTTCCTTTTTCATTCTTTCTGGTCTCTTGCCGTCATGTCAATGCAAAATGGTTAATCTGATAGTTCTGTTAGTTGCGAGCACACATAAGTTGCAATTGGATGGTAAGTTGGTAACTTAAATGGAAAGTTGTACCCTTCTTACTGTAAGGGCTGTTTGTGGTCATCTCTCAAGTAAGTATATTGTGGTGCATTGGTGTATTTGGTCTCATAATCCATCAATTCAGTTGAATTGCTAAAATGAGGTGTCAGTGCAGTAAATCACTATGACTTTTTGAGGTATGATTTATTGCTCCTATGTTTGTTGCTCTTTGTATGTTCTTTCATCACAATTCATACCTATACTAGAGCAGTTTGTATGGCCTTCAGGTCTATTTAGGTTGAAGATGGTGGATAATGCCTTGGCCTTTTTACTTTCCGTTCTATTTTATTTGTGTTGTGATTACAATATAGTATCTCATTACTTGTCACGTGCTGCACAGGTGGGGCAACTTAGGGAGGTATCAAACAAGGCACACAATGCTGAGCTGAAGCTATTTCTTGAAGTAGAGCTAGGATTGGTATCGTATAAATCAGTTTCAGTTTATTGTTTCTTTTGTGTACATATTTTGCCTATTTTATCGTTAAATTAGAGATGCCTGACCATGTCTTATTGTTACCTGTGTAGGATTTGCGCCCAATTCGTCCTCCCGAGAAGAGCAAGGAAGATATTTTACTTTTCTTCAAGCTTTATAATCCTGAAAAGGAAGAGCTTCGGTATATCTCCTCTCAAGGATCAACTTCTATTTTTGATACAAAAGACTCAGACACTGACATCATTTTGTTATACAGTTTTGTTGGTAGGCTTTTTGTTAAGGCTTTGGGAAAGCCATCTGATATCCTGACAAAACTTAATGAAATGGCTGGATTTTCCCCAAATGAAGAAATCGAACTTTATGAGGTGAGTGCAATATTCAGTTATGTACAACTATGTTTTATTTCTCTTGCTATGTATGCATTCTTGTACTCATTTCGTTGTGGTTAATTGCTAAATTGTACCTTGGATGGAAGTCAATGATCTTGTGGCATACATGCATATACCTATAGTAATTATCTTCCCTATATGAATATTCTGAGCTTTTTGTCATTGTTATGCTGCAGGAAATTAAGTTCGAGCCTAATGTGATGTGTGAACATATTGACAAGAAACTTAGTTTCCGATCTAGCCAGGTTTGGGAAAAAAAACTCGTTTTCAGATACAAATTTCTTTCAGGTCTGCAGTTATAAAAGATAAACATTGGTTCCTCCACTTACTCTTTCTTGTGTTAGCTTGAAGATGGGGACATAATCAGTTTCCAAAAGCCATCTATACCAGGTGGCGATACTCAAGTGCGCTATAAAGATGTTCCTTCTTTCTTGGAGTATGTTCATAATAGGCAGGTATACTCAGATACAAGTGTAGTATTTTCAACTTGACTCATTTGCTTTGCGCCAGTCTACTCTACCGCACCAAGTGTTGTGTTTTCAACTTGACTCATTTGTTTTGCGCCACTCTATTCTACCATTACGTACTTAAGTACTTATAATCTTCTTGTAAATCTGGTATGATGTTCTTCTCTATGTAGCCGTTTACTTAGTTGGGCAAGAGTTGGGTGTTCATGGTAAGCTTGAATCTCCAAGTCGAAGTACCAAAACAGTTTCAGAACAGAGCTTTTAGAGAATCTATAGACCTTAGGGTGTTTTCATGACACTATATCCCTTACAATAATTTCTTAGATTTTTGCTATATTACGATATATCCATTTTCTGTAATAATATGATGGTATATCCATTAGGTGTGCACTTGTACATAAACAGAAGTGCCGTGTGTTCATACTAAATATGGGCATGGGCCGCCCAGCCCGACGACCCGGCCTGGGCCTAGGCTGGGTTGAGTTGGGGTTGACACCCGAGCTAGGCTCAGTCCTCAATCTGCAGCCTGAAAGACAATTTGGGCCGGGCACAGGCTCAGATTTTCAGCCCAGAATAAACCCGACCTGGCCTGAACTACCTCAGATCTAGATCCGGCCTAGTCCCCAGCTGCCATATAAATCTCCCTCTGTCGCATCACTCCCCCCCCCCCCCCCCCCCCACCCCCATAACCCTAGCCTCCACAGCAGATCTGGAGTTCTGGACCACCTCTCCCCTAAACTACCCCAAACTACCGAGCACAATGTTCTCCCTCCCCACACAACCAACCTTGCAGCGGCGTCCCCCTCTGTCACCTTGGCGGTCCTCCTCACCACCTCAACCAGACAAATAGTGGTGGTCGATCTCTTGGCGCTGGGGACACAGGAAAGCCGACGAAGTTGTGCCTCAACCGGAGGGCGGCGGCGGTCGCCATCCTCCCCACCACTCCTGCTAGCCTCACATGCATTGCTGCACAGAGTGCGTTGCCATCCTCCCCACGTGCTCCTACCACTAGCCGATGCTTCCATGAGCAATGGCTTCTCCCATTGGCCTCTGTTGAGTATATGAGCAATTTTCCATTAAGTTTTCCAGAAATGCGGTAGATAAATCATGATTGTTTGGCATGAGAAACAATAAAAATAATGTGGTTATTATATTATTATCTCTCTATGCGCCAGGGGAAATAAACATTGCTGGTGTGCCAGTGTACTAAGTACACAAATAAATATAGGGAAACATGCACTTTATTGATCTCTCATTGGAGAAACAAAATTACAACACCCCTTTACATATGCGCACTCCGTGGCCATCTAGCGCGGCCGAGATGACTTGGGCGATTGTGAAGTTCTGGTTCACGGGGGCTTGGAGAGCAAACGATTAATTACGCCCGCGAGTCAAAGTCGCGGACCACCTCCGATTAAGCTGCTACAATGGTGGTCGTCTTCAAGTCTTGTCTTCTCCAAGTGCTCGGTGTAGAGGATGGTGATGATGTGGTGGACTAGAAGGGTGGAGTGGTGCATCCGTCACTCCGACGATGCTTAGCAGTATCCCTCCGGCTTTGTGGATGTTCGATGATGAAGTTGTCTCTAGCTCAAACAGATGGGCGGCCTTCGCCTTATCGGTGCTCGGCCTAGTGGTGCCCGCCTCGTAGGCTTCGAATATGGTGGCTTGCCTTTGCCGTGTCGGTGCCCGGCAAGATATGGATTACTTCATTGGAAAAAGACATGTTGGTGAAGTGGCTTCACCTCGTCTGAGCTTGGTCGATGTTGGGGATGTGTTGATGTAGAAGCTGAAGTAGACTTGAGCCTCGCCGTGTGGCGACGTTGCTTGATGATAGACGACAATGCAAGCTTGACAATGTAGACCTCGGGGCGTTGGAATTAGGCAAATGACCTCTGCCTGGTGTAGACGGTTGACGTAGAAGAATGGTGGTGTACGGGTGCAGTCGTCCGCGCGGGCGATAAGTCTGTGAATATGACGACATCATGTCGAAGTAGGTGTCTGGCGCGCGCCAATGTAGATGATGTCCTCACTAGATGAAGATTTGACGTAGATGAATGACGCCATGCCAATGTAGACAATGTCCCTGCCAAATGAGGAGTTGATGTAGAAAGATGTCAATTGGTCAGTGTAGACTGATGGTAGTGTGACGATGTCCATGTCAGGTGCGAAGTAGATGAAGATGGCAACACCATGTCGATATAGTCACCTTCGTCGAGCTGAAGGTTGATGACGACGGCACCGACGCGGTTCCGTGCGATGAGCTAACTAGCTCCTGGGTCGGTGAAGATAGGTGTTGATATGTCGAGCGTCACGGTTGGTGATGGCGTTGGCTCATGTGGCAGCTCGGTCGACGACGACATGGTAAAGTCAATATGCAGGCAACATCTTGTACCTGAAAGTATATATGTGCATGTAGTGGAAGAAACATGGTGTAACGAAGCCACGTTCTAGTGCCATCCCCTTGGTGTACTTTGCTGCCTTGTCCTCTCTCGCTTGGCGCATCGCCTCCGCACTTGTGTTGACATAGAAGTAGCATGTTGGTTTAGATGGGAGAAGGCACTGCTGGTCTGCTCGTGGATGTACGTCTGGGCATGGGTGAGAGAAGGCATGCACCGTTGGTCTGTTCCTGGTGCGCATCCGTTAAGGCGGCCATACATCCGTTATGGACGCATGTGCCTGGAGGCAGCGAATGCTTGTATCCAAGGCGAACGACAGTGGCGCCATACCTGTTATGGATGTATGGCTGCCTTAACGGATGCACGCCAAGGATGTATGGTCACCTTAACGGATGCGCGCAAGGAATAGATCGACGGGCAGGCCGCACACGAGAAGCTCCTCTATCTTCGGCTGTTAGGGCCGCGACGAGGCTGGATCGCTCGCCGGCAGCACCGTCGTATGATACATATTTGGCGATGTAGTCTGAGGGCAGAGCTAGCAGTCTGCGGCACATGGGCCAGCTCTTATAATCCCACCATCGTCTCCGTTGCTATTCCCATCGTTTGCTCGCTGGATGTGTTGAAATGAGAGAGATAGTATGGGAGAAATAGAGAGAGAGGATTAATTAGGCAGGCATTCCATTGAAAAAGATGGACGCTGTGTGTGACTTCATTCTTCTCCTTGTTGAGGTAGATGGTGGTGGAGCCTTGACACCGGCCTCCTCCTCCCGGCGCGTGTGCAGCTACGCTTGTTCACCTGATGGATGCTTGTGCTGCTTCACCGGCTGGATGTAATCCCTAGTCGCTGGCGCGTTGTCCGCGGCCACCTTGGACGCGCGCGGACGCTCGCTCAGTCTTCAATTTGTTGGGGCATGCTCTGTGTCGCTGCTCTCGGCTGTATGTGTACGCCTCCCGGCTGTGTGCGTATGCCCTTCCTTGGATGCATGCTTTTCAATTTGTTGGGGCATGCTCTGTGTCGCTGCTCTCAGCTGTATGTGTACGCCTCCCGGCTGTGTGTTTATGCCCCTCCTTGGATGCATGCTTCACTGTCCAGCTAATGGGCTTCGCATCCCTAATCTGCCTAATGAAGAAGGTAAAGAGAACAGTAGAGATATTAATCAATGTGCATGGTTCCTGCATCGACTCGGCCTTGATGCAAGTCTTGACGTCGCTGCCACTGAGGGTCTCATTGACGCCGTGGAGATGGCACCGGGGCTTCTTTTCTGAACGTTTGTTCTTCGGCCGTGTGTGCCATGCCGCAGCCTCCTCTTTGTGTTGTCCCGGCGGTGCCATACAACCATGGATTGGCTTTTGGTTCGGGCACGTGTGCCATGCCGATGTCAGTGCGTCGTCCACGGCTGCTGTGTTCCTTAGCTGCCTCTGTATGCTGCGTGCTCACTGATGGAAAAAGGCACCGTGGGCCTGTTTCAAGCCACATGCTCGTCGCCGTATGGCGTCATTTGCTGCCCCGTGGCTGCATTGTGTGCGAGTGCACCGAGTGCTAGGGCCTTTTCCGCAGGCTCCTCCCCCCTCTCCTCCCTCCGTGTATCTCTTATCCTCCCCCGCTAATCGTTCTGCTCTAGTATTTATAGGCAGATGGTAGGGCACAGGTGAGACCTCATGGTTGCAGATAAGATAAGTACGTACTTGTGAGGGTCATCGTTATCTCTTCCTGCTTATCCGGCTGGTCATTAAGTTGTGATGCGCATGTACGCAACTAAGCATGCGGTGCACCACAACTCCTGATCGGTTGGGCATGCACGAATACGTGGTCATTTGCCTCTGTACCACTTGGCCATTTGGTATATACGTATATACCAGTACTACTTCACATGTATATCTGGCCATGGTGTGCCATGCATGTATACTGATGTGTAGAAACACCACACATTCACGAATGTGATGGATGCCGTAAACAAGTGTGTTGAACTTGATGCACTTTATTTATTTATTCTTATTTGCACGTAATATGTACAAAATCTCGTTGAACAATGATGAACCATATTAATCACGATCAATATCTCATCGAACAATGACGAACATATTAAACATAATGATCGAATGAACAGAAGTACTACGCATGGTAGACATTTGATAAAAGTAACATGTCCAGATCAATTGTAGTGCCAATAGTCCAAACATAATCCCTAACAAAAGGGATAAGAACATATACAGTGAAATGGAAGAAGAGTCGTTCATATCAGTAGTTATGTCGTCTTGACGTCGGGGAAGTAGTTGTTGGGGAAGAACTTGGGTGCAGCCACGTTGAAGAAGAATCCAGCAGTCGCGCAAGAGCGCTCCTCGAAAACTTGATCGCCTCTCTCCCGTGCAGGATCACAAGAGTTGTGGTTTCAGAGGCCTGCACTTCACGGTGCACGCCATGAAGCGGAGTGAGAAAGTCGCAGGCGCAAGGTTTTGGAACTACTCCCTCCGTTTCCAAATATAAGACCTTTTAGATATTCCAATGTGGACTACATACGGATGTATACAGTTGTATTTTAGAGTATAGATTCACTCATTTTGCTCCGTATTTAGTCCATATTGGAATACCTAAAAGGTCTTATATGTAGGAACGGAGGGAGTAGGAGGCATAGGTGTGGTGTCAAATGGCTGCATCTACATTAGAGGAGCGAGCTCTTGTAGAAAAAAGTGAAATGGCTCCACCAGGGAGACAAAGAAAACAAAAACTGATCCACTACAGGGAGAGGAACAGTCCACGTTAGTTTGGATTTCCACTAGTAAAAAAACATTTCAACTTATTTCCTACATGACAAAAATAAGGCAGCACGTACATGTGGCATAGGTCCTAGTGTGGCTTAGCTTAATCACGAAACGCGACGCGTGTGCGAGGCCAGGCGGGCGGCAGAGGAGAGCGCGTGTGTGCCCTCTTCTGAAGCTCTTTTTTTTTTAACACAGTACAGACGCAAGCGCTCATATACACGCGCATACACTCACCCCTATGAACGCACGCACGCGCACCCTACCCCTATGAGCACCTCCGAAATACTGAGCCGGCATATCATCTTGAAATTTACGAAGTCACGGTAGGCACCTCGTCGTCGACAGGTACGTCTCCTCCCACTGAATGCGCATCGCCGGAAATCCTGAAATAAATCCAGGAATAAATGCGAGCACCAGGATTTGAACCCTGGTGGGCTGGGGATACCAGTCCCTCTAACCATCCAACCACGGGTTGGTTCGCCTCTTCTGAAGCTCTTAGTGGTGTGTGAAGGAACCAACCTTATATGTTGGTCCAACACATGCTGCACAACCGGGGTGGGACTAAACTTTCCACATTGTCATGCATGAATGGGCCATGTGGGCTTCTCGGATTTCCTAGGAATATTGGAAATAGTAAAATGGGCTAAAAGCCCAATAATTCCAACAGCCTCTTCTCCCCTGCTGCGGTGTCCTCCCATTGTCAGTTGCTCCCCTGCGCGGCGGTTCGTCTCGCTGGCCATGGTCCGCTGGCTGCTATATCAAGTTGATCCAGAAGAGATTGCCGATTGTACTAGGCCACCATGGTGTATTGCTGGATGTGTATGGCCCTATGGTGTATGGTGCTTGTATGTTTGGAGCTCAAATTGATCTGTACAACTTGTATCCGTGTCGTTGTTTGATGTTCATTTTTTTTGGCCAATTTCAGAGATTATTTTCATAGTATGTACCACCTGGAATTTTTTCTGCTGTCCAAGTAGAGCTCTTGGGCTTTTGGACTGGGTCTTGGGTTTCAGGCTTTTGCTTGGGCGGGGCTTGGGCTTGTACTTACAATATCCGGGCTTTGGGCACCCAGACTTGGTTGTTGAGGGTCAACTTCTGCAAGCCTGGCCTGAAACCCGACCCGGCCCAAAGAATGCCCAGGTTTAGTTGATACCTTATGTTAGTTAGATCGCAGACATGCAATACATAACTTCTTTTTTCTGTTTGCAGCTAAACTTGTTCACTGCTCTTCTTTTTTCCCAGGGTCTTGTTTACTATTACTGAGATAAATATTTGTTTTGAGTACCATAGGTTGTGCACTTCCGGTGTCTGGAGAAACCAAAGGAGGAGGGATTTTGTTTGGAATTGTGAGGGGTCACAAATCATTCCCAATTTTGTACTTACATATTTCTTTTTAGTCAACTTGAAAAGATATAATAGTTTTCTTCACTTAGGTCGAAGCTTCATACTTATGATGATGTTGTTGAGAGAGTTGCACGCCAACTTGGATTGGATGATCCATCAAAAGTTCGGCTTACGTCTCACAATTGCTATTCTCAGCAACCTAAACCACAGCCCATCAGATATCGTGGAGTAGAGCATCTATTGGATATGCTTGTCCATTATAATCAGGTTTAGCTTCATCTTTCTTTTGTTTATTCAGGAAGGCCAGTTTATTATTTAAAAGATGTAACATGACCCGATTTCATACTAATTTTCTGCCTACCTTCCTTTCAGACTTCTGACATACTGTATTATGAAGTCTTGGACATTCCACTGCCAGAATTGCAGTGTTTAAAAACACTTAAAGTTGCATTTCACCATGCAACGAAAGATGAGGTTTGTTTGGCTGCCTGAGTGCTTGGTACATGTTCTTATCTCCATCTTCAGTTGCCGCATCATTAATGCAAATGATCTGCCAGGTTGTAATTCACAGCATCAGGCTTTCGAAAAATAGCACCATCAGTGATGTGATCACTGACTTGAAGACCAAGGTTAGCACTCATCTACCATTTCAGATTATTCAGCCCTTTTTTTCTTCTGTTCGGAGCTGAAGCTAGAATTGGATAGCCTGACTGGATGCAAATGTAACCCATGGCTGGTATCTATTGAGTAGCTACTATAACCCTTTATCTCGTGGTTGTATGCTCAACAGGTTGAACTATCCAATCCTGATGCTGAGCTCCGCTTGCTTGAAGTTTTCTACCACAAGATTTATAAGGTCCGTGCATGTTTATTTGCAAATGGAGATGGTGCACTTTATACACAGTGCTTCTGTACATCCGGGCATACTCTTTCGACGTTCTTTTGGCATCACTGAATAAAATAATCTTACCTCTATCTGCAGATATTTCCACCTCATGAGAAGATAGAGAACATAAATGATCAGTACTGGACACTACGTGCTGAGGAGGTTCGTGGCATTATCTCTGTTTTGTTTGATGATGTTGACCTGTTGACATACTAGTTATGTTGCACACGTTTTTTTTATGTCATTTGTCTTGCACTACATTGTTTCTACTGAAACAGATTCCAGAGGAGGAGAAGAATCTCACTGCACAGGATCGGTTGATTCACGTCTATCATTTCATGAAAGATCCTAATCAGAACCAGGTACCACACTTTCCATATTTCTACCTTAAAAGATATTAGTCTATGGTGTGTTGCATGGAGTAGCTACCGATATGCTGGACCAATATAAGCTGAGATCGTTATCATGGCCAACAGCAGATTCAGAATTTTGGAGATCCCTTTTTGCTGGTCATCCGTGAAGGTGAGACTGCTGCAGAGGTAATGGACCGTGTGCAGAAAAAACTCCGAGTTCCCAATGAAGAATTCGCCAAGGTAATCCATACTTACATATCCTAATAATCTGTTTGGAATGAACTATTCTGCCTGCATGTATTGCTTTGGTATAGATAGAGGAGGTTTGTTGGATTTAGTATGTCTGTTGCTCCAGTTCTGCATACCCAAAATTTCCAGACGTTTCTGGTATTTCCAACCCATGTCTGTTGAGGATATGAGCGTGGAGTTGAAGTGTCAAAAACTCAAATACTTACCTACACCCCCAATCAAGATCCTTAATGGTATTTAAATTGAAATAAGTTACTTGTCAGAAAATGTTTGTGTACATCTGTTATCCAGACAATAATCTTCTATGTGTCTTGTACAAAAGTAGGAATACGCCTTTCTCCACTTTACCGTGTGCGATCCATTTCTATCCCTACTATGTTCTCAGGTGGTTATCTTTTGTTGATTCGTGTGTATGGAAGCTGAAGGTATGGTTGGAGATGGGGGTTGGTGGTCAGAACACAAGAGTGTAACGAGGTCCCCCTCGGACGTACGTCAGGGCTCATTCCTGTCCAAAGAGGCACTGAACTATTGGGGCATTTTTTGGTTTATTTATTGGTCGATGCGAAGTTACATACGAGGTCCTTTATTTACAGGACCAGCTATGTACTGGTAAACAGACGGCCACTTCTTTCCTACTATTATGTTATTATCTCACCAATTAATACATTGGACACTTAGCCGAACTAATCAGCCGAACCGACTAAATGCGGGCCATGACTATGACTCTTCAACCACTTCCTTGCCCCATTTTACGGATCATTTATTCATATTTATCTATAATTCTTGGCTTGGGCACTTGGAGAGGGACATTTAAACATATAGACTAGGAACCGGGGAAGGAGAATAAAATACTCAGAAATACGACCACCTAATTTGCACCGATATGGATGCACGTATCGGTGTAGGGCCAATTCGGATATGGGAATACAGTATTTCTGAAAAGCACCCTATGTCAGGGCACATTCCTGTCCAAAGAGGCTCTGAACTATTGGGGCATTTTTTTGGTTTATTTATTGGTCGATGCAAGTTACATACTAGGTCCTTCATTTACAGGGCCAGCTATGTACAAGTAAACAGACTACCACTTCTTTCCTACTATTATATTATTATCTCACCAATTAGCCGAACCGACTAAATGCGGGCCATGACTATTCAACCACTTCCTTGCGCCCCATTTTATGGATTATTTAGGCCAACTCCAACGCACGACCCCAAACGGACGTCCGTTGGGCGGCGTTGGCCGTTTTCATGGATGCGCTGGCCGTGCGCCCAACGCGCGTACACATCTGATCCGCCACGGCCGGCTAGTGCCCGTATGTATACATTTTTTGGTCCCATTTCTTTTATTTCATCAAAGGCATTTTGATACATTGGAGTACATTCACCAATCCTCGACTAGAATAGCAAGACCAAAGAAAACAAGAACTACAATTAGACATTTTAAAAGATATCCAACTTTCATAACTCTCCCACAAGTTGGATTAGTATCTTCTCGATATCTTCATTGTTGATCTGCAGCTTCTTGATCTTGCATACTTTCTTCTTCGATTCTAAAGAAGTAGACATTGCTTCACATCTAGTCTCATCTCTAGCCTCTATCCTCACAACGAGTGCACGAACATCTATCAAATTTCGTCCTATCAATAGATCGATGTATTCTTCTTCCAATGCCAAAACTTGCATCCATCCTACACACAAATTTGAGTATAAGCAAAGAGCTATCGAAAATGCGCCGAACCCGGGAGCACAACCGATGAACAAGCACGTACCCCATCGTTTTTGCACTTGATGAACACCCATCCGGGATGTTCCGGCGTTGTAGATACGCAATGAACGACCTGCCCTGCCATGGGCAGTCGTCGCACTTTATGAGCGGCAAGGGTGAGCCGACGAGTTGCTGGGCCAGCACCGACCCTGGACGACGGCCGGACGTGTCGTTGCCGGTGAACCGCCAACGGGATAGATCCCAGCGGCTAGAGGCGGAGTCAATACCTGCATGCGGTGTGGAGGCGTTGTCATGCGGTCCGGTACCCAATACATGGCAAGGCGCAGCCTCTCATGGCCGGATGCGCTCAAATCCGACGGCCGGGCTGGATAGCAAGGTGGTCGAGAAAATGGCAGCGGCTATGGTGGGGGGCGGCTGGAGGCGGGAGGGGAATAGAAAAAGGGCCGTCTGTATCGCCGACGGGCGGGCCAGGGGAGGACAAGGGCACGCATCCCGCTCGTCCGCGTGTGTTCGTTTTGATGCAAACGCGGCCCAAATTTGGGTGGGGAACGGGTCAAAAGCGGACGTTTGTCCGTTTGCTCCCGCGCGTTGGGCCGCGTTTTTTGTCCGTTTACCCCCAAACGGTCGCGGCCGGACCATTTGGGGTTGTGCATTGGAGTTGGCCTTGGTCATACTTATCTCTAATTCTTGGCTTGAGCACTTGGAGAGGGACATTTGAACATATAGACTAGGAACGGGGGAAGGAGAATAAAATACTTAGAAATACAACCGCCTAATTTGCACAGATATGGATACATGTATCAATATAGGGCCAATTCAGATATGGGAATACGGTATTTCTAAGTACCAATACGGGGATACGTTTGACTATTTCAAAAAGTAATGGTAAATGTGGGACTCCAGCCCACCACCTGCTGGAGCTGCTTGGTGCCTGCTCCAGTGCACCGCCGCCAGGAGGTAGCTGCCGCTAACAGAGAGGGAGAGGGAGAAAGAGAGAGCTGAGCTGGCTTGCTCTCAGCGAGCTGCTGCAGGTTCCCTGAGCCAACCGCTGTGTCGCCGCCGGCTGTTGCATCTGGTGACGCTGCATGGCCATGCAGTCTAGGTTGGGACCTGGGAGAAAGATTCGAATCGGGTCGGGATGGCTAGCTTATGCTGCCCTTAATGGGCTGGTCGGTTGGAGGTATCCACATGTATCGTGCAAGTATCCTGCACGTATTGAGAATTAAAAATTGTTTTAATGCTATATCAGGGGATACTCAGCCGATACTTATCCAACATGTATAGGGGACGTATCGGTTTCAGATATGTACCGATATGGGTGCGATGCTCCAGTCACGTATCAGTGTTTTTGAGATAACCACTGGATGATCAGCTTTTGAACAAAAAAATTACGACTTGGTCCATGGGTTAAGTTTCTAAGCCGGACCCGGTCATTCCTTTTTTTTTTGAACCGGGCATAACCCCTTTCCATTATAAGCATAAGGGACATAAAACCATCCGTCCACCGACCAAGTTTAAAGGAAACAAAGAAAGGGGAAAGTGAGTTCAACGCATCGCCAGGAAACCCACTGGAAGTGCCCTTCATCGAAACACTTGATATGGGGTGAAAACCCGATGACACCTAACAAGAAACTATCCAAAAGGCAGGGAAAGTTCAAATGAGTCTAGGAGAAGCTCACAAGCGAGCATAGGCTACCAAGGACCCGGTCATTCCTGCCAGGGTTATGCATCCCCGCATCTTCCTCCCATCATGATTGTGCATGGTTCTAGTGAATATAATATTTTCCTCTGCCAACATGCATTTTTGACCCCGATGATTCTTATTGATCAGTGGAAGGTTGCATTCATATCCATGAATCGTCCAGAATACCTCCAGGATATTGATGCTGTGTCTGCACGCTTTCAGGCAAGTAGTTATTTTTAGCATGTAGTCTAAATATGTTCACGTGATGAGGTTTTTCTTCTGATCTTACAGAGGAGAGATGTCTATGGAGCTTGGGAACAATACCTTGGTTTGGAGCATACTGACACAACACCCAAAAGGTCTTACGCAGCTAATCAGGTAGGCAGTGCTGGCTTATTATGCAATACTTAAGAAAAAAGAGTTTTGATGTGTTCTCAAATTTTGTCGGTGAAACATGCATATTTAAACAAAACCAGATTTAGTAAAGATCTAGGCTTATATGCAGTAAATGGTGTTTTTCAGTCTATTCCATTTTGCTATTTTTTCTGAAGTGTTATTGTATTTCGTGTTACACAAGCATCAACGTCAAGGTTACGTTATGTCAAAAACCCCGTCAACGTTACAATTTTAATTAGTATGAAAGCACCTCTTTCTGGTCTAGTATATTCCTTTACCAGTTCGGGCTGGTGGTTGCCACAGTACAGGTCTTGGGTAGGGAGTCACATATAAATGGCCAGTTCCCATCCATTGTGATATTTTAAACATGTACCTTCAGACCTTAGAAAGTTTTTATTGTCCTGACTTCTTACTTCAGCAAACATCTGGCTCTCACCCATAGTTATCCTCAAGGGAAAATAGTTTTCTTGAAGCTGCCTTTATTATTTACTTTTGCAAGAGACCTTAATTGATGGAAAAGTTTCTGATAGCATAAGACTAACCTAGTGCACACATATTACATGAGCTGAAGCACACACTTCAAATTTATTTGTAGAAATAACTTCTGTATTTTAAAAAAGAAATTATGTAACGTCAATATTCAAGGGAGCATGCAGACAAATGCTTTAGCTGGGGGTGATTTTGTCCATGCGTAGAGTTTACACGACTAATTTGTGTGTTATTAGAAGCTAAGGTGACCTACTATGTTGTAAATTCACATGAACTATTGTGCCGACTTGCCCCGTCCTTTAACTGTCCTTTGCTTGGTGACTGCAGAATCGACACACATATGAGAAGCCTGTGAAGATTTACAATTGAGAAACCTTCCATCTGGGCTGCAAGCCTCGGGACAAAGGCCTCATCCGAGAAAGTATGCTAAAGAGGCCAAGTGACCTCAACAGAAGGGAAATGCTGTCAAATATATGGTCATTTGTGTGCCAAGGCCTATATTACTTGCTACTTGTTGACAGTCGGTGCTGTGGTTGGCAGAAGGATATATTCTTTGAGGCTTTCCCTCTTGCCTGCTCCCTGACAACGAAGCAAGCATGCTGATTTCGTTGTCCTGAGTGTGATAGACCCTACTAGGATAGATGTTGCTTCTTTTGTGCAGAGCAGAGCTGGTACATAAGAAAATGATTTTGGTAGGGGCATGTATACATGGTTATAGCCGAGACTGATTGCTTTATTTGCTGCTCCGGCATTGGAACAATGGGGTAGATTGTATAATGGGTTTGTGGCTGGTTCCAGTTTTTGGTGTCCATTGTGAATGTAGGCAGTAACTTCAGCAGAAAGTAGTCTCATGAGTTTCAGCACAGCCGTGTTCTTGGCATTGATTTGATTCTACCTAGGAGATACTGATGACAGTTCTATAGACGCACTAGTTTTCTCCCGCCTTGTAGAATGAGAACCAAGTAATTATTTTGAACCAAGTAAAAGGTCTCTGTTCAATAGTAGGTGAATTCTGACAAACTAAGGTATAATTTCAGTCTTGTGGAGATAATTTGAATATGAGAAATGCTGAAAGTCCATTCTTCTGTTTTTTTTTAATTGTCACCGGGGAAAAGACTCCCCACCAGAATATATTTCAAGAAAAAGTTATGGAACAAATGTAGGTAAGACGGGAGGAGATTATTTGCTGGGTAGGCGACCGGTTCTTACCGTCTATAGGGTGAGCCTGGAGATTATCTGTGTGAGGGGGTTTGGTGAAGAGGCGCGTGCGGTGGCTTTGGGTCATCTAGGTTTTTGTGGGCCTGTGGTGGAGGGGTCCTTGCTGCGTGCTTTGCAAGGTTGAGATGTGACATTGTGTTTTTTTTTTTGGAGAAGATTTGACGTTGTGCTTGTGTGTCGTAGGGGTGGTTGGCAGGATGGCCTCACGGATCGACCATGACTACGCTAGTGGCTTTGCTCAACACCGTATTTCCTCTTGGGGGCGTCGTGGAGTTGGACTCGGTCAGAGGGACTCATGCATCATGAAGGTGGTCGGCGACGGCTAGCATGACTTCTTCGTGGGAGCGGGAGCAGAAGAAGCATTGTCCATATGCGAGGTGTGTTAGACAAGTTATGTCGACCAATCTTGAGGGACCAAAGCGACACATGTTTGCTGAAAGTGCTATCAAGCACTTAAAGATAATTTTGGTGTTGATGACACACATGTTGTTGGACTAATACAATTCACAAGTATATCTCAAGTATTAGGTCCATGGTTGATGGTTGATGGATGATCGTCGTCCCCCTAGAAGTTAAGGAGCGAGTTGTGGATCCTCGAAGGCTTAGGGTAGTCTTTTGGCCTATTTGTTTTCCTTGATGGGGATCTTGCATTATTAAGGGGGGCTAGTAGTGAGGTGACAAGTTAAGCTCATTCACATTTCAACCATCCACTCATATGATCACTCATATATCATAGCCACCAAATAAAGAGACATCAAAATAACCAAGCTGAAAAAGGTGCACCACCGAACTGTTTGGTCCAGGTGTCCGACAGTTCAAATTAGCCATGCCAACACGGTGGTTGCCACTTGATCGACCAGATTGTCCCGTGCTTCGGACTAGACTGATCGATGGGGCATCCAACCGCCCGGTCCACTGAGTGGACTATCTGGCTGCTTGCTCATAGAACTGTGTTCTCTCCTAGACAGACCGGACTGTTCGGTCCCCTGGACCAGATTGTCCGACATGTCAAATTCTTCTCCCTTGTTCTAGACAAACCCTATATTCAGTTCTACTACATGACTGTTTCATCTAGGGCTACATGATCTGGCAGACTGTCCGGTAGTGCATTCTTGGGCTGTAACGGTTGGATTTGAAGCTCCACCGTATATACTCCAACTCAGTTAGTAATAGGGCTACCCTCTAAGCATACTTCGTCCATAGCCGCCACATTTTCTTCACCTACTCTCCCAAGCCCTATTTCCTTTGATTCTTGGAGAGATTCAAAGGGGAACCACCCATCAAAAGCAAGATCCACTCATTCCCCACGCTTTGACTAGTCACCTTGTGTTTGAGCTTGATTTGGATCCTTGGCACTTGTCTTGTTACTCTTGGAGGTTGGAGACTCCTAGGAGGTAGGAGTTCTTCGGTGAGGGTGACTCCTAGGAGGTAGGAATTCTTCATCTAGTAGTAACAATAACAATGCTAAAACCAATATTGTTGCTTCTAGTAGCTCTCTTGATTCCACTAAAGATTCTCTTAGCCAAGTTACATTTGAGCAAGAAAATAGTTTATTGAAGGGAATTGTAGAGAAAGGTGTTTACAAGAGTCTTGCCAGGAGTAAGCAATTTTAGGAAATTGTACGCAAGCAAGGAAGACACCGGAAGAATCAAGGTATTGGTTTTGAACGAAAGTTCAATGCCAATGGAGTTGAATGGGAAGAAGATCAATATCCCAAGACGAAGTTTGTTCTTCAATAAGAGAAGTATGACCCAACTTCCTTTAAGGGAACACAAGCTCAAGATGATCTTCCACCACAAGACCACAAGCTAAAAGGCAAGGACAAGCTTCAAGAAGAGTTTGACTCATTTGAAGAAGCACCTCAAGCCATGGTCAAGTGGGTTCCCAAGACTTCATCGAGCTCTACATCAAGTTCAACCACAACTCCAAGAATTCCCATCAAGTTGATGTGGGTCCCAAAGAAGAAGAACTAGAGTGTTCTTGAGGGTGACTCCGCCTACAAACTTCACTCACATTCTGTTTGGCAAGGACTTGTGCAAACAACTTCAACATCTTGCACTAGTTCGTGGAGTCACAAACCCTCTTGTTGGTAAGACAAGGACAAGATATTCAATGCATTCATGGACATCATCATATGTGTATTCCACTCTATGTCTATGGATATCCTTGTGGGACTAATCCATGTAGTTACTGAAAGTTCCCAAATCCAAAGGATTGCTCCCAACTCTTGATGATCCTCATCAATATTGAGCATCCACATCTTCAACATCTACATGAAGTCACCATCGACAAAACCCAAGGTTAGTTCATCCCTCTTTGGGGGATATCACATCTAGGGGGAGCTTTGCTCTAAGACTTGTGCTTAAACAATGCGTATGACCTATGATCAAATGTTTTTATCTGGCTCCTAAGTCAATATACTCATATATAGATGACCTAGTCATCGCCCGTTGCTTGATAGTTGCTAGAATTGGTTGTGCATGTTTGGCACATATTTCATTTGCTACCTTATTGTGTGAGCATGTTGGCATGCATGTTTTCTTCATTCGAGGACATCCATTTGTTGTTTTGCTTGTGTTTGTTTTTCTCGCCAAGTGGATGTACAAGATGCCTAAGCACCTTCTCTAGCTATTTATTCTTTCTTGTCTCAAATTCTATTCTTGCTACATTACAAAAATTGAACAAGTCTTTTTCAGACCCTCTGGGTGAGGTGCAGTCGGAGCCACCGATCTGGCAAGGACTGAACTCCAAAACCTTCTGAATGATTTCGGTTGGACCAACTCACTGTCATTCGGTCGTACTGAAACCATTTAGACTGATCTGAGTTTTCCTTCTTGGTGTCATCGAGTTGAACCATTTCGGAGTCACTGATGTTCTATACTGCCAGCAGTTACACATATCGATGCCACCGAGTTGTTTCAGTCGGAGCCACCGACAGCTGATGGGTATATATATCCAGCGAGACCGTACAGTTGAGATTTCTTGACTCGTTTCGACCTTGCGCCCCACAGCTGCCTTCGCCAAGTCTCTGGACATTCGCCTTTGCATCTAGCACGCCCACGCCGCCGGATTCTGTCACCATCAACGGGAATCTCTCCCTCCGTTGCCGTCGTAGAGGATTTGTGCCAAGTTAGGGTAAAATCCGATCCCCTCATGCTTCAATTTCTGATTCAATGCACTACGGTTTGCGCCATGATTCATGCCATAGTTTGGAATATCCATTCCTCATGAAACTCCTTAGATTAGATTCGAGTAAAAGTTTTAGGTTTAAGTTTCTACAGAATGCATCTCGGACCGACCGGTTTGAAATTTTCGGAGTCACCGATTTGGCCTTGGCCATTGCACTAGTAAGTCTCGCTACCACCGAGTTGTACTAATCGGTGAGGCCAAAAGTAAGTTTCTATGAAACCTTAGCATATCAAAGACACCGAGCCACATATTGGTCTGACTTAAACCGTGTGCCAAGTTTCTGTTAAGTGCTTCAGTATCACTGAAATTATCAACTTGGCTGATCCGAAATGCCTTCTATGAAAATTTGAAACTAAGATTTGAACTCAATTTTCTTTGAAATCAGCTGCTTTTTGTGATGACTCATCTACTCTGCCCATATCCAACTATTCACAGGGTTAGTCGACAAGATGTCAGATGCCGGTGATAGTCAGAATGCCTTTGAAGCAAATGTTGACCTGAGTATAGGGTCAAGCCCAGCTGAAAGCTTTGATGAAGGTAGCAGGAGCACTCCCAGCAACCTGCCTAAGGCTGCCAAAAGAACAAGGAAAACTAAGGGCTCAGACATAGAAGATGAGGACTTTCAGCTTGAGGAAGTGACCTCAAAGAATAAGAAATTGGTGATTGCAAAACAATATGGCACAACTGCACGCTCTAGGCCATCTGCTAGCTCCAAGGAGAGGACAACAGTGAGGAAAGTTCCTATCTCCAAGAAAGATAAAATCTCAGAAGCTGTAGAGAAGGAACTAACCAAGAAAAGGAAGGAAGGAAGAGGACAGTCTATGTAGTTGGCAGAAGACCTTCCATGGTTGTTGATCCAGAAGAAGAGGAAGAGCCAGCAGCTAATCCTGAAGGAAATATGCCCTAGAGGCAATAATAAAGTTATTATTTATTTCCTTATATCATGATAAATGTTTATTATTCATGCTAGAATTGTATTAAACGGAAACATAATACATGTGTGAATACATAGACAAACAGAGTGTCACTAGTATGCCTCTACTAGACTAGCTCGTTAATCAAAGATGGTTTTGTTTCCTAACCATGGACAAAGAGTTGTTATTTAATTAACGGGATCACATCATTAGGTGAATGATCTGATTAACATGACCCATTCCATTAGCTTAGCACCTGATCGTTTAGTATGTTGCTATTGCTTTCTTCATGACTTATACATGTTCCTATGACTATGAGATTATGCAACTCCCGTTTGCCGGAGGAACACTTTGTGTGCTACCAAACGTCACAACGTAACTGGGTGATTATAAAGGTGCTCTATAGGTGTCTCCAAAGGTACATGTTGGGTTGGCGTATTTCGAGATTAGGATTTGTCACTCCGATTGTCGGAGAGGTATCTCTGGGCCTCTCGGTAATGCACATCACATAAGCCTTGCAAGCATTGCAACTAATGAGTTAGTTGTGAGATGATGCATTACGGAACGAGTAAAGAGACTTGCCGGTAACGAGATTGAACTAGGTATTGAGATACCGACGATCGAATCTCGGGCAAGTAACATACCAATGACAAAGGGAACAACGTATGTTGTTATGCGGTCTGACCGATAAAAGATCTTCGTAGAATATGTAGGAGCCAATATGAGCATCAAGGTTCCGCTATTGGTTATTGACCGGAGACATGTCTCGGTCATGTCTACATTGTTCTCGAACCCGTAGGGTCCGCACGCTTAAGGTTTTGATGACAGTTATATTATGAGTTTATGCATTTTGATGTACCGAAGTTTGTTCGGAGTCCCGGATGTGATCACGGACATGACGAGGAGTCTCGAAATGGTCGAGACATAAAGATTGATATATTGGAAGCCTATATTTGGATATCGGAAGTGTTCCGGGTGAAATTGGGATTTTACCGGAGTACCGGAAGGTTACCGGAACCCCCGGGAGGTATGTGGGCCTTAGTGGGCCTTAGTGGAAGAGAGGAGAGGTGGCCAGGGCTGGGCCGCGCGCCCCTCCCCCCTAGTCCTAATAGGACAAGGAGAGGGGGCCGGCGCCCCCCTTCCTTCTCTCTCTCCTCTTTCCCCCCTCCCGAATCCTATTCCAACTAGGAAAGGGGGGAATCCTACTCCCGGAGGGAGTAGGACTCCTCCTGGTGCGCCCTCTCCTGGCGGGCCGCACCCCCCTTTGATCCTTTATATATGGAGGCAGGGAGCACCCCTAGACACACAAGTTGATCCACGTGATCATATTCTTAGCCGTGTGCGGTGCCACCTTCCACCATAGTCCTCGATAATATTGTAGCGGTGCTTAGGCAAAGCCCTGCGACGGTAGAACATCAAGATCGTCACCACGCCGTCGTGCTGACGGAACTCTACCCCGACACTTTGCTGGATCGGAGTCCGGGGATCGTCATTGAGCTGAACGTGTGCTAGAACTCGGAGGTGCCGTAGTTTCGGTGCTTGATCGGTCGGGCCGTGAAGACGTACGACTACATCAACCACGTTGTGCTAACGCTTCCGTTGTCGATCTACAAGGGTACGTAGATCACACTCTCCCCTCTCGTTGCTATGCATCACTATGATCTTGCGTGTGCGTAGGAAATTTTTTGAAATTACTACGTTCCCCGACAGTGGCATCCGAGCCTAGGTTTTATATGTTGATGTTATATGCACGAGTAGAACACAAGTGAGTTGTGGGTGATATAAGTCATACTGCTTACCAGCATGTCATACTTTGGTTCGGTGGTATTGTTGGACGAAGCGGCCCGGACCGACATTACGCGTACGCTTACGCGAGACCGGTTCTCCCGACGTGCTTTGCACAAAGGTGGCTAGCGGGTTACAGTTTCTCCAACTTTAGTTGAACCGAGTGTGGCTACGCCCGGTCCTTGCGAAGGTTAAAACAGCACCAACTTGACAAACTATCATTGTGGTTTTGATGCGTAGGTAAGATTGGTTCTTGCTTAAGCCCATAGCAGCCACGTAAAACATGCAACAACAAAGTAGAGGACGTCTAACTTGTTTTTGCAGGGCATGTTGTGATGTGATATGGTCAAGACATGATGCTAAACTTTATTGTATGAGATGATCATGTTTTGTAATCGAGTTATCGGCAACTGGCAGGAGCCATATGGTTGTCGCTTTATTGTATGCAATGCAATCGCGCTGTAATGCTTTACTTTATCACTAAGCGGTAGCGATAGTCGTGGAAGCATAAGATTGGCGAGACGACAACGATGCTACGATGGTGATCAAGGTGTCGCGCCTGTGACGATGGTGATCACGACGGTGCTTCGAAGATGGAGATCACAAGCACAAGATGATGATGGCCATATCATATCACTTATATTGATTGCATGTGATGTTTATCTTTTATGCATCTTATCTTGCTTTGATTGACGGTAGCATTGTAAGATGATCTCTCACTAATTATCAAGAAGTGTTCTCCCTGAGTATGCACCGTTGCGAAAGTTCTTCGTGCTGAGACACCACGTGATGATAGGGTGTGATAGGCTCTACGTTTAAATACAACGGGTGCAAAACAGTTGCACACGCGGAATACTCAGGTTATACTTGACGAGCCAAGCATATACAAATATGGCCTCGGAACACGGAGACCGAAAGGTCGAGCGTGAATCATATAGTAGATATGATCAACATAGTGATGTTCACCAATGAAACTACTCCATCTCACGTGATGATCGGACATGGTTTAGTTGATTTGGATCACGTGATCACTTAGAGGATTAGAGGGATGTCTATCTAAGTGGGAGTTCTTAAGTAATATGATTAATTGAACTTAAATTTATCATGAACTTAGTCCTGGTAGTATTTTGCAAATCATGTTGTAGATCAATAGCTCGCATTGTTGCTTCCCTGTGTTTATTTTGATATGTTCGTAGAGAAAATTGTGTTGAAAGATGTTAGTACCAATGATGCGGATTGGATCCGTGATCTGAGGTTTATCCTCATTGCTGCAAAGAAGAATTATGTCCTTGATGCACCGCTAGGTGATAGACCTATTGCAGGAGCAGATGCAGACGTTATGAACGTTTGGCTAGCTCAATATGATGACTACTTAATAGTTTAGTGCACCATACTTAAGGGCTTAGAATCGGGACTTCAAAAGACGTTTTGAACGTCATGGACCATATGAGATGTTCCAGGAGTTGAAGTTAATATTTCAAGCAAATACCCGAGTTGAGAGATATGAAGTCTCCAACAAGTTCTATAGCCAAAAGATGGAGGAGAATCGCTCAACTAGTGAGCATGTGCTCAGATTGTCTGGGTACTACAATCGCTTGAATCAAGTGGGAGTTAATCTTCCAGATAAGATAGTGATTGACAGAATTCTCTAGTCACCATCACCAAGTTAGTAGAACTTTGTGATGAACTATAGTATGCAAGGGATGACGAAAACGACTCCCGAGCTTTTCATGATGATGAAATCGATGAAGGTAGAAATCAAGAAAGAGCATCAAGTGTTGATGGTAGACAAGACCACTAGTTTCAATAAAAGGGCAAAGGGAAGAAGGGGAACTTCAAGAAGAACGGCAAGCAAGTTGCTGCTCAAATGAAGAAGCCCAAGTCTGGTCCTAAGCCTGAGACTAAGTGCTTCTACTGCAAAGGGACTGGTCACTGGAAGCGGAACTGCCCCAAGTATTTGGCGGATAAGAAGGATGGCAAAGTGAACAAAGGTATATTTGATATACAGATTATTAATGTGTATTTTACTAGTGTTCGTAGCAATCCCTCGGTATTTGATACTGGTTCAGTTGCTAAGAGTAGTAACTCGAAACGGGAGTTGCAGAATGAACAGAAACTAGTTAAGGGTGAAGTGACGATGTGTGTTGGAAGTAGTTCAAAGATTGATATGATCATCATCGCACACTCCCTATACTTTTGGGATTAGTGTTGAACCTAAATAAGTGTTATTTGGTGTTTGCGTTGAGCATGAATATGATTTGATCATTTTTATTGCAATACGGTTATTCATTTAAGTTAGAGAATAATTGTTGTTCTGTTTACATGAATAAAACCTTATATGGTTACACACCCAATGAAAATGGTTCATTGGATCTCGATCGTAGTGATACACATATTCATAATATTGAAGACAAAAGATGCAAAGTTAATAATGATAGTGCAACTTGTTTGTGGCACTGCCGTTTAGGTCATATTGGTGTAAAGCGCATGAAGAAACTCCATGCTGATGGGATTTTGGAATCACTTGATTATGAATCACTTGATGCTTGCGAACCATGCCTTATGGGCAAGATGACTAAGACTCCGTTCTCCGGAACAATGGAGCGAGCAACTGACTTATTGGAAATAATACATACTGATGTATGTGATCCGATGAGTGTTGAGGCTCGCGGCAGGTATTGTTATTTTCTGACCTTCACAGATGATTTGAGAAGATATGGGTATATCTACTTGATGAAACACAAGTCTGAAACATTTGAAAAGTTCAAAGAATTTCAGAGTGAAGTGGAGAATCATCGTAACAAAAATAAAAAGTTTCTACGATATGATCGCAGAAGTAAAATATTTGAGTTACGAGTTTGGCCTTCAGTTAAAAACAATGTGAAATAGTTTCACTACTCACGCCATCTGGAACACCACAGCATAATGGTGTGTCCGAACGTCATAACCATACTTTATTAGATATGGTGCGAACTATGATGTCTCTTACCAATCTACCACTATCATTTTGGGATTATGCATTAGAGACAGCTGCATTCACATTAAATAGGGCACCATCTAAATCCGTTGAGACGACACCGTATGAACTGTGGTTTGACAAGAAACCTAAGCTGTCGTTCCTTAAAGTTTGAGGTTGCGATGCTTATGTAAAAAAAAACTTCAACCTGATAAGCTTGAACCCAAATCGGAGAAATGTGTCTTCATAGGATATCCAAAGGAAACTATTGGATACACCTTCTATCACAGATCCGAAGGCAAGACTTTTGTTGCTAAATTCGGAAACTTTCTGGAGAAGGAGTTTCTCTCGAAAGAAGTGAGTGGGAGGAAAGTAGAACTTGATGAGGTAACTGTACCTTCTCCCTTATTGTAAAGTAGTTCATCACAGAAATCTGTTCTTGTGACTACTACACCAATTAGTGAGGAAGCTAATGATGATGATCATGTAACTTCAGATCAAGTTACTACCGAATCTCGTAGGTAAACCAGAGTGAGATCCGCACCAGAGTGGTACGGTAATCCTGTTCTGGAAGTCATGTTACTAGACCATGACGAACTTGCGAACTATGAGGAATCGATGATGAGCCCAGATTCCGCGAAATGGTTTGAGGCCATGAAATCTGAGATATGATCCATGTATGAGAACATGTATGAGAACAAAGTATGGAATTTGATGGATTTGACCGATGATCGGCAAGCCATAGAAAATAAATGGATCTTCAAGAGGAAGACGGACGCTGATAGTAGTATTACTATCTACAAAGCTAGACTTGTCGAAAAAGGTTTTTTACGATGAAATTTTCTCACTCGTAGCGATGCTTAAGTCTGTCCAAATCATGTTAGCAATTGCCGCATTTTTATGAAATCTGGCAAATGGATAAACAAAACTACATTCCTTGATGGATTTAAAGAAGAGTTGTATATGATGCAATCAGAAGGTTTTGTCAATCCTAAAGGTGCTAACAAAATATGCAAGCTCCAGCGATCCATCTATGGACTGGTGCAAGCATCTCGGAGTTGGAATATACATTTTGATAAGTTGATCAAAGCATATAGTTTTATACAGACTTGCGGTGAAGCCTGTATTTATAAGAAAGTGAGTGGGAGCACTACAACATTTCTGATAAGTATATGTGAATGACATATTGTTGATCGGAAATAATGTAGAATTATTCTGCAAAGCATAAAGGAGTGTTTTGAAATAAGTTTTTCAAATAAAGACCTTGGTGAAGCTGCTTACATATTGAGCATCAAGATCTATAGAGATAGATCAAGACGCTTGATAAGTTTTTTCAATGAGTACATACCTTGACAAGATTTTGAAGTAGTTCAAAATGGAACAGTCAAAGAAAGAATTCTTGCCTGTGTTACAAGGTGTGAAGTTGAGTAAGACTCAAAGCCCGACCACGGTAGAAAATTGAATGAGAATGAAAATCATTCCCTATGCCTTGGCCATAGGTTCTATAAAGTATGCCATACTGTGTACCAGACCTATTGTATACCCTACACTAATTTTGGCAAGGGAGTACAATAGTGATCTAGGAGTAGATCACTGGACAGCGGTCAAAATTATCCTTGGTGGAATAAGGATATGTTTCTCGATTATGGAGGTGACAAAAGGTTCGTCGTAAAAGGGTTACGTCGATACAAGTTTTGGCACTGATCCGGATGACTCTTAGTCTTCATCTGGATACATATTGAAAGTGGGAGCAATTAGCTAAAGTAGCTCCATGCAGAGCATTGTAGACATAGAAAATTGCAAAATACTTACGGATCTGAATATGGCAGACCCGTTGACTAAACTTCTCTCACAGGCAAAACATGATCACACCTTAGTACTCTTTGGGTGTTAATCACATAGCAATGTGAACTAGATTACTGACTCTAGTAAACCCGTTGGGTGTTGGTCACATATCGATGTGAACTATGGGTGTTAACCACATAAAGATGTGAACTATTGATGTTAGATCACATGGCGATGTGAACTAGATTATTGACTCTAGTGCAAGTGGGAGACTGAAGGAAATATGCCCTAGAGGCAATAATAAAGTTATTATTTATTTCCTTATATCATGATAAACGTTTATTATTCATGCTAGAATTGTATTAACCGGAAACATAATACATGTGTAAATACATAGACAAACAGAGTGTCACTAGTATGCCTCTACTAGACTAGCTCGTTAATCAAAGATGGTTATGTTTCCTAACCATGGACAAAGAGTCGTTATTTAATTAACGAGATCACATCATTAGGTGAATGATCTGATTGACATGACCCATTCCATTAGCTTAGCACCCGATCGTTTAGTATGTTGCTATTGCTTTCTTCATGACTTATACATGTTCCTATGACTATGAGATTATGCAACTCCCGTTTGCCGGAGGAACACTTTGTGTGCTACCAAACGTCACAACGTAACTGGGTGATTATAAAGGTGCTCTACAGGTGTCTCCAAAGGTACATGTTGGGTTGGCGTATTTCGAGATTAGGATTTGTCACTTTGATTGTCGGAGAGGTATCTCTGGGCCCTCTCGGTAATGCACATCACATAAGCCTTGCAAGCATTGTAACTAATGAGTTAGTTGTGAGATGATGCATTACGGAACGAGTAAAGAGACTTGCCGGTAACGAGATTGAACTAGGTATTGAGATACCGACGATCGAATCTCGGGCAAGTAACATACCGATGACAAAGGGAACAACGTATGTTGTTATGTGGTCTGACCAATAAAAGATCTTCGTAGAATATGTAGGAGCCAATATGAGCATCAAGGTTCCGCTATTGGTTATTGACCGGAGACATGTCTCGGTCATGTCTACATTGTTCTCGAACCCGTAGGGTCCGCACGCTTAAGGTTTTGATGACAGTTATATTATGAGTTTATGCATTTTGATGTACCGAAGTTTGTTCAGAGTCCCGGATGTGATCACGGACATGACGAGGAGTCTCGAAATGGTCGAGACATAAAGATTGATATATTGGAAGCCTATATTTGGATATCGGAAGTGTTCCGGGTGAAATCGGGATTTTACCAGAGTACCGGGAGGTTACCGGAACTCCCCGGGAGGTATGTGGGGCTTAGTGGGCCTTAGTGGAAGAGAGGAGAGGTGGCCAGGGCTGGGCTGCGCGCCCCTCCCCCCTAGTCCGAATAGGACAAGGAGAGGGGGCCAGCGCCCCCTTCCTTCTCTCTCTCCCCTCTTTCCCCCCTCCTGAATAGGACACGAGGACTACCGTTTTTGCCCCAGCTGCTACTTCATCAGTTCCACCGCCAGTGTCTACTCCACCAGCCCAGCAGACGTCAGCCGAAGCTTTTGCAGATGCACTTCTCTCCACGCCATCGATGCACACCGGAGCTGCCAGCCAAAGATCTTCACCTCTAGGAGCTGCCGGAGAACGTGCCTAGAGTGACGCATAGCTCTATACCTATTAGAGCTTTTTGGTACTTGTTGCCAAAGGGTGATAATTTGTTAGATCATTAGACTTCGAGAGAGAGAGAGCGTCTTGCTGTTGCTCATTTGATTTCCCTTGAGTTATTGCTACTATTTGGTTTGTGCTACTTTTCTCGTTATGTTTGCGAGATACTATGTCGGATGTTCTTGTGCTTGATCATACGATGCTTCATGCTATGCACACTGCTTATCAATATCATTATCTATGCATGATCATTCACTTGTGCTTTTGGTGATGCGTGCTTATTAGTCCAATCATATCATTTTGTGCGCTCCACCAAGTTGTATGTGACATGGAAGAGTGACCCATGATCCTAATCGATTGTGCATTTGCATTCAAACACAAATTTTTAATAATGCACAAATTTAGGGGGAGCTCTTGCTTATCACATACTTCTCAAAGCAACGATGTATTTTATTCATTTAATCATTTTTTGAAACTTTGATCTATATGTTGTCATCAATTACCAAAAAGGGGGAGATTGAAAGTGCAACTAATTCTAGGGTGGTTTTGGTAATTAATAACAACACATATCTCATTGAACTAATATCCATTCAAGTTAAAGATTTCAGGAAGTTCAATGATTGGCATGGCAAGGACTAGTGAATGTGGACCCCTCAAAATGCTAAGGACATGGATTGGCCAAAGATCAAGACTCTACATTTTTGTTAAGTGATCCAAGATCACATTGAGTCCATAGGAAAGACAATACTATTAAAAGGGGATAAGGTTTTGATGATGATCTGGTTGCTCAAGTGCTTAGTGATATTGATCCAAAACCCTCAACCACTTTATCTAACCAAATATGTCCAAACCCTATAAGGCAACTCGATCCCACTGAATTCTACCCGGACCCACCTAGTTCATCTGGACACTGCCACAGCCAAACCCTAACAAATTGGATCCACTGATATGGATCTCGGTCTCACCGAGATGGCCTTGCCAACTCTCTGTCATCTATTGCAATTATTTTGGTCTTACCGAGTTTTGCAATCGGTGCCACCGAGATGGCTTGCCAACCTTCTGTTGCCTTATTGCTTCACATCGGTCTTACCGAGATGATGCAGTCGGTCCCACCAAAGCGAGGTTTGCCCTACCATTGCACATCAGTCGCTCTGAGATGTTCCATTCGGTCCCACGAGACCTCCAACGTCACATCTTTTACATATGTCGGTGCCACCGAGAATTCTGATCGGTGTCACTGAGTTGGGTCAAATGTGTGTAACGGTTGGATTTCGGGTGGAGTCTATATATACCCCTCCACCCACTCTTACTTAGTAAGAGAGCCATCAGAATGTTACTACACTTCCACCATTCATTTTCTGAGAGAGAGAGAGAACTACCTGCTCATGTGTTGAGATCAAGAAATTCCAATCCTACCATTTGAATCTTGATTTCTAGCCTTCTCCAAATTGCTTTCCACTCAAATCCTTCTTCCACCATGGCCAAATCTGAGAGGACTTCATTATCTACACACCATCTATTACCTTTTGGAGAGTGGTCTCTCCTAGATTGGTTAGGTGTCACTGGGAGCCTCCGACATGATGTGGAGTTGAACCAAGAAGTTTGTAAGGGCAAGGAGATCGCCTACTTCGTGGATTCGCACAGCCGTTACCCTCTGTGGGTTGAAGTCTTCATCAACGTGGACATATGATAGCACCACCTATCAGAACCACGCCAAAATCATCATGTCTCCATTGCGCTTGCTTTCTCCAAACCCCTCCTTTACTTACATGTGCAATGCTTTACTTTCTGCTGCTACATTCTTTTGCATGTGTAGGGTGATACATGACTTGCTAGAATTGCTAAAATTTGCCTACAACTAAAATTGGGAAAAGGTTAGGTTTTATTTGGTCAAGTAGTCTGTCGGTGCAACACACATTCATGTTTGCTACCCGAACTCATGCACATGCGTGCTGGCAATCATGCATCCAGTACTAATGCATGACACAAAAATAAGTGAGCGAAACTGCTCTTTGTGAGATCAAGGAGAGCATTAAGAAGATTAGGCTGGAAGGAGAACACCTCAGGGAGACCTCCCTTGCCGGGCAGGCGAGCCTGGCCGAGTCGAGGCTCCACCTGAGGAACAAGACCAGTTCGTCCCGGCAAGGTTTTCAGGGCCGCCAAGACCAGAACCTGCCAGGCTCCTTGCCGCCAGGCCTTCCCCAAGATGCCACCGCTCCACCTCATCATACCCAAGTCATTAATCAGTGTGATGTCAAGCTATCAAGCAACTAGGTGGATCCTGTCAGGCACGTGACAGCATGGTGAGGAAGAGATTAGCTTTATGGACACCCATCTAGGAGGCGTGTCATGCTAATAAGGAGAAGATGGATAAGCGGTGCGGTAGGCTTGCCGGGCTTCAACCTCAGCACGACACCTAGCAGTGCATTTAATGCACTTTGTCCTAACTGCTAGAGTTAGGTATGTGTAACACCCCGCTAATTAAGCTACAGTAACCTCACCCTAATGTGCCATGTCATCGTGTTTTATTAAGCCAAATTGCCACGTTATAAAATTCGAAGTCAAATTCAAAATTCAAATAACAAGTCAAATTATTTTTCTTCAAACTATAAAACCAAAAGGTTTGAATTTTAGTATAAATTCCCTTGATCGTTCGTCATGTTGAAACCAACATCATTTGGCTCTCCTATTAATCTCTAGTAAAATATAAAGTGATCCAACTGCAACAGATATAACCATTACAAAATAAACAAATCTTTATGAGTTTCCAATTGACTCAAAACCTTAGGTGCCACTCCAAAATATTGTGCTTAAATTTTGGGCCAAATCCCAAGTTTAACTAAATTCTTTTGCTATAGCAATTAAATAGAAAACAACAGAAAAGAAAAAAACACAAATAAAATGAAAATGAAAATAAAACAAAGGAAAGCCTTCCCCCTAGGCCTTGGCCCAACTAGCCACCAGGCCGGCCCAACTAGCCCCATGGACACAGAACAATCGTCCAGGCCACCGATGGCCACGCGCCAGGCATCCCGCAACCCCCTCGACGGATAAGGGCCTCCCCTCAGCGCCTCTCTCTCCCTTCGTAAACCCTAGCCCCAACCCCCCCCCCTCACAGCTCTCTCCTCCCCCCTTTGCTCCCTACCCCGAGCTCGACCGAGAGAGCCGGAGTGCGCCGGCTTGAACTGGCAGCCACCGTGCTTCCCGCGACACAGGTGGATGTCTAGGAGCCCCGGCAGGGTCTTCTTCATCGACTACACCAACAGATCGAAGTCGGGGGTCACTGGTGACGCCGCTCACTTCCATCCGTCACCGACATCCGCCCCGTCGATCTCCTCATCCTCGGTTGTCCCCGGCCCCGTCGACCCTCCGCGACCTCCAAGTGAGCATCCGTTCCACCCCCCGCCTTTCGCCTCTGCTCGTGCCGTCACGTCCCTACCCTCGCACCCCGGGCCACTCTCTGGCCACGCCCGCCAGCCGCTGACCGCGCGTCCCCAAGGCCGTGTTCCTGCACACACCACCCCGTTCGCGCCTAGGCTATGCCACCGGCGCACGCGCAGTCCCGCCTACAAGATGCCGCAGCCGCTCGCTATCGCTGCACGACTGCTGCTTGTCGATGCTCTACGTTGCCGCCCGCCGCCTAGCGCTGCCGCGCCTCCCGCCCTTGGCTCCGCACATCGCCCCCTCGCTGCGCCGCCCTGCTCTGGCCGGCCGGCTCACCGCGCTTGCTGGCCGTAGCCGGGTCCGCCCCTCCCCGCGCGCCCCTGGGCGTGTGCCCGCGTGGGCTGCACCCAGCACCCGGCGCCCCCACTACTAGGAAAAGGGCTAAAGATAGGATTGACACTAATGGCGCACCAGGGAAGTGGTGCGCCACTACTATATACTAATGGCGCACCAGACAAAAGGTGCGCCACTAGTAACAAATTTTTTCCCCATTTTTTCAAACATACTAATGGCGCATCCGGGCAAAGTGCGCCATTAGTAGTTAGAACTACTAATGGCACACCGGCGACAAAGTGCGCCAGTAATTTGTTTTTTTTACTTTTTGGCAAAACTACTAATGGCGCACCGTTGCACAGTGCGCCATTACTAGTTTAAACTAGTAATGGCGCACTGTGCAACGGTGCGCCATTAGTATAATTATTTTTTTACTTTTTTGCAAAACTACTAATGGCGCACTGCATTAGAAAATCGCGTGTCCTCTGGATTTATCGCACGTGAAATACCATGTGTGCATGAACAATTGCATCATTTATCGGGATGAGCACGTGGAGTCTACCATATGTCCGGTGTGCGGCGTCACTCGATACAAGAAGAGGAAGAAAGCTCCTCGAAAATCGGTGTGGTACTTTCCGATCACTCCTCGTCTGCAGCGGTATTTCGCGGACCCTAAGGTAGCAAAGCTCCTGCGTTGGCATGCGGATAGGGAGGAGAAGAAGCGGGAAGATGACGGAAATGATCCGGAGATAAATAAAAAAGACAAGATGCTGAGTCACCCTAAGGATGCGAGCCAGTGGTGAGGACACTCGATCTCGATCCCCCTCCATCGCCGCCGACGAGCACCCGGCCCCCCGCACCCTCCCCCGCTCCACCGCCGCCAACGGGCACCCCCCGCACCCTCCCCCGCTCCACCGCCGCCGCCAATGATATTTTCAAGTAAGAAATTTGAACATATTTTTAAAAAAATTATTACTGGTTTTATAAAAATTATTACTGTTATGATTTAAACAAGTTTGAACATATTTAAACACAAATAAATATCAAACAACATTTAAAATGCAAAAATAAATAAATTGCGAAGCCTGGGAATCGAACCCAGGACCTCCTGGTGTGTGTGCTGCATGCTGACCAGTCGGGCTAGTGGGCGGGTTCTAATGTGGATTGGGTTAGGTGCAATATAACCTGTGCTCGAACTGTAATAAAAAAAACATTCTAATGGCGCACCGCTGTGGGGTGCGCCATTGCTATCTAAAAAAAGATCTCTAATGGCGCACCTAGGAGTGGTGCGCCATTAGTAAGCTATCCTCCCTCTCCCTCGCTAGATCCCCTTCGACCCTCTCTCCCTCGCCACCAGATCCACCCGCGCGCTGCCCCGACCCACGACGCCGCCGCCCCAACCCTCACCGGACTCCACCCCCGCGCCCCCGCGCCCCCGCCCCGACCCTCGCCGGACTCCACACCCCCGCCGCCCCCGCGCCCCCACCCCGCCGCCCCGACCCTCGCCGGACTCCACACCCCCGCCGCCCCCGCGCCCCCACCCCCGCCGCCCCGACCCTCGCGCTAGGGTTCCTCGCCCCGCCGTCCGCTCCTCTCCTCCACCTCGGACGAGCGAGCGCCTCTTCCGACCCCTGCAGCAGCCGGCGACCTCGGCCCCGATGCACGCGCCCACCCTGCCGCCCCCTGCCGTCCTCCGCCTCCGGTCTCCCCAGCTGCAGCCGGCGAACCAAGGACGGTGCCGTGACCATCGTCGCCACCTCCCACCGTCTCTCCCTGCGCGTGGCCGACGGTTGCTCTCCTTCGACGCGCTGCCCGTGGTGAGCCCCTCTTCCTTACTCACCATCATGTTCCTTGTTCATCTCTCTGTTCCCTGTTCCTCTCTTGTCCATGCTGCTATTTACATGGATCAATGGATGTCGGATAGATGGATGTGTGTTGATGTTAGGTAGTAGATGGTTTGCTTGATGGTTGGTTGAATTGTGCTAGTTGCTTGCTAGATGGATGGACAAATGGTGCGAGTATGTAGACATCTTTTGCTACTGTGAAGGGTCAGTGCTAGTGTAAAGGGTAGCAGTAATTCGTTCCCTTTTGCTTCTGCCTGGTGCTAATTTGCTGCTGTTAGCTTTGTGTGGCTTCTTATTATTCTCTAAATCGTTCTTCAAAGCAGGCTTTGCATCGCTTTAGGTAGTTTTCTCCATGTTTTATCAAGTGACATGTTAACAGCTTGCTAGTTTAGGATACATAATTAATGCCTTTAAATGGTGCACTCTGTAAATGCCTTTAAATATAACCTTGCTAGTTTAGGATACATAATTGCAGAGAAATAATCACATCAATGCCTTTAAATGGTGCACTCTGTAAGAAATTAATAACCTAGCATCACAATTCAGAAATACTCATGCTACTCATGTAGGTGCCGCATGAGTTTTTTTTGTTTTGTTACTGCTAGGTAGGTTGATAAGGAGAACTGCATATTTGACAGGCACAATGTCCTGTTTTTTTAGTAGGAGCACATTTTACATACAGTTTGGAGTACTAGCTCAGATACTGGTTCAGATTTTGATGTGCTTGCTTGTTACTGTAAGTGAGTTTATAATTGCACCCACTTGCTTGTCCTTATATTTTCTGTAGCCATGAAATTTATAATTGCACCCACTTGCAGCAACTAGCTGGAGTAGATTATGGCAAGTGAAAGCAACAAATTCTCTACAATTCGAAAGCTCAATATCCTTGCAGTAGGAAGAGCTTGCTTTAACTGAATTTGGACTTGGTGCACTAGCTTGGCAATTTTGCTTGCTTGCACCGCTTGAGTAGTTCTCCATCTAATGTAGTCAATAGATGTTGTCAAGTGATTGTGTCATGGTTTTGGTTCTGTTTTTAAAAAGGAAAGCCACTTGTTCAGGCTTCAAGAAAATATTTTCTCAGAATATTACTGCTAAGCCCAAGCTTGTTAATCAGCATGTACATTTCTGTCATATATTGCTAATGTCTGCTCAGATGTGTGCTTGCTATTGTCACCTATCTTTTTTTCTTCTACATGATATGGAACCTTATGATACTGCACCAATAGCCTTTGTGCATCCAAGTTATCAAACTATGTGAACTAGAAACAGAAATAGAGAGAATTGATCATTACTTTTCTGAATTGTCGCAGAAGCCTCAGTAGTTCTTTCAAGTTCGTACATTGAAAGGCTTGTTTCACAATTTCTGAATTACTTGTGATGCCTCTGAATTACTTGTGATGCCTGTTATCATGCATGTTTTATGATCTGTTGTAAGGGTACTAATTGGTCTCTTCTGCTGCTTATCAGAGATGGCGGGAAGCAGCCACCGCCGCTCTGCGACACCGCAATACGAGTTGGATGCTTTCGAGTTCTTCACTATCATACTTGGGACTTCAGTATCATCCATGACGCAGGTATACAAAACGAGAGATCTCCCCTTCACCCATATCATTATGATATCTGTTGTTTGCTACAGCACTCATTGTCCCAAACTGCAGAGGCTGCCTGACAGTTTTATGAACATGCTGATGGGTGAAGATCCGCCAAATAATGTGAAGCTGCGACAGGCCGACAACGGGTTTCGCAGGCTGTGGGATGTGGAGTTGGTGATCAAGGAGGGCCACATGTACTTGTCTCGTGGGTGGGAGAAGTTCTACCGTGCCTACGACCTGCGGCTGGGGTACTTCCTTCTCTTCAGGTACGACGACGACGCCACCATGCTCATCGTGAAGGCGTTCAACGCGACTATGTGTCGCATGCGCTACGCTAAAGATTATGATGCCAGTACGTTCTGCCTCTTCTTATTCCTCTACATTTGGCTTTGTCTCACATCGATTGTTAACGGTCATTGTTGCATTTGGACAGGTAATGGGAGCAGCAGCAGCGACAATGGCTACAGCCAAAGCAGCAGCGACTATGGCTGTAGCGAAAGCAGCAGCGATTCTGGCTGTAGCAAAAGTAGCAGCGATTCTGGCAGCAGCATAGACAACAAGAAGGATGATCCGGACTGGAGTGCGGGAGAAGAGGAGTAGAGTGGGGATGAGGAGCTGCAGGATGACGATGGGCATCAGGCTGAGGATGACCTAGCGCTGGTGGTGGCTGACCAAGGGCAAGAGATGGTGGTGGCTGACCATAGGCAAGAGATGGTGGTGGCTGACCATGGGCAAGAGATGGAGGTGGCTGAGGATGACCTAGCGATGGTCGTGCCTGAAGGTGGCCTCGCGATGGTGGTGGTGCCTGACAATGACCACGCACCGGTGGTGGCGCCGGCGATCCCACAGCTGGGCGACATGACCACGCCAATTGAGGTAGAAGACTACATCCCACTGCCTCCACCGCCTCCACCGCCTCGCCGCTCTTGGCGCATCAGGCTGAGGAAGGAGAAGGAGAAGAACAATGCATGAGAACTGAACTTTGTCAGGTATGTCAGATCTCCAAAATGATATATATATACTTAGTTACCTATGTTATCTCTAATATGCTTACTTTCCTATGGGTTAGCTTCATTTTACCTAAGTTGGCTCTAATATGCTAACTTAGAGCTTATATGCTTAGTTTCCTATAGGTTAGCTCCAAAATAACTTATGTTAGCACAAAATGATCAAGTTTACATAATAAGCTTATAGTCTTTTTCTTATTCTTCTTCTTTTCCAAAATGACATAGGTTAGCTTCATTTTACCTAAGTTGGCTCTAATATACTAACTTAGAGCTTATATGCTTAGTTTCCTATAGGTTAGCTCCAAAATAACTTATGTTAGCACAAAATGATCAAGTTTACATAATAAGCTTATAGTCTTATTCTTATTCTTCTTCTTTTCCAAAATTCTTCTTATTCTTCTTCTAGTGTTCTTCTTCTTCTAGTATTCTTCTAGTCTTCTTCTTTTTCTTCTTCTAACTTCTTGTTTATCATTTTGCAGATTTGATTTAATTCACGGAAGCTTGCATGGATGGAGTGCTTCTTTTACATTTGTGTTTTTATTTTGTATCAATGTGAAACTTTTGTGAATTGATGGATAACGGTGGTGGATGAACAATGTGAAACTTTTGTAATATGTAACGGTGGAACTATGTGTTGGCTATGTATGTATATATGATGGAACTTGTGTGTTGGCTATGATTGTTATATGGATGCTTGTTGTATATATATGTGTTGGATATCTCATAGGTGAAATAGTGACCTGAGATTAAGAAAAAAAAATTAAAAAAATTGTTACTAATGGCGCACTACCATGTGGTGCACCATTAGTATAGCAGACACTAGTGGCGCACCGTGAGCAAAACTAATGGCGCACTGCCTGTTTATTGGATGGTGCGCCATTAGTATACCAAATACTAATGGCGCACCAGTGGTGCGCCATTAGTAAAAATTACTAGTGGTGTGCTACTAATGGCACACCGGTGATGCGCCATTAGTAGGCAAAACCGGTGCGCCATTAGTAGGCCTTTTCCTAGTAGTGCCCCTATGGCCCCTGGGTCTATGACCAGTGGGCCTAGCCCTTGAGAACGTTAAAAAAAGAATATAAAAAGGTAAAATAAATAATAATTAAATTAATTAATTAAGTGAATTAATCCTGTTAATTAACATGTTAACTACTTAATTAGTCTAACTAATCCTGTTAGTTATCTAGGCAGTCAATGATAGGGGGCCCCAGGCCCCCCCGGTCCCACATGTCAGCCAATGTACATTTTTGTGTACACTGTGCTAGGTACATATAGCAATTTGACATTTAATTTTTGAATTAAAATAAATTAGAAAATGAATTAAAACTTTAAAATTTAATATAAAATAATCTATAACTCGGATGAAAATACTTTGTACATGAAAGTTGCTCAGAACGACGAGACGAATCTGAATATGCAGTCTGTTCGTCCGCCACATGTCCCTAGCATAGAGAACATGCAACAATCCACCTCCGGTTCGTCTGTTCAAAAATGTCAAACACCAGGAATACTTTCCCGGAAGTTTCCCCCCCTTCGCCTATAGCACCCACTACCATGTTAGGGAACACCTAGCACCGCTAAATGTCATGTCATGCATCTTAATGCATCTGTTTGCATTGTATCCATTGTTTCTTCCCCCTCTTCTCTCCGGTAGACTACGAGACTGACGCCGCTGTTGCCCCGGTCGACTACGGTGTTGACGACCCCTCCTTGTCTGCCGAGCTTCCAGGCAAGCAAACCCCCCTTGATCAACCAGATATCGCCCACTCTCTTCTCTCTTATTCTTGCATTAGGTTTGCTACTGTTGTTGATTCGACAACTCCTATTCTATTGCATAGCCTGTCATTGTTGCTACTGTTGTTACCTTTACCTGCAATCCTAAATGCTTAATATAGGATGCTAGTATTCCACTAGTGGCCCTACATTCTTGTCCGTCTGCCATGCTATACTATCGGTCCGTGATCAATCGGGAGGTGATAACGGGTATATACATGCATTCATATTATACAGGTTACATGATGTGACTAAAGTTGGGTCAGCTCATAGAGTACCCGCTAGTGATTTTCGATGTGGGGGGCTGAAGGGGTAGGTAGTGATGGGCCTAGGTTCCTGAAGGCCCACCGACTGTTACTTTATGGCGGAGCGACAGGGTACGTTGTGACCACCTAGGAGACTGGTGGGCCTGATCCCTGGCCGACGACCGCGGATACTTCAAAAAACACGCTTAACGAGATCTGGGTATTTGATCTGAGTCTGGCTACGAGCCTATACGCACTAACCAATTACGGGGGAACAATTATGGGCTCTTGGCGTCGTGGTATCAGCCGAAGCTCTTCAAGACGTTAGTGACTGAGTGGCGCGCGCCAGATTGGACCGGAACACCTGCACTTGTATTAAGGGGGCTAGGTCTACTTCCGACCGCGTTCGCAATGTGTAGGTGTGCAACGGGCGGGCCCAAGACCCCTGCACGCATAGGATTTAGACCGGCGTGCCGACCTCTTTAAAGAGTCTAGGTGGGGCTGCGATGTGTTGATCTTCCGAGGCCGGGCATGACCCTGAAAAGTGTGTCTGGCCAGAGTAGTCAAGCGTGTTGGGCAATGTGGTGTACCCCTACAAGGAAGTTTATCTATTCAAATAGCCGCGTCCCTCGGTAAAAGGATGACCCGGAGTTGTACTTCGACCGTATGACAACTAGAACCGGATACTTAATAAAAGACACCCCTTACAAGTTCTAGATACAACCCGGTGATCGCTCTTCCACAGGGTGATGAGGGGAGCATCGCTGGGTAGGATTATGCTATACGTTGTTACTTGGTGAACTTACCAGTTACTCTCTTCTACATGCTTCAAGATGGAGGTTGCTAGAAGCGTAGTCTTCGATAGGACTAGCTACCCCCTCTTATTCTGGTATTCTGCAGTTCAGTCCACAGATACTACCCATTTCATTGATACCGATGCATATGTAGTGTAGATCCTTGCTTGCGAGTACTTTGGATGAGTACTCACGATTGCTTTGATCCTCCTTTCCCCCCTTTTCCTTTCTTCTCGGATGCCGCAACCAGATGCTGGAGCCCCGGAGCCAGACGCCACCATCGACGACTACCCCTACTACACCGGAGGTGCCTGCTACTATGTTCAGGCCGCCGACGGCCAGGAGTAGTTTAGGAGGATCCCAGGTAGGAGTCCTGCGCCTCTTTCGGTCTGTATCCCAGTTTGTGCTAGCCATCTTATGCCACATTGTTTAACTTATGTTTGTACTCAGATATTGTTGCTTCCGCTGACTCATTTATGTTCGAGCACTTGTATTCGAGCCCTCGAGGCCCCCGGCTTGTAATATGATGCTTGTATGACTTTATTTGTGTTTAGAGTTGTGTTGTGATATCTTCCCGCGAGTCCCTGATCTTGATCGTACACGTTTGCGTGTATGATTAGTGTACGATTGAATCAGGGGCGTCACAAGTTGGTATCAGATCTGACTGCCTATAGGAACCGCCCTTCCACACTCCTTGGACGAAGTAGTCTAGACATTGCAAAACTTTTACTAACATGGTTGTGTGCCTTACGGGTTCATGTCGCCATTTGGGTGGTATTAGGATATTTTATTCCTCGACCTATACTCTAGGACTCTGATCTCTCTTCTATTCAGGTTAAATGATTCTACTAAATCTGACTAGGTTCTCGTAACTACTTTCTCCTTGAGAGCCCCTTATTACAGATGACCACCTGCTGCACCAGGAGATTCCGAAGATACTCTATGCTGTTCTCTTGAGACTTTGTGCCATCGTTTTAGCAATTCCCTTCCATCGATAAACTCCTATGGATAACCACGTACACTTGTCATTCTTACAATCATTCCCCGCTGATCTTGTTATTAGATACCCTGAAATTGTCTCTATTTCTCCGAGAATACTTTGTTCTACTGCCTTGCAGATCTTTGCCATATGAATACCCCTACGAATAATTCCTCACGTTTATCGAGGATTTGTTCATTTCTAGTTGTTTGTGTCTTTCACAAAGTTCTTTGAAAAACTATTTGATCTTTTGAAAATCCCCAGCAGCCTATTGATCCTGAATTCCTTGCCTTCCTGCATTATGGTTAATTCCATATTTCTAGTAATCTCCGTTGACATGCTTTGTCACTACCATTTTGAGTCTCTTGATTCAATATATTGTGAATGCTCACAATCCTCAATCAGATCCTAGAATTCAGCCTTTCCGGCTTAGACGTCGTTTTAAACATGGGCTGGATCTTGACAAATCAAATTGCCATTCATTGTACCCCTAAGCCTACCCAACTTATCCATCCTTAAATCAGAGCGTTTTCTTCTGATCCCTTAAATTTGGAAATTTTAATTCCTTTGCCTTTGAGCTTTGAATTAGTCGGTTGTTTCTATAATCCGATGCCTTTGCATTCCTTCTTCCTATGAATGAGTACTGATACTCGCACCAGCCCCGTTGTGGACTGCCAGACCCATTGCTGGGTTATATCCGACAGTGTCCTTCACATCCAAAATTCTTGTGAGTTCTTTCCCTGATACATAATGCCTTTGGTAAATTGTATCCTCAACTTTTTTCAACCATGCTATGCTTTTGAGCTTGTGTTATTTACTCCTGAAGTTCGTGGTATATGTTTCTAAGATGCCCCTATGGGTTGAACCTATGCCTTCTTTAATCTGCGTGAACCCGGAGTTTATGCGGGTTATATCTACTGGTGTTTGGTCGGATAAATTTTCAACTCTACAACTTCTTCGAAGACGGGAAGTGAATGAAAGGTTAGCCAGTGAAGAAAGGGAGTCGACCTTGAACTTTGTGTTCATGCCCATGGACACGATGCAGATCTTATCATGGAAGCTTCTCGTAAAAATAAATACCCCCTTGTTATAAGTTCATCTAGTATCTATGGTTTGATCATTTGCATATGTGGTTCCGGCCATATTGGTATTGATTCTTTTTCTCGAACAAGTTAAAGTACATGTCTTCTGCAGATCAATACACCTATCCAACCTTTATTCTGTCCTACTTTCAAGTATTACCCTTTGGCAACTCGATAATATCACAGAACCTTGTTTCTTATTACGAGTCTTCTCCAAGAATTGCATTCTCACCGATTTGATTTTTTTTTCACGGGCTCTGAGTTATTAAATACTCAAAGACACCGATAACTGAATCGAGTCTGCACTGCAATTAAACAACTCTTGGTAACCTTCATTACTTACGAGTTTGAACTCGATCATGTCATTTCTAGCCTGCTTGGCTATATCATTATCATGCCGAACTGCGCTACTTGGTCCTTAATGCCGGAGCAAAACTTTCGATGATGAGCTGAGCTTACGTCAATTTCCTTTCTTATCGTTCCACCTCAAACAACAAGCTTGATTCCGAGTTGGTGTCGTATCCGTGGATCCCATAATCTTTTGCTGCATCAGTCCTTTTGCTTGATGCAGTCGCTCTTCGATTGCTTCTTCGTGGAGCCTCTCGACAAAAATTGCCCTGATCATCATCAACAACTTGACTCCTTCTAGGATATCAATTGAATTGATGATGATAAGTATCATCCTTGTCCCTTGGTAATTGAGTTACCATTGACAACATCCTTATCTTCCTTTCATCACAAACTTGTTCATGTTATGGATGCACCTTGCTATCCAGCTTGCATTATGTTCTACCTTGATGTATTACTGTCTTTATTGCCAAGGATGTTGTGAGGATTGTTCCACCTCTCAAGAATTCTTGGTATAGTGATACTTCTCACCATCACCATTCTTTCTTGGTCCCCGTGTTGATTCTAATCGGGATACCAACAAGTGAATGGTGCTTTTTGGATTCTGTACTTCTAGCAACCCTATGGCTATGAAGTTAACGATCGACAATTCGTTCTTAGACTATTAGTTATTGAAACATCATTCTAACATTGATCATGCTACGTAAGCCCATATCTCAGGTGCACCTTTCAACCAATGTTTAATTGTATATGTTTTTCTCGAGCATACATCATTATATCATTTTTGATCTAACAAATGTTATCACCTTGTTCATATAATTGTGGAAATCCATCTTTTGGAAATCTCGATGAATTGTCGCTGAGTTCATCAGCCACCTCCTCATCCTCTCCTTGGTTTAATGATGATCTCATGATTCGGAACTTGCTTCCATAGTTCATTTCCTGAGAATCTTGCAACGCCATCTCGTCAACTTGTGTTGCACCCCTTTCTTCTCAGGCATCTTGAGTCTGAGGTATCCTGACACCAATAAGATCTGAATCTTGGTCAGATATGATGGCCGGAACATATTTCCAAGAGTTATAACATTGGTCTTTGGCCCGATTGTTGGGGAACTTAGTATTTAATTTTTTTCCTACAAACACGCAAGATCTATCTAGGATATGCATAGCAACGAGAGGGGAGAGTGTGTCTACGTATCCCGTGTAGACCGAAAGTGGAAGCGTTTAGTAACGCGGTTGATGTAGTCGAACGTCTTCGCGATCCAACCAATCAAGTACCGAACGCACGGCACCTCCGCGATCTGCACACGTTCATCTCGGTGATGTCCCTCGTACTCTTGATCCAACTGAGGCAGAGGGTGAGTTCCATCAGCACGACGGCGTGTTGATGGTGATGATGAAGTTGCTGACGCAGGGCTTCGCCTAAGCACTACGACAATATGACCGAGGTGGAAAACTGTGGAGGGGGCACCGCACACGGCTAAAGGTCAACTTGTGTGTCTATGGGGTGCCCCCCTCCCTCGTATATAAAGGAGGGGGGGAGGAGGAGGGCCGACCTCAAGGGGCGCGCCAAAGAGGGGGGGGATTCCTACTCCTAGTAGGAGTAGGTTTCCCCCTTTCCTATTCCAAGTAGGAGAAGAAGGAAGGAGAGGGAGAGGGAGACGGAAAGAGGGGGCATCGCCCCCACCTATTCCAATTCGGACCAGCCCATGGGGGGCGCACAGCCTCCCCTTGTGGCCCTTCTCTCCTTTCCACTAAAGCCCAATAAGGCCCAATACTTTCCCCGGTGAATTCCCATAACTCCCCGGTTCTCCGAAAATACCCGAATCACTCGGAACCTTTCCGATGTCCGAATATAGCCTTCCGATATATGAATCTTTACCTATCGACCATTTCGAGACTCCTTGTCATGTATGTGATGTCATCCGGGACTCTGAACAAACTTCGGTCACCAAATCACATAACACATAATACAAATCGTCATTGAACGTTAAGCGTGCGAACCCTACGGGTTCGAGAACTATGTAGACATGACCGAGACACATCTCCGGTCAATAACCAATAGCAGAACCTGGATGCTCATATTGGCTCCTACATATTCTACGATGATCTTTATCGGTCAAACCGCATAACAACATAGGTCGTTCCCTTTGTCATCGGTATGTTACATGCCTGAGATTCGATCATCGGTATCATCATACCTAGTTCAATCTCGTCACGGGAAAGTCTCTTTACTCGTTCCATAATGCATCATCCCACAACTAACTCATTAGTTACATTGCTTGCAAGGCTTATAGTGATGTGCATTATCGAGAGGGCCCAGAGATACCTCTCCGAAACACGGAGTGACAAATCCTAATCTCGATCTATGCCAACTCAACAAGCACCATTGGAGACACCTGTAGAGCATCTTTATAATCACCCAGTTACGTTGTGACGTTTGATAGCACACAAGGTGTTCCTCCGGTATTCGGGAGTTGCATAATCTCATAGTCATAGCAACATGTATAAGTCATGAAGAAAGCAATAGAAATAAACTAAGCAATCATAGTGCTAAGCTAACGGATGGATCTTGTCCATCACATCATTCTCTAATGATGTGATCCCGTTCATCAAATGACAACACATGTCCATGGCTAGGAAACTTAACCATCTTTGATTAACGAGCTAGTCAAGTAGAGGCATACTTGGGACACTCTGTTTGTCTGTGTATTCACACATGTACTAAGTTTCCGGTTAATACAATTCTAGCATGAATAATAAACATTTATCATGATATAAGGAAATATAAATAACAACTTTATTATTGCCTCTAGGGCATATTTCCTTCACTGATAAGGTGATGTCATGCCTAGCACACTTGGCCGGAGGACCTATTGTTATGGTTCATCCTTTTTAACAAGGTTAACCATTCTTCCATGAGGGAATTATATGACTTATTTTATAAGTTGTTCCTGATGGATCCTTTGTGTATCCAAAGTCTGACCTTTGCTTGAAGACCATGCCAATGCTATCTCGAAGCATGTATGTGGTACTCCGATCTTCAATAAGATCATTTGAAGCACAATGCTAAATTTTCTTTATCAATTGTCCAAACACCATTGTATGGGTAACATCATGAGTTTCCTCGTCCCTTTCCCTAGTTGGTTATCTTCTTGTAGTCTTGCCATGATTATCCCGCTCTGCTTGCTCTTGGGAAGGAGATACACCTAAAACTTGTGTATACACATTTTCCTTTCCATTGTTCTATTTAATATGATAATCACATTTTCCTTCCCATTGTTTTGTTTAACCTTTCTTACGATCTATATGATATAAGCAGTAATAATTCCCTGCTTATGTAAGCACCTTGGTGTACAACTCTATTAGTAAGACCCTATTACTACTGATGATGACATTCCGGTAACCACCGATGGACGAGAACTTTGCCTATCGGTCCGCCTCGTTTCAACAAGCAGGAAAATGGTTCTCTTCGTCCCTCACCCTTGGTACCAACGTAGTTGCGAACATAACTGACATGCTATCCTCTGACATGCTTTGCTATCATGAACGTACAAGATGTCACCGCTCTTCCAACTCTTAACCCACACGGTGGGCCCATAAACCACAGTTCCACAGGATCGAAACCTGACTGTTCCATACGTCCCTATTTCCAAAAGTTATTCCTCACACACTGACCTAATATGCAATTTAGGAGCCACCTTTCCAGTGATCTACTCTAGTATCAAACACAATAATTGTTTCGTTGTTCGGAAACCCCTCTCACCTTCCGATTAGGCATCGAACGGTTGCCTGCCCATTCGAAACCTCTCATGGTACCTTCTGAATTTTCTCTCGATATTTCTTAAGTTTCAATTCGGGAGTTACTTTCCGGCACCTTCCCTGATGTTATCTACTAGATAAGCAACCTTGTAGATGTCCGTTCTCCTGAAGCTGCCCCTTATCCTTTTCGTAAGCACGATGGAATTCCCGAACAAAGGATGACGACTTCATCCTAATGGCCTAAAGCAGAGAAATGAAGACATCAATATAATGGATCGACCTCTTCAGGAAGAGCAACCAGGACTGAGAAGATCCGTTAGAATTTTGTAATCGGAACTTTCCCCCTTACTCAACCTCTTAAAATCTCGGGATGATATTTCTTGTAGTGGAGGAGATTTGTAACACCCCGATAATTAAGCTACAGTAACCTCACCCAAATGTGCCATGTCATCGTGTTTTATTAAGCCAAATTGCCACGTTATGAAATTCAGAGTCAAATTCAAAATTCAAATAACAAGTTAAATTATTTTTCTTCAAACTATAAAACCAAAATGTTCAAATTTTTGTATAAATTCCCTTGATCGTTTGTCATGTTGAAACCAACATCATTTGGCTCTCCGATTAATCTCTAGTAAAATATAAAGTGGTCCAACTGCAACATATATAACCATTACAAAATAGACAAATCTTTATGAGTTTTCAATTGACTCAAAACCTTAGGTGCCACTCCAAAATATCGTGCTTGAATTTTGGGCCAAATACTGAGTTTAACTAAATTCTTTTGCTATAGCAATTAAATAGAAAACAACAGAAAAATAACTAAAAATAAAATGAAAATAAAACAAAGGAAAGCCTTCCCCCTAGGCCTTGGCCCAAGTGGCCACCAGGCCGGCCCACCTAACCTCCCTCATCCCCTTCCTGTTCACCTCACCCCCTTCGACATAGAACGATCGTCCAGGCCACCGATGGCCACGCGCCAAGCATCCCGTGACCCCCTTGACGGATATGTTGGGGAACACAATATTTCAAAATTTTCCTACAACCACGCAAGTTCTATCTTGGAGATGCATAGCAATGAGAGGGGAGAGTGTGTCTACGTACCCTCATAGACCGAAAGCGGAAGCGTTTAGTAATGCGGTTGATGTAGTCAAACGTCTTCACGATCCAACCGATCAAGTACCGAACACACGACACCTACGCGATCTGCACATGTTCAGCTCGGTGACGTCCCTTGTACTCTTGATCCAGCCGAGGCCGAGGGTGAGTTCCGTCAGCACGACGGCGTGTTGACGGTGTCGATGAAGTTACCGACGTAGGGCTTCGCCTAAGCACTACGACAATATGGCCAAGGTGGAAAACTGTGGAGGGGAGCACCACACACGGCTAGAGATCAACTTATGTCTATGGGGTGCCCCCTCCCCCGTATATAAAGGAGGGGAGGAGGAGGCCGGCCGGCCACAAGGGGCTCGTCCAAGGGGGGAAATCTTACTCCAAGTAGGAGTAGGTTTCCGCCTTTCCTAGTCCTATTAGGAGAAGAAGGAAGGAGAGGAAGAAGAGAAGGAAACGGGGGGGGGGGGGGGGGCGCCCCCTAGCCCTAGTCTAATTCGGTTTGGGCTAGGAGGGCGCGTGCCACCTCTTGGCCTGCCTCCTCTCTTCCACCACTAGGCCCTTAAGGCCCAATAACTTCCTGGAGGGGGCTCCGGTAACCCCTGGTACTCCGAAACATATCCGAAACGACCTGAACCATTCCGGTGTCCAAATGTAACCTTCCAATATATGAATCTTTATGTATCGTCCATTTCAATACTCCTCGTCATGTACGTGATCTCATCCGGGACTCCGAACAACCTTCGGTACATCAAATCACATAACTCATAATACATATCGTCATCAAACGTTAAGCGTGCGGACCTACAGGTTCGAGAACTATGTAGAAATGACCGAGACACATCTCCGGTCAATAACCAATAGCGGAACCTGGATGCTCATAGTGGTTCCTACATATTCTATGAAGATCTTTATCGGTCAAACCGCATAACAACATACGTTGTTCCCTTTGTCATCGGTATGTTACTTGCCCGAGATTCGATCGTCGGTATCATCATACCTAGTTCAATCTCATTACCGGCAAGTCTCTTTACTCGTTCTCTAATGCATCATCCCGCAACTAATTCATTAGTCACATTGCTTGCAAGGCCTATAGTGATGTGCATTACCGAGAGGGCCCAGAGGTACCTCTCCGATACACGGAGTGACAAATCCTAATCTTGATCTATGCCAACTCAACAAACACCATCGGAGACACCTGTAGAGCACCTTTATAATCACCCAGTTACGTTGTGACGTTTGATAGCACACAAGGTGTTCCTTCGGTATTCGGGAGTTGCATAATCTCATAGTCATAGAAACATGTATAAGTCCTGAAGAAAGCAATAGCAATAAACTAAACAATCATAGTGCTAAGCTAACGGATGGGTCTAGTCCATCACATCATTCTCTAATGATGTGATCCCGTTCATCAAATGACAACATATGTCCATGGCTAGGTAACTTAACCATCTTTGATTAACGAGCTAGTCAAGTAGAGGCATACTAGGGACACTCTGTTTGTCTATGTATTCACACCTGTACTAAGTTTCCGGTTAATACAATTCTAGCATGAATAATAAACATTTATTATGATATAAGGAAATATAAATAACAACTTTATTATTGCTCTAGGGCATATTTCCTTCAGTCTCCCAGTTGCACTAGAGTCAATAATCTAGATTACACAGTAATGATTCTAACACCCATAGAGTCTTGGTGCTGATCATGTTTTTCTTGTGAGAGAGGCTTAGTCAATGGTTCTGCAATGTTCTGATCCATATGTATCTTGCAAATCTCTATGTCTCCCTCATTGACTTGATCGCGAATGGAATTGAAGCGTCTCTTGATGTGCTTGGTTCTCTTGTGAAATCTGGATTCCTTTGCCAAGGCAATTGCACCAGTATTGTCACAAAAGATTTTCATTGGACCCAATGCACTAGGTATTACATCTAGATCGGATATGAACTCCTTCATTTGCTGCTTCCGAAGCAACTATGTATTCCGCTTCACACGTAGATCCTGCCACGATGCTCTGCTTAGAACTGCACCAACTGACAGCTCCACCACTTAATAAAAATATGTATCCGGTTTGTGACTTAGAGTCATCTGGTCAGTGTCAAAGCTTGCATCGACGTATCCATTTACGACGAGCTCTTTGTCACCTCCATAAACGAGAAACATATCCTTAGTCCTTTTCAGGTATTTTAGGATGTTCTTGACCACTGTCTAGTGATCCACTCCTGGATTACTTTGGTACCTCCTTGCTGAACTAATAGCAAGGCACACATCAGGTCTGGTACACAACATTGCATACATGATAGAACCTATGGCTGAAGCATAGGGAATGACTTTCATTTTCTCTCTATCTTCTGCAGTGGTCGGGCATTGAGTCTGACTCAACTTCACACCTTGTAACACTGGCAAGAACCCTTTCTTTGCTTGATACATTTTGAACTTCTTCAAAACTTTATCAAGGTATGTGCTTTGTGAAAGTCCAATTAAGCATCTTGATCTATATCTATAGATCATGATACCCAATATATAAGTAGCTTCACCGTGGTCTTTCATTGAAAAATTCTTATTCAAGTATCCTTTTATGCTATTCAGAAATTCAGTATCATTTCCGATTACCAATATGTCATCCACATATAATATCAGAAATTCTATAGAGCTCCCACTCACTTTCTTGTAAATACAGGCTTCTCCAAAAGTCTGTATAAAACCACATGCTTTGATCACACTATCAAAGCATATTTTCCAACTCCGAGATGCTTGCACCAGTCCATAAATGGATCGCTGGAGCTTGCACACTCTGTTAGCACATTTTGGATCGACAAAACCTTCTGGTTGCATCATATACATCTCTTCTTTAAGATATCCATTAAGGAATGCAATTTTTGACATCCATTTGTGAAATTTAATAATCATAAAATGCAGCAATTGCTAACATGATTCGGACGGACTTAAGCATCGCTACGGGTGAGAAGGTCTCATCGTAGTCAACTCCTTGAACTTGTCAAAAACCTTTCGCAACAAGTCAAGCTTTGTAGACAGTAACATTACCGTCAACGTCAGTCTTCTTCTTGAAGATCCATTTATTCTCTATGGCTTGCTGATCATCGGGCAAGTCAACCAAAGTTAACACTTTGTTCTCATACATGGATCCCATCTCAGATTTCATGGCTTCAAGCCATTTTGCAGAATCTGGGGTCATCATCGCTTCCTCATAGTTCGTAGGTTCGTCATGGTCAAGTAACATGACCTCCAGAACAGGATTACCGTACTACTCTGGTGCGGATCTTGCTCTGGTTGACCTACGAGGCTCGGTAGTAACTTGATCAGAAGTTTCATGATCAACATCATTAACTTCCTCACTAATTGGTGTAGGAATCACTGGAACTGATTTCTGTGATGGACTACTTTCCAATAAGGGAGAAGGTACAATTACCTCATCAAGTTCTACTTTCCTCCCACTCACTTCTTTCAAGAGAAACTCCTTCTCTAGAAAGGGTCCATTCTTAGCAACGAATATCTTGCCTTCGGATCTGTGATAGAAGGTGTACCCAACAGTTTCCTTCGGGTATCCTATGAAGACACATTTCTCTGATTTGGGTTCGAGCTTATCAGGTTGAATCTTTTTCACATAAGCATCGCAGCCCAAAAATTTAAGAAACGACAACTTGGGTTTCTTGCCAAACCACAGTTCATATGATGTCGTCTCAATGGATTTCGATGGTGCCCTATTTAACATGAATGCAGCCGTCTCTAAAGCATAACCCCAAAATGATAGCGGTAAATCAGTAAGAGACATCATAGATCGCACCATATCTAGTAAAGTGTGGTTACGATGTTCGGACACACCGTTACACTGTGGTGTTCCAGGTGGTGTGAGTTGCGAAACTATTCCGCATTGTTTCATATGAAAACCAAACTCATAACTCAAATATTCACCTCCACGATCAGATCATAGAAACTTAATTTTCTTGTTACGATGATTTTCCACTTCACTCTGAAATTGTTTGAACTTTTCAAATGTTTCAGACTTATGTTTCATCAAGTAGACATACCCATATCTGTTCAAATCATCTGTGAAGGTCAGAAAATAACGATACCCGCCACGAGCATCAACACTCATCGGACCGCATACATCAGTATGTATTATTTCCAATGAGTCTGTTGCTCATTCCATTGTTCTGGAGAACGGAGTCTTAGTCATCTTGCGCATGAGGCATGGTTCGCAAGCATCAAGTGATTCCAAAAGCCCATCAGGATGGAGTTTCTTCATGCGCTTTACACCAATATGACTTAAACGGCAGTGCCACAAATAAGTTGCACTATCATTATTAAACTTATATCTTTTGGCTTCAATACTATGAATATGTGTATCACTACTATCGAGATTCAATACAAATAGACCACTCAACAAGGGTGCATGACCATAAAAGATATTACTCATATAAATAGAACAACCATTATTCTCTGATTTAAATGAATAACCGTCTCACATCAAACAAGATCCAGATATAATGTTCATGCTTAACGCTGGCACCAAATAACAATTATTCAGGTCTAATACTAATCCCGAAGGTAGATGTAGAGGTAGCGTGCCGACCACTATCACATCGACTTTGGAACCATTTCCCACGCGCATCGTCACCTCGTCCTTAGCCAATCTTCGCTTAGTCCGTAGCCCCTGTTTCGAGTTGCAAATATGAGCAACAGAACCAATATCAAATACCCAGGCGCTACTGTGAGCATTAGTAAGGTACACATCAATAACATGTATATCAAATATACCTTTCACCTTGCCATCCTTCATATCCGCCAAATACTTGGGGCAGTTCCGCTTCCAGTGACCAGTCCCTTTGCAGTAGAAGCACTCAGTCTCAGGCTTAGGTCCAAACTTGGGCTTCTTCACTTGAGCAACAACTTGCTTGTTGTTCTTCTTGAAGTTCCCCTTCTTCCCTTTGCCCCTTTTCTTGAAACTAGTGGTCTTGTTAACCATCAACACTTGATGCTCCTTCTTGATTTCTACCTCCGCAGCTTTTAGCATCACGAAGAGCTCAGGAATTGTCTTATACATCCCTTGCATATTATAGTTCATCACGAAGCTTTTGTAGCTTGGTGGCATGTGACAGCCTGATTTTTGGCCCTTTCTTTTTCTTTTGCTTTTTGAGGTGTTTGCTTGAGTTTCCTTTTTCCGTGGCTATGTGGTCTGGAAACTGAAGAAGATGCCCTCTTCTATGCTTCCAGTGGCTTGTCATACCCAAATTCTTCCCTAGACCCTGCCATTTTCATCCTAGCCCAAATCCCAATATTCTTTTTATTGGCAATGTTCCTTTTCTATTAAAGGAATAACTCAAATTGCCCTAGGTTGTGAAGCAACCTTTATTTCCGTCACTCCTAAAATTCCCAAATAATTCTCATAAATTGTTTGGGTCATATCTTTCTCAAATATGGCAAAATATTTCATTTGTCATGTTTACCATTGAGGGAGTCCTGGATTAGGGGGTGTTTCGATAGCCGGACTATACCTTCAGCCGGACTCCTGGACTATGAAGATACAAGATTGAAGACTCCGTCTCGTGTCCGGAAGGGACTTTCCTTGGTGTGGAAGGCAAGCTTGGCGATACGGATATGAAGATCTCCTACCATTGTAACCGACTTTGTGTAACCCTAACCCTCTCCGGTGTCTATATAAACCGGAGGGTTTTAGTCCGTAGGACAACGTACACATCAACAACCATGCCATAGGCTAGCTTCTAGGGTTTAGCCTCCTCGATCTCGTGGTAGATCTACTCTTGTACTACCCATATTATCAATATTAATCAAGCAGGACGTAGGGTTTTACCTCCATCGAGAGGGCCCGAACCTGGGTAAAACTTCGTGTCCCTTGTCTCCTATTACCATCCGGCCTAGACGCACAGTTAGGGACCCCCTACCTGAGATCCGCCGGTTTTGACACCGACATTGGTGCTTTCATTGAGAGTTCCTCTGTGTCGTCGCCATCAGGCTCGATGGCTCCTACGATCATCAATAGCGATGCAGTCCAGGGTGAGACCTTCCTCCCCGGACAGATCTTCGTCTTCGGCGGCTTCGCACTGCGGGCCAATTCGCTTGGCCGTCTGGAGCAGATCGAAAGCTATGCCCCCGGCCGTCAGGTCAGATTTGGAAGTTTAAACTACACGGCTGACATCCGCGGGGACTTGATATTCGACGGATTCGAGCCACTGCCGGGCGCGCCGCACTGTCACGACGAGCATGATTTAGCTATGCCATCGAACAGTTCCCTGGAGGCCGCACCCGCGTCAGCTCCGACCCTTAATTCGGAGCCAACTGCGCCGATCGAGGATGGGCGGTTGGACGCCACCTCGGGGGCTGCGATCCCAACGGCAATTGAGCCAAACACCAGCCCCGTACTCTACGAGACTCGTGACTCCAAGGAGCCGGACTCCTCTCCGGACTCCGAACCCTCCGCGCCCCTACCGATCGAATCCGATTGGGCGCCAATCATGGAGTTCACTGCCGCGGACATCTTTCAGCACTCGCCTCTCGGCGATATCCTGAAGTCACTGAAGTCTCTCTCTTTATCAGGAGAGCCCTGGCCGGACTACGGTCAGCAAGGTTGCGGTATGGACGATGAAGAAATTCAAAGCCCACCCACCACCCACTTTGTAGCCACTGTCGACGACTTAACCGACATGCTCGACTTCGACTCCGAAGACATCGACGGTATGGACGACGATGAAGGAGATGATGAAGAACCAGCACCTACTAGGCCCTGGAAAGCCACCTCGTCGTATGACATATACATGGTGGACACCCCAAAAGAGGGAGATGGCGATGGAATAGCGGAGGATGACCCCTCCAAGAAACAGCCTAAGCACCGGCGTCAGCGGCGCCGCTCAAAATCCCGCCAAAACAAACATGGTGATTCCAGCACGGGAGATAATAATACTCCGGAAAGTGCCGAAGAAAACCCCCTCCAGCAAGATTTAGCACAGGAGGATGGAGAAACCAGCCCTCATGAGAGAGCGGCAGACAGAGAGGTCGAGGATGATAATTATATGCCTCCCTCCGAAGACGAGGCAAGCCTCGACGACGACGAATTCTGTCGGATTTTGGGTTCCGGCAGACCCTTGAGGTTCGAACACTGGGGTGCACGCGGAGATTTCGCCTCCTACCTACCTGCACCCCTCCGCCTCGCTAAGATCTAAGCTATGGAAATAACAACACAAGAGACACAGGGTTTATACTGGTTTGGGCCACCGTTGTGGTGTAATACCCTACTCTAGTGTGTGGTGTGGTGGGTTACCTCTTGGGCTGATGATGATGAACAATACAAGGAAGAACAGCCTCGCGAGGGTCTGTTCTTGGCTGGGGCGATGAACTGCTGGGAGGAGTCCAGTCACCCTTCTCTCTCTCTCTCTCTCTCTCTCTCTCTCTCTCTCTTCTCGATTGTTTATCTCCATCTCCCCCCCTTTTTCATCCTATGGGTGGCTGGTCCTATTTATAGAGGCCCTGGTCCTCTTCCCAAATATCGAGCGGGAAGGGAGCCAACAATGGCGGGCTAATTTGAAGGGGGACAGCTAGTACCAGTTATCCTGACAAAAGTAGTCTTCGCCTGCACAAAGCTCTGGTGGTGACGCCGTCTTGGGCTCCATGATGACCTCCGTCTTGCAGTCCTCCTGGTCTTGGTCTTGTTGCACCGAAATGGCAACCTTTGCCTGATGCCTCGGTACTCCGCGGCTGCGCTTGCCCCCTTTGCACCAAAGGGGAAAGGAGGACACTGCGCGGGCTGGCACCCGCCTGGCGCCCTTGGTCGTCATGGCTTGCGTCACGGGCACCTCGTGAGGTACCCCGCCTTGATCTCTCCGCCTCCTCGCGAGCCAGCCTGATGAGGCCGTGCCTGAGGAAGCTCCGCGTTGTCCGCCCCGTGAGGCTTGGCCCCTCGCGAGGGTCTTGGGTTTGTGTTGGTGAAGATGGGCCGTGCTGGGCCCCCCTTTGAGCCACGCCGTAGGCCGCAGGCAGGCAAGTCTGGGGACCCCCGTTCCCAGAACGCCGACAGTAGCCCCCGGGCCCAAGGAGCGCCCGTGCTTGGCCGTGCAGGGAGGCGAAAGGGCAAGAGCGAAGCGCCATGGGGCCCTAACAGCCTGCGGTCTTGGGCGCCACATGGCGGTTGATTGGACGTGGGCGTCTCCACTTCCCCATGGCGCCTTGGCAACTGCATGGATTGGACAAGTCCTTGCATGCAAAGCGGGTCATAATTACCTGCGATCGTGGGGGCCGTCGGTTGGCCCTCGCCAGCTATAAGTACGGATCGGCGCGCGCCCTTCCAGTTCATCCCCCCTTGCTTCTCCTTCTTATTCATGGCCCCGTCGAGGAGGTTCTCGGCCGCAGAGAAGGGGAAGGCTCGCCAGGTTGAGCCTGCCTCTCCCCTACCCAAGCGCGGCCGAGCTCCCGGCCGGTGCCCCGGGCGGCCTCTGGTTTCAGGCCGACAGCTGCTGCAGCGGGGCCTCATGGGCTTCACTGGAGGTCTCCATAGCCGGGAGCCTCGCCCTGGCCCGCGGTTGGCAGACGTTTGCCCGCGCGCGTGGCCTGAGCCGTCGGTGCACCCTGCACTTCAAGTTTGACGGCGATGCCACCCTCTACGTGAGGGTGTTTGGGGAAGATGGTCGCCGCGCAGGGTGCTGCCCCGAGGACAACGACCGCTGTAACACCCCGGATATGATTTACCCAATATGTACTCCAACTCTTGCCATTTCCGGCCTTAAGTTATTTTATTTTCTCGGGTTCGGGTTTTGCCTTCATGTGTTGTTGTCGTTGTCATGCATCTCATATCATGTCATCATGTGCATTGCATTTGCATACGTGTTCATTTCATGCATTCGAGCATTTTCCCCGTTGTCCGTTTTGTATTCCGGCGCTTCGTTCTCCTCCGGTGGTCATTTCTACCTTTCTTTCGTGTGTGGGGATTAAACATTTCCGGATTGGACTGAGACTTGCAAGCGGCCTTGGTTTACCACCGGTAGACCGCCTGTCAAGTTTCGTACCATTTGGACTTCGTTTGATACTCCAACGGTTAACCGAGGGACCAAAAAGGCCTCGTGTGTGTTGCAGCCAAACACCCCTCCAAGTTGGCCCAAAACCCACCAAAACCCTCTCCATCATCTAGAGCATTCGATCACGATCGCGTGGCCGAAAACCGCACCTCATTTGGACTCTCCTAGCTCCCCCTATGCCTATATATAGACCCCTCATTCCAAATCTCGGATCCTCTCCTCGAAACCCTAAAAATCCTAGATCCGCTGCACCGGACGTGTCCGGCCTGCGCCGGACAACGTCCGCCGCCTCCACCGACCAACCTGGTGCCGCCACGTGGCGCCGCGCCCACATCACCGTCCCGTGCCCGCCGCGGCCCGCCGGGCCCAAGGCGGACCCTCTCCTTTGCCGCGCCGGGCCAGCGCCCTCCCGCGCCCCGCCTCCTCCTTCCTCGTCCCCGGCGCTCCTCCCCGCCGTCCAACGCGCCGGCGAGCTGCCGCCGTCCGCCCCGTGCCGGCGTGCGCCTCGTCTCCGCCGGTGTCTCATCGGCGACCTCGGGTCCGGCCGCCCCCCGGTCTTCTTCTTCCTCTCTGGTCGTCTCCAGCGAACAGCTCCGGCGGACCTCATAAATCGCGCCCGGATCCCGATCTGGATCTGAGATCCAAAACTCGGTTGACTTTCTCCCTAACCCTAATTAATTTTCTCCTGTTCATCACATCGTAACTTTGCATCCGTAGCTCCATTTTGGGCATATAGCATATCAAAATGTTCGTCTCAGAGAGCACATCATTTCATCTCATTGCATCATTTTCATTTGAGTTCATCTTGATGCCTGAAATGCTGTTAGAAGAGTGCTATTTGAGATAATTGTCAGATCTGCTGCTCCAATTAGATATTTGTCATTTTTGCCATGATTATTGTGTGCATGATATGCCCATGAGCTCTACATGTGTTTTGTTATATGTTTTTCCATCTATCCAGAGGTGCAACCCATGTATTTTTGTGATGTGTGTGGTGACTAGCACAAGCTTGCAAAGTGGAGCATTCCTTAATGCCGATTTTAGGGACTTAGCATTTCCACTAAGTCCTTGATCTGTTTATCTCAATATGCCATATGTTCATGTTGTTTCCTAGTGATCCGTGCCTCTTTTGAGGATGATCAGTAAGGATGTTTTGTTAATCTTGTAGTGCTCTATCCATCCATGTCTTTGTTTGCAATTATGGAGCACCCTAACTTGAGTCAATCGAGCTCTACTTTTGTCATTTCGTGAATCTGGGCAGATTGTCTACTTGTTAGCGATTTTGCCGAGGATGTTGTAGTTGATCCGTGCATGCTATGTAATTGTTCTTGCCATGTCTACCTTGCATTTTGTGTATTCTTGACGGGTGCATGCTTAGATTGTCATGACTTGCTCTGTAGTGAGTGCATCGAGCTCGTTAACATGCCTACTTGATATCTGTTTCAGCATGCTCCAGTTTTCACTAAGTCTGAGAACTGATTATGTTTTTGCTATGTTCACATGCTTGCAAATGTATTTTCTGATCCCTTTTGGCTCAAGGTCACCAAGGGACTTTTGTTAAGCTCTTTGAGTAGCTCTATGCCATGCTTTACTTTGACATGTTCAGGTCCTGTAGCATAAAGTTTTCATGCTCCAAAGAGTGCTATCTGATCTAAAATTCCAGACAAGTGTTAATTTCACTAAGTCTGAAATCTGTTTACCAAATGCATTTTTGCCATGCTTGTTTGAACCTGTTAATGGATGAATTGGCCGTAGCTCAGTGCTAGACTTTTGTTAAGCTTCATGAATGGATCCCTGCCATGTATTTTGTTGTCATGTTTGGGTGCTGTAGCATGTTCATCTTGTTGCATTTAGATGGCTACTTGTTGTAAATCGCAGAACATGGTCATATTTGAATTGCTTGCCATTTCCAATCCGTAACTCCGATTCTGGCGTTCTTTATATCGTTTTCAAGCAATTTCATCTCATCTTTCCAGTGGCACACTTGTATTTCCAAGTTGGGGCCAGGTTCATGCTTTCCTTGTCAAATCTTGCATATGCATCACATATTGCATCCCGCATAGCATACCATGTTTGCATCATATTGTTTGAGCTTTGCACGTGGTTGATTGTGTCCTTGTTGCTTGTTTGTCTTGTTTGGGTAGAGCCGGGAGATGAGTTCGCTAACGAGGAGCCCGTTGAGTTTGCTTTAGAGGATCCAGTCAACTCTAACAACTTTGCAGGCAAGATGATCATACCCTCGAAATCACTACTATCTTTGCTATGCTAGATGCTCGCTCTTTTGCTATGCCTATGCTACGATGCCTACCACTTGCTTTCAAGCCTCCCAAATTGCCATGTCAAACCTCTAACCCACCATGTCCTAGCAAACCGTTGATTGGCTATGTTACCGCTTTGCTCAGCCCCTCTTATAGCGTTGCTAGTTGCAGGTGAAGATTGGAGACCGTTCCTTGTTGGAACATTATTTACTTGTTGGGATATCATTATATTACCTTGTTATCGTAATGCATCTATATACTTGGTAAAGGGTGGAAGGCTCGGCCTCTCGCCTAGTGTTTTGTTCCACTCTTGCCGCCCTAGTTTTCGTCATATCGGTGTTATGTTCCCAGATTTTGCGTTCCTTACGCGGTTGGGTGATAATGGGAACCCCTTGACAGTCCGCCTTGAATAAAACTCCTCCAGCAATGCCCAACCTTGGTTTTACCATTTGCCACCTAGCCTTTTCCCTTGGGTTTCGCGGACTCAAGGGTCATCTTATTTTAAACCCCCGGGCCAGTGCTCCTCTGAGCGTTGGTCCAACCTAGAGCACCGTGCGGGGCCGTCCCTTGGCAACTTGGGTTACGTTGGCTCCCGTATGCTTAGCTTATCCGGTGTGCCCTGAGAACGAGATATGTGCAGCTCCTATCGGGATTTGTCGGCGCAGCGGGTGGTGTTGCTGGACTTGTTTTACCGTTGTTGGAGTTGTCTTGTAGAACCGGGATACCGAGTCTGATCGGAATGTCTCGGGAGAAGGTCTATTCCTTCGTTGACCGTGAGAGCTTGTCATGGGCTAAGTTGGGACTCCCCTGCAGGGATTTGAACTTTCGAAAGCCGTGCCCACGGTTATGGGCAGATGGGAATTTGTTAATGTCCGGTTGTAGATAACTTGAACCTTAACTTAAATTAAAATGAATCAACAGTGTGAGTTACCATGATGGTCTCTTCTCGGCGAAGTCCGGGAAGTGAACACGGTGTTGGAGTAATGCTTGCGTAGGTTGTCCTTTAGTTACTCGCTCGCGCTTTGCCTCCTCTTCTCGCTCTCTTTTGCGAACAGGTTAGCCACCCTTTATGCTAGTCGCTTGCTGCAGCTCCACATACTTTTCCTTGCCTTACCTATAAGCTTAAATAGTCTTGATCGCGAGGGTGCGAGATTGCTGAGTCCCTGTGGCTCACAGATTACTTCCAAACCAGATGCAGGGCCTGATGATTCCGCTCCAGATGGCGCGCTTGAGCTCAAGTGGGAGTTCGACGAGTACTCTCAACGATACTACGTGTCTTTCCCTGATGATCAGTAGTGGTGCCCAGTTGGGGGTGATCGGGACCGTGTCGCATGTTGGGTTATCTTTTATTTTGGCGCCGTAGTCGGGCCATGAGTGTTTGAATGTTGTAATGCTATTTATGTACTTTGATTGACGTGGCGAGTGTAAGCCAACTATGTATCTCCCCTTTATTATTTATATTACATGGGATGTTGTGAAGATTGCCTAACTTGCAACATTGCTTTCAATGCGGTTATGTCTCTAAGTCGTGCCTCGACACGTGGGAGCTATAGCCGCATCGAGGGAATTACAACCGCGGCCGGGAACCCAGCTCCGGCGATGATGGAGAGGACAGCGCTTGCGTGACTGGCGGCGCTCAGGGTTCCCCAAGCTTCTCCGGTTCTTCTTCAGGCGGCGACTCTTCTAGCGGTGGCCGCGGTCAGCCTCCACGCCGTCGTATCTGCTTGGGAGGTGGTAGCGTGTCCGCCCGCCGTCGCGCCCCGGTGAAGCACGAGAGGGAGTCTGCCTGAGCCCCGGAGGCAGCTCGAGTCTTCCCTGCAGGCCGGTGTGAGGCGAGCTGCGCCTGATTTGTTCTTTCTTTTCCTTTTCCTGCGTAAAAAGACAGTAGTGTGGAGCCCCGCGGGAGCGTGTTTGGGTTATTGCTGTTAATCATCGTTTTGCTTCCGTTTATCGTGCCTTCCGACTACGTGCCCGCGCGTGGATAGTTCTCGGCCCCAGCCGTGGGGGGGCGACCGACCCAGGCCCTGTGTTCGTGTCGCGGTGCCCGTGGGGCACGGACTGGAGGGGTGCTCCTGTAATGGACCCAGGTCGCAAACCCTTGGAACGACTAGGACAGGAACACTCGCGAGGGCGCTTGGCTGCCCCCCCTCGCGAGGCCTTGCATAAGAGAAATCGAGGCAGGAGAGTGAAAAGTCGAAGAACCACAAGCCAAAGACGGCAACAACTTCAATAAAACTTCGAATGAGAAGGAACAAGTCAACTGCGGAAAGCAAATGAAAAGCCGTGTCCGGCACCTAATCTAGTCTTCGACGTCTTCTCACCAGCGCGGAGCTAAGTGCTGCCACTGGGCATGGGAGGGAGCCCCAGGGCCTGAGGCCGGCGCTCCTGAGACTCCGGGGCGTGTACAACCCCAACTCATTATTACGTGAGAGTGTCACGGGCGGCGAGCTTCATAGGCGTTGGCCTTCTTCACAGGCTCCGGGCCTTTTCCAAAATGCGACAGCTTCACGGGCATTCGCCTTCTTCATAGGGTCTGGGCCTTTTCCAAAACACGACAGCTTCACAGGCATTCACCTTCTTCACAGGCTCTGGGCCTTTTCCAAAACACGACAGCTTCACAGGCATTCGCCTTCTTCACATGCTCTGGGCCTTTTTAGGGGTAGAACTTCCGGAGGTGCTGGATGTTCCATGCGTTCTGGACCAGCACCCCCTCCTGAGTCTCCAAGCGCGCGGAGACGGGTCTGGAAACATGAACAACTTTGAACGGGCCCTCCCACATGGGAGAGAGCTTGTGCAGCCCCTCCCTGGAGAGAACCCGCCTGAGCACGAGGTCTGCTACCTCGAGAGTTCTGGGGCGGATGTTGCGGCAGTGATATCGCCGCAGCGCTTGTTGGTACCTCGCCGCTCGCAGCGCGGCTTCTCGGCGACGTTCCTCCCCCAGCACGAGGTCCATCCCCCGCATGGCGTCCTACTGCGCATCATCGAACGCCAGGACCCGCGCGGAGCGACGTCTGACCTCGTGAGGGAGGACCGCTTCGGCTCCGTAGACCAGGAAGAACGGGGTCTCTCCAGTCGGCTTGGTCGCGGTTGTGCGGATGGACCACAACACGGACTGAAGCTCGTCGTACCAACCTCTGCCGCAGGCCTCCAGCTTCTTCTTGAACATCCTGGTCTTGTGGCCCCTCAGGACCTCTGCGTTGGCTCGCTCGGCCTGGCCGTTGCTTCGGGGGTGCGCCACCGAAGCGTAGCATATCTGCGTTCCAAGGTTAGCACAGTATGTTTTGAAGAGGTTACTGGTGAACTGCGAACCGTTGTCCGTGATGATGCGGTTTGGCACCCCAAACCGGCTCATGATGCCCTTGATGAACTTGACCGCGGAACCCGCGGGAATGGTGCAGACAGCCTCTACTTCAGCCCACTTGGTGAACTTGTCCACGGCGACGTAGAGGTAGCGGTAGCCCCCTGGCGCCCGAGGAAACGGGCCCAAGATGTCCAGCCCCCAGACTGTGAATGGCCACGAAAGGGGTATAGTCTGCAGGCCTCCTGCTGGCTGATGGATCTGCTTGGCATGGAACTGGCGGCCTCACAAGCTTTCACTAGTTCGACGGCGTCATTGAGTGCGGTGGGCCAATAAAACCCACTGCGGAACGCTTTGCCGACGAGGGTCCGTGATGATGAATGATGTCCACAGTCTCCGCCGTGTATATCTTCCAGCAGTTCCTTCCCTTGCTCCCTGGAGATGCAGCGCAGGGATACATCGTTTGGTCGCTTCCGGTAGAGCTCTCCATCCTTGATGCAGTATGCCGTGGCCTGGCGTGCCACTCGCTCCGCTTCCTCCTCCTTCTCCGGCAGGGTCCCTTGTGTTAAGTAACTCCGGAGCTTCGTGATCCAGCATCCCTCCTGAGGTTCCATCGTCAGGAGCAGGCGTGCTCCTGAGGCCGGGCCATAGGCTGGAGCTCCTGAGGCAGGTGGCTGGGGGAGCTCCTCCCGAGGCTGAGCTGTGTTTGACATTGACGGCAGGGCTGAGGGCTTGAAGAGCCGCTCCTCGAAAACGCCAGGCTCCTGAGGTAACCGCCTGGACGCCCGTTTGGCGATGTCGTCGGCCTCCTAATTGGTGCCACGGGGCACATGCTGCAACTCCAACCCCCAGAACTGCTTCTCCACAAGGTAGGCTTCCATGTGCTCATCTTTCGGCTCATACACCTTGTTGGAGAAATTGACAAGGAGCTGCGAATCGCCCTTGATGGTGAGGCGTTTCACTCCCAGGGCAGCTGCGGCCTTCAAGCCCGCTATTAAACCTTCATACTCCGCTATGTTGTTGGAGACCTTTTCACCTTGCTGGAAACAGAGCTGCACAACGTAGTAGAGCTTGTCCTGAGTGGGCGATATAAGCACCGCCCCAGCCCCAGCGCCATGCCTGGAGAACGCCCCATCGAAGTACATGACCCAGCCTTCTGGCGCCTCGCTTCCCGGGGAGAGGGACCGATCCTCGTCGGCCTTGAGGCCTGGTGCCTCCGTCCATTCTGCCACAAAATCTGCCAACACTGCTCCCTTGATGACTCTGGTCGTGCTGAATTCGAGCTGAAACGCTTGCAGTTCTATGTTCCACTCAGCGACCCTTCCAGCTGAGTTAGGGCTCCTGAGCACTCTCTCCAGGGGGTATGATGAGACGACCTTGATGGGGTGACCCTGAAAATAGTGCCGCAGCTTGCGCGAGGCCACCAGTAGCGCGATGAGGAGTTTCTGAGGCATGTGGTACCGTGCCCTCGCATCCCGTAACACCGTGCTAACGAAGTACACTGGGTGCTCAACGAGGTTGGGTGCGTCAGTGCTGGCGGCTCCCTTCGGAGACCATGGCGCCTCTTGAGGCGATGAAGCCTCCTGAGGCTGGCCATCTGGGAGAGGGGCCTCTTCCGCCTCCGGTGCACTCCTCTGCGGCGGCTGATCCTCCTCAGCCGCGGTGGCGGTTTCTGTGGGCCTTCCTTGTTCCTGTTCTGCCTTGTCCCGGGCTGCTGCCGCGGTTTTGATTCGACGCTCCTCTCTAACCGCCACCAGGGCTGCACTGGCGGAGTAGGGAGTGGCGGCGAGGTAAAGCACCAGGGGCTCTTGAGGGCGCGGAGCCACCATGACCGGTGGGCTGGTCAGGTATCTCTTGAGACCTGGAACGCCTTGCCGGCCTCTTCAGTCCACTCAAAGGGCCCCTTTTTCTTCATTAGCTGGAAGAAGGGCAGCGCTCGTTCCCCCAACTTGGAGATGAAGTGCCCTAGCGCGGTCATGCACCCAGTGAGCTTCTGCATTTCTCTGAGGGTCTTTGGCGGGCTCATGTCTTCCACCGCCTTGACCTTTTCCGAGTTAGCCTCGATGCCTCGGTGGGACACGAGGAAACCCAAGAGCTTGCTCGAGGGGATTCCGAACACACACTTCTCTGGGTTGAGCCGTAGGTCCACTGCGTTGAGGCTCGAGAAGGTTTCCTCCAGGTCTTGTATCAGGGTCCTGGCCTCCCGAGACTTTACCACAATGTCATTGACGTAAGCTTCAACATTCTTCCCGAGCTGCGGGCCTAAGGTGATGTGCATCAACTGCTGAAAGGTCGCCCCTGCGTTACGCAGCCCGAATGGCATGCATGTGTAGCAGTACACCCCACACGGGGTTAGGAAGGCCGTCTTTTCGACGTCTTCTACCGCCATCTTGATGTGGTGATACCCGGAGAAGGCATCCAAGAAGCATAGAAGGTCGCATTTCGCGGTGGAATCGACGATCTGGTCGATGCGGGGGAGCGGGAACAGATCTTGCGGGCATGCTTTGTTGAGGTTGGTGAAGTCGACACACATGCGCTCCTTCCCTCCCTTCTTTGGCACAACGACAGGGTTGGCCAACCAATCCGGGTATCGGACCTCGTGAATGACCCCAGCGGCTTCTAATTTGCGGGTCTCTTGGACAATGAAGGCCTGCTTTTCTGTGGACTGCCGCCTGGCCTTCTGCTTCACAGGGCGCATGTTGGGGCACACGTTGAGGTGATGCTTGATTACACTCCTAGGGATCCCTGCCAACTGGTCAGGCTCCCAAGCGAACACCTTCTTGTTTGCGCGCAGGAACCCGACCAGGGCCTCCTCCTGCTCGGGTTCGAGGTTGGCGCCTATGGTGAAAGTGGCATTGGTGGACCCGTCCTCATCGACGGGTATCTGCTTGGTTTCTACCTTGTCTTGGGTGAACAACTGTTTCTTCTTGGCGGGTGCAGCCCCCTTGGGCTCGGGGGTCTCCAAGTCGGCGGGCTGTGCCGATGCCGCCGTCTTGAAGGCGAGCTTGAGCACCCGCAGCGCGTCTCCGGTGTCCCCATGCACGGTGAGGACACCGCTGCTCCCGGGCATCTTCATGAGGTTGTACGCCGGGTGCGTCGCGGCCATGAACTGGGCCAGCGCTGGGTAGCCGAGGATGGCGTTGTAGGGGAGGCCGATGAGGGCGATGTCGAAGTCGACCAGCTCCGTGCGGAAGTTGTTGTAGGTGCCGAAGGTTACTGGGAGCCGAATCTGTTCCAAGGAGCTGGATGACCCGCCCCCAATGCCTGAGAAGGGCCGGCTGGGTTGCAGCCGTTCCAGGGGTGTGCAGAGGAGGTTGAAGGCCTCGACTGAGAGCACGCTGAGGCCCGCACCGCCATCGATGAGAGTTCTGGTGACGGCTACCTGGCAGATGGTGGGGGTGCACAGCATGGGGAGCGCACCCGAGCAGGCCGAGTTGGAGGAGTGGTCCTCCGAGCTGAAGGTCAGGCCGGCCTTGGGCGCCGCCCGGTCCGGGAGAGCCCCCTGCCGCATGGAAGCGGCGCTGACCCGGCGGATGAATGGCTTGACGTGGTGACTTGTAGGCAGCGCCTGTGAGCCGCCCAGGAGGGCCGCGACGACCGGGGGTGTTGGTGTAGCGCGATGGGTGGGGAAGAGGCTGCGGGGCTCTTCCCAGGAGGCCACGGAGGCTGCCATGTGGGCGCAGCGCCGGTGAGGGCCATGGGGAGCCAGTTGGCCATGACCCTATCGTCACCTCCGGCTTCGAGGAGGGCCTCCTCGCTCGCCAGCAAGAAGGCCAGCGGATCTGTCGCGCCACCGTAGCGCGGCGGCGTCGTTGGCTTGAACTTGTCCGGCCACCGTACCCGTTGCAGGGCTGGGGCCAGGGCTCGGAGCCCCCTGGCCCCTGTGCTGGCGCCGGCGGCCGGAGCGGGCGACGCGCTACTCATCGTGAGGCAGGCCGTGGCGGTGGCGGAAGAGAAAACTCCGGTGCACCCCTACCTGGCGAATGTCGGATTTCGGGTTCCGGCAGACCCTTGAGCTTCGAACACTGGGGTGCGCGCGGAGATTTCGCCTCCTACCTACCTGCACCCCTCCGCCTCGCTAAGATCTGAGCTATGGAAAGAACAACACAAGAGACACAGGGTTTATACTGGTTCGGGCCACCGTTGTGGTGTAATACCCTACTCCAGTGTGTGGTGTGGTGGATTGCCTCTTGGGATGATGATGATGAACAATACAAGGAAGAACAGCCTCGCGAGGGTCTGTTCTTGGCTGGGGCGATGAACTGCTGGGAGGAGTCCAGTCACCCTTCTCTCTCTCTCTTCTCGATTGTTTATCTCCATCTCCCCCCTTTTTCATCCTATGGGTGGCTGGTGCTATTTATAGAGGCCCTGGTCCTCTTCCCAAATATCGAGCGGGAAGGGAGCCAACAATGGCGGGCTAATTTGAAGGGGGACAACTAGTACTAGTTATCCTGACAAAAGTAGTCTTCGCCTGCACAAAGCTCTGGTGGTGATGCCGTCTTGGGCTCCACGATGACCTCCGTCTTGCAGTCCTCCTGGTCTTGGTCTTGTTGCACCGAAATGGCAACCTTTGCCTGATGCCTCAGTACTCCGTGGCTGCGCTTGCCCCCTTTGCACCAAAGGGGAAAGGAGGACACTTCGCGGGCTGGCACCCGCCTGGTGCCCTTGGTCGTCATGGCTTGCGTCACGGGTACCTCGTGAGGTACCCCGCCTTGATCTCTCCGCCTCCTCGCGAGCCAGCCTGATGAGGCCGTGCCTGAGGAAGCTCCGCGTCGTCCGCCCCGCGAGGCTTGGCCCCTCGCGAGGGTCTTGGGTCTGTGTTGGTGAAGATGGGCCGTGCTGGGCCCCCCTTTGAGCCACGCCGCAGGCCGCAGGCAGGCAAGTCTGGGGACCCCCGTTCTCAGAACGCCGACAAATTCGTAGTGCCAGAGGATCCCGTCGAGCAAGAGAGTTTTCAACGCAGGCTTATGGCCACGGCAAGAAGCCTCAAGAAAAAACAGCAACAACTTAAAGCTGATCAAGATTTGCTAGTCGACAGATGGACTGAAGTCCTCGCGGCCGAAGAGCATAAACTCGAACGCCCCTCCAAGAGCTACCCAAAGCGCAGGTTGCTACCCCAATTAGAGGAGGAAGCACTTGATGCGGCCGACTGGCCACCTTGTGGCCGCGACAGAGAGGCCTCTCGGCCTTCCACTCAAGCCGCACCCCGTACCAAGGCACGGGAATATGCGCCGGACTTATGAGATATGTTGGAGGACAAGGCAAGGCAAACAAGATCAATCTACGGATCACGCGGGCGCCCCACGGCTCGAGACGCTAACCGTCACACCGGCCACAAATTCAGCAGGGCCGAACACAGTAGACAAAGCTCATTGGAGCTACGTCATGATATAGCCCAGTACAGAGGCGCCGCACACCCACTATGCTTCACAGACGAAGTAATGTATCATCAAATCCCCGAGGGTTTCAAACCCGTAAACATCGAATCATATGATGGCACAACAGATCCTGCGGTGTGGATCGAGGATTATCTCCTTCATATCCACATGGCCCGCGGTGATGATTTCCACGCTATCAAATACCTCCCACTCAAGCTTAAAGGACCAGCTCGGCATTGGCTTAACAGCTTGCCAACAGGATCAATCAGTTGTTGGGAGGACATGGAAGCCGCATTCCTCGACAATTTCCAGGGCACTTATGTGCGACCCCCAGACGCCGATGACCTAAGTCACGTAATCCAGCAGCCAGAGGAATCGGCCAGGCAATTCTGGACACGGTTCCTAACAAAGAAAAATCAAATAGTCGACTGTCCGCATGCTGAGGCCCTAGCAGCCTTCAAGCATAATATCCGTGACGAGTGGCTTGCCCGGCACCTTGGACAGGAAAAGCCGAAGTCTATGGCAGCACTCACGACACTCATGACCCGCTTTTGCGCGGGAGAAGATAGCTGGCTTGCTCGTAGCAACAATATGACCAAGAACCCTGGTAATTCGGATACCAGGGACAGTAGTGGCAGGTCGCGTCGCAACAAGCAGAAGCGCCACATTAACGGCGACAATGTTGAGGATACGGCAGTTAATGCCGGATTCAGAGGCTCTAAATCCGGTTAGCGGAAAAAGCCATTCAAAAGGAATCCTAGGGGCCCGTCCAGTTTGGACCGAATACTCGACCGCTCGTGCCAGATACATGGCACCCCCGAAAAGCCAGCCAATCACACCAACAGGGATTGTTGGGTGTTCAAGCAGGCATGCAAGTTAAACGCCGAAAATGAAGACAAGGGGCTGGATAGCGATGACGACGAGGAGCCCCGGCCGCCGAACAACAGTGGACAGAAGGGTTTTCCCCCACAAGTGCGGACGGTGAACATGATATACGCAACCCACGTCCCCAAAAGGGAACGGAAGCGCGCGTTAAGGGACGTATACGCGGTAAAGCCAGTCGCCCCAAAGTTCAACCCATGGTCCTCCTGCCCGATCACCTTTGATCGAAGGGACCATCCCACTAGCATCCTTCACGGCGGATTCGCCGCATTGGTTCTAGACCCAATTATTGACGGATTTCATCTCCCTAGAGTCCTTATGGACGACGGCAGCAGCCTGAACCTGCTTTACCAGGATACAGTGCGGAAAATGGGCATAGATCCCTCGAGGGTTAAGCCCACCAAAACGACCTTTAAAGGCGTAATACCAGGCATAGAGGCCAACTGCACAGGCTCAGTCACACTTGAAGTGGTCTTCGGATCTCCGGATAATTTCCGAAGCGAGGAGTTAATCTTCGACATAGTCCCGTTTCGCAGTGGTTATCACGCACTGCTCGGACGAACCGCATTCGCTAAGTTCAATGCGGTACCGCATTACGCATACCTTAAGCTCAAGATGCCAGGCCCTCGAGGAGTAATTATGGTCAATGGAAACACCAAACGCTCCCTCCGAACGGAGGAGCACATGGCGGCCCTTGCAGCGGAAGCACAAAGCAGCCTCTCCAGGCAGTTCTCCAGTCCGGCCACTAAACAATCGGACACCGTCAAGCGCGCCCGAAGTAACCTACAACAAGACCGCCTGGCACGATCCGAGCAGGCATAGCAATGCGGCCCCAACCCCAACCCTCGCAAAAAGGCGACGCCAGTACTTCACGTACATAACTACGCTCTAGAGATACCATGGGAACAGGGGGAGGGGCACCATCACGGCACGCCCAAAACACGGCTTAAACTGTACCAGGGGCTGCCGATTTTTTTTTAATTTTCTCTTACTTTCAGGACTCCATCCTTTGGAAGGCCTGTTCGGCAGTTCAATTGCCGCACAAATGATGCAAGAACCAGGGAAGCAGACAAGCCACGCCGCATTACGGAACTCCCAGGTGGTCTCTATCACAAGCAGTATACTCGTTCCGCATACTATTCCGCAGCTTGCCCCTGGAACGGACATGTTAACTAGTCCAACCTTCCACTTATCGCATTACTTGTATCGTTCTGCCTTGATCGCACCCCTTTTCAATAAACAATGCATAGCTTTCGTCTATTTTTGCATTACCTTTTTTCTTTATATATGTTCCTTAACGACATGTTGCACCCGTACACTTTGGTACGGCCAAAATACGCCAGGGGCTTCAGTACCCCTCAACATGGTGTGAGAAGTCCAAACAGTTTAACAAGTGCGGCACCCCGAACTTATAGCATTATATGCATCGGCTCCGAATCATGTCTTAGGTCAATAGTTGGGTTTGCCCGGCTCCTACGTTTTGGTGCCTTACGTTCCGCTATATCGGCTAAGCTAGCACTAGGAGAACCACTGCGATTGTGCCCCAGTTGAGCTGGGTCGAGCACCTCAGTGCAGAAAGCTAAAACTGACCGTCATGATGAAGCGAGAGCCGGTCGCTATTCGAGAGGTTTTTTGAGTCCTTAAAGACTTATGCCGCTTAGGGCGAGGAGTCGGCTCCGTCCGGCCAAGGCATGGATAGCGCCCCGAACTCGGTCTTCCGAATACCAGGGGCTTCGCCGAAATTTAAAATTATAGAATTCTATGGCTAAGTGAGAGTGTTCACGCATTATAGTCCGATTGCCTTGTTCGTTGGGCTGAGTGCCTCCCTCGAAGGACCCAAACATGGGAAAAAGAGCGCTCAGGTTTATCCTTGAACACCCCAGCACTAGAGGCACGGGGGCAGAAGCCGACGACTCGCCATCTCTCAGAATTGATAAACAGCCGCACAGAAGGTAATATTTTAAATTCAAAACAGCATTGCTTAGCGCATATGAACAAGTTTTCAGCGCACAGGACAAAACGAGCGAGTTTTACTAAAAAATTACATCCCTAGAACATTCATCCGCCACAAGGCGGGCACCCTTCAGAACATCCTTATAATAATTCTCGGGCTTGCGATGCTCTTTCCCCGGCGGTGGCCCGTCCTTCACAAGCTTCTCAGCATCCAGCTTGCCCCAGTGCACCTTAGCAAGGGCAAGGGCCCTACGGGCACCTTCAATGCAGACGGAGCGCTTGATGACTTCGAGCCTTGGACAGGCCTCCACCAGCCGCCGCACTAGCCCGAAATAGCTCCCAGGCAGAGCCTCTCCAGGCCACAGCCGAACTATGAGGCCCCTCATGGCCTGTTCGGCCGCCTTGTGGAGCTCGACCAGTTGCTTCAGCTGGTCGCTCAGGGGCACGGGGTGTCCGGCCTCAGCATACTGAGACCAGAACACCTTCTCTGTCGAGCTTCCCTCCTCGGCTCGATAGAATGCGGCGGCATCAGACACACTCCGGGGAAGATCTGCAAACGCTCCTAGAGAGCTCCGGATTTGATTAAGTAACAAGTAACTCACGTTTATGTGTTTGCTTTGCATAAAGAATGCCTTACCCTCCGCTATCTTCTTCACCTCATCCATTTCCTGGAGGGTCTTCTGGGATTCGGCCTTGGCAGACTTGGCATTTTCAATAGCCACCGCGAGCTCGGACGCTCGCGTCTTTGAGTCAAGCTCCAAACTCTCATGTTTTTCCATGAGAGCCTAGAGCTCTTGCCGCACCTTGCCAACCTCGGCCTCACACTTCTCCCGCTCGATGCGCTCCGTGGCCGCCCTCTTCTCGGCCTCGACCAGCGCTTGCTTAAGGGTCGCCACCTTAGACGTGGCCCCTACAATAGCCACGATAATCCTGTCATTTTTCACAATTGCACCTTTTTATATATATTTAAACAAGGTATTTCTTACCTTCATTGTCCTCGAGCTGCTTCTTGGCACGCCCGAGCTCTTGCTCAGACCATTCGAGGTTCTGCTTTAGCGTGTCCACTTCCGCAGTTAGTGCGGCGGACGCCAGCAGGGAAGCCTGCACATGCATATTGACTCCTTTTTGTTAGACTCCTGCGAATTTTATTTGATCCTCTATTCGGCTTTTCTTCCCGAACGCCAAACAGAGCATTAGGGGCTACTGTCTATGCAGTAATATTATTTACACATTCTTTACTTACCTCAAAGCCTGTTAAAAGGCTAGTACAAGCTTCTGTTAGTCCGCTCTTGGCGGACTGAACCTTCTGGACCACCGCACTCATAATGGTGCAGTGCCCCTCGTCGATGGAGGCGCCTTGGAGCGCCTCCAACAGATTGTCCGGCGCCTCCGGTTGGACGGAGGTCACCGGCACGGTGGGCTTGCTCCTCTTGGAAGGAGGTCCACCGCCGGACTCTGGAACCTTTGAAGGTTCCGGAGCAGTGTCCGGCCTAGGGCCGGACTTGGAGCCCTGGGGGGGTTTCATCCCCTTTACTCCTGGAGTCCGGGAGGTCGCCTCGCGGCGCCTCCAGGACCACCTCCTCCCAGATTGGAACCTGTTGGGACAACACTTCGGTGTCGTCCGTAGGGCGGGGGGAGGAGGCCGTCGGAAGCGAGTTCACATCCGACGAGTCCAGTGAGCCGCTCGACGACGCGTCGAGCCGGTCTTTGGGTGGGCTGCATAAACACATTCGACGTAAGGTAAAGTTGTGCAATAAACGAACACTATGAATTACTCTGGTATCCGGATACTTACGATTTCGCCAGGGGCTTGGCCCTGGGCGGCCACTCCTCTTCGCCGTCGTCGGCGTTGATGGAGCAGTCCAGAGGAAGGGTTCGCCCCTTCTTGGACCCTTCGGCCTCCCCAGTTGGGGCGGCCTTCCTTTTCTTCCCTTCCCCCGCTGGAGGGGGAGAGGACTCTTCTTCCTCCTCCTCATCTTCGTGGGAGGAGTGCGTCTTGGATTCGTCGGATGATGAATCCGACACCTCCGGGCGTCGGGCACTCTTTCGAGTCCCCGTGGCCTTCTTCTTGGCCTTCTTCTCCGGCACCACATAGGGTGCCGGAACCAGCAGCTTCGCCAAATGGGCATCGACTGGGTCTTCGGGCAAAGGTGCCGGACAGTCGATCCGTCCGGACTTCGCCTGCCAATCCTTTCAAAGGTAAGGGAGCTTAAATCCCGCACATAGTTAAACTATGAAAAACTAGTGCCCCGTAAAAGGTACAAAAAACTTACCGCGCTAGTGTGACGCTGCGTGCTGAATCCGCAATCCTCGGTAGCGGATGTGGGAGCCTTGGCGCCCTTGAAAAGCACCTTCCAGGCATCTTCGTACGTCGTGTCGAAGAGGCTGCTCAGAGTTCGGTGCTGCGCCGGATTGAACTCCCACAGATTGAAGGCCCGTTGTTGACACGGGAGGCTCAAGCGGATGAGCATAACCCGGACTACGTTGATGAGCCTGAGCTGCTTGTCCACCAGGGATTGGATGCATGTTTGCAGTCCGGTCACCTCCTTTTTGCTGCCCCATGACATGCCCGTCTCTTTCCAGGATGTGAGCCACGTTGGGGGTCCGGACCGGAACTCGGGGGCTGCGACCCACTTAGGGTCGCGCGGCTCGGTGATGTAAAACCACCCCGATTGCCACCCCTTCAGGGTCTCCACAAAGGATCCCTCGAGCCATAAGACGTTGGGCATCTTGCCCACCATGGCGCCTCCGCACTCCGCCTGGTTGCCGCGCACCACCTTCGGCTTGACGTTGAAAGTCTTGAGCCATAGGACGAAATGGGGGCGGATGCGGAGGAAAGCCTCGCACACGACGATAAACGCCGAGATGTTGAGGACAAAATTCGGGGCCAGATCATGGAAATCCAGGCCATAGTAGAACATGAGCCCCCGGACAAATGGATGGAGAGGGAAACCCAGTCCGCAGAGGAAATGGGGGAGGAACACCACCCTCTCATGGGGCCTAGGGGTGGGGATGAGCTGCCCCTCTTCGAGAAGCCGGTGCGCAATGTCGTTAGATAGGTATCCGGCCTTCCTTAGTTTTTTGATGTGCCTCTCCGTAACGGAGGAGGCCATCCACTTGCCTCCCGCTCCGGACATGGCTGGAGAAGGTTGAGGTGGGGAGTGCGGACTTGGGCGCTGGAGCTTGAGTGCGTGAGAATCGATAAGCAAGGGAGGAAGAAGGCGCAGGTGAAAAGGCGGATCCTTATCCCCTTATATGGGTGGACGCAACTACATGTCCCCACCAGCCTGGTAAAACTCGCTTATCTCCAAGCGCCGTAATCAATGGCGCGGTTGGGTTACCCACGCCCGTATTGATGAGAATCCCAGGATAAGGGGACACGATCTCTGCTTTAACAAGACGTGCCAAGGAAACTGCCTTGCATGACGCGCTGAGGTGAGATAATGAAACGACTCGGATAAAGGCTTGGCCGTGGTGTGACACGCTACGGAATACGTCAGCAGATTAGATTGGTGTAAATATTATTCTCTCTATGGCAATATGTGGAAACTTATTTTGCAAAGCCGGACACTATCTTTGTGTTCAAAATCTTCTATGAAGTACTTGGAGGAGGAACCCGCCTTGCAATGCCGAAGACAATCTGCGCACCGGACTCGTCGTCATTGAAGCCTGGTTCAGGGGCTACTAAGGGAGTCCTGGATTAGGGGGTGTTCGGATAGCCGGACTATACCTTCAGCCGGACTCCTGGACTATGAAGATACAATATTGAAGACTCCGTCCCGTGTCCGGAAGGGACTTTCCTTGGCGTGGAAGGCAAGCTTGGCGATACGGATATGAAGATCTCCTACCATTGTAACCGACTTTGTGTAACCCTAACCCTCTCCGGTGTCTATATAAACCGGAGGGTTTTAGTCCGTAGGACAACATACACATCAACAACCTTACCATAGGCTAGCTTCTAGGGTTTAGCCTCCTCGATCTCGTGGTAGATCTACTCTTGTACTACCCATATTATCAATATTAATCAAGCAGGACGCAGGATTTTACCTCTATCGAGAGGGCCCGAACCTGGGCAAAACTTCGTGTCCCTTGTCTCCTGTTACCATCCGGCCTAGACGCACAGTTCGGGACCCCCAACCCGAGATCCGCCGGTTTTGACACCGACAATCATCATGCTCAAATAATCCATTTCCTATTCTTTCCTAAATGGCACATTGAGAAGCAAGTGGTATTTTCCTTTTCCCAATTGACCTCAAACTCCTTGGACACCTTTTCCTGTCCATATCATTGCCCCATGCCAAAATGCAACCTCATTTGCCTAGTAATTATTTAATTATGATTTTCCAAAGTTTCTATCCAGAAAGAAGCTTTGTGAAGGAGGTGCAAGCTAGGCATATCCAAATGAGTTTCCATTTTGCATGATCCCTCATATCATCATATCATAGCCCTCCACTAAAGTAGAGCTCATGTCATGCCTCCATATGAGCTCATCTTCAATTCTTCGATTATGTCCAAAATTTTAGTTTGTGAAGAAAGTATATTTTATCTTGCTCCATTATGGCTGCCAATTTTTCTAGGCCTTTTGTTATCCATATAACCTACCTCCACCCATTTTGGTCATGGTTCATCAAGCCATTTTTCCTCTAGAATTTTTTCAAGTTTCTGTCCTGAGGAGATGTTTGTGAAGCAAGTACCAGTTTGGCTTGGCCAATTGGTATGAGACTTTTTGAGCATCTTCATAGGACCAAAAGACTCCGCCTTGCCCAATTTGAGCTCAAGTTGATGCTTCATCAGAGTGCATCATCCTAATCTAGTTTCCGGACCAGTTTATGTAGTTGTTAAGCAACTACATTAAATCTTGATCCTAATCCTCTGCAAGTTACCAGGGTGAAATTCCTTCTTAACCTAGACCTACCAGACAACTCCATTGCTTCCAAACTCTTTCCTGTTGATCAACAGTTCTCATCCAAGTTTACTGCAGTGAGCTTCAGAGGTGGTTTACCACTTAACCAGAGCACTTTTAACCAATCTACCACCGCAGTTACAACCTACCCAGGAAGGCCAAACCCCCAGACAATGTTTAGTTTCGCTTGTGGCACTATGTGCACCAGTGCGCGTGGTGACCACCGACTTGGCATGCAGTGGGCGCATCCAGAATGGCTTCTTTCTCGGGCCCCTCCTCTGCTCGGCGTCTCAGCGAGCACGGGCATGTCCCTTAGCTTCCTCTCGTCGTCGCCATTCTCCTGGACCCCTTTCCCCCTCCGTAAGCCCCTCCGTCAGCACTCGTCGCCGCGCGCCCATGGGCGCACTATGGCCGATCGCGCCTTAATGGAGTTCGGCCGCGTCTCTCCTGCGCTCCCTTGGCCGCCTCTTCCCCATGAGCTCTCCCTCCTGTTCCCTCTCGCCGCCTCCCCCCGAGTCCATGCATGAGCACACGTGTCCGCGGCGCCAGCCGCGTGTCCGCGGCGACGACAGCGCGGCACCTCGCCCCGTGGCTATATAAGCCCACCCCGAGCGCCTCCGAGCTCACCACCAGCCTCACAACTCTCCTCCGGTCCTGCCTAGCCTCTCAAACGAGCTCGAGGAGCTCTCTGTGTTCACCATGGCCGCCATGGCCGCCTCGGGTCTCCTCTCGAATCCAAGAAACCCGAGCCACCCCTCCACTCCCTGACCTCTCCACGAGCTTCCTCACACGCCGGAGGCCCTTCCCCTCACCTCCATTCCATGCCGGAGCCCCTCCAGGGCCGTGTCCCTCGAGAACGGCCACCACCTTCCGTCCCTGCCTCCTCCCGTCGCTGTGGCCCCGCTCCCTCTCCGGGGCCACTACTGCTCCAGGTGGGAGCGGAACTCCGCCCGCGCCGTCCGCTGGCCTCGTCTCGACCGGAAGTGGCCGGAGCCGGTCGGCCCATCGCCGGCGCTGTGCCCTCCCATGCCTCTCCTCTGTCTCTGATCGGGGAGGCAACGAGGAGGAAGAATACATGCGCGAGGAGAGGGAGATGGATAATGCAGGCCCCACACATCATCGAACCAGAGCCCGGGCCCGCCACGCTGACCTGGATATGTGACGGGCCCCACCCGTGGGACCCGCACGTCAGCTGCCCAAGCCCGGCCCCGTCACTGTCCACGTGGATAGGTGGAAGCGTACTTCGCAGAAGTACGTTTTCGCCTTCAGAAAGCGTATTTCTCTTCTGCTCCAACCGTAAGTGCGCTTTCATAGTTTGAAAACGTATTTTATCCTTAGGCCCCTTCTGTTTCCTCACTCAGGGGCCTGTTTGTAGAGATTCTTTTACACATCGGTCCCTGAACTTCGTTGGGCTATAAGTTTTTGCTCGCAACTCCAAATGAGGTGAATCCAAAGCCCACGTCTTTGTTTCGTCGAGCCCATTCTGTTGGTTTCATTTTCACGATGGTTTGACACTTTGAAAATGACCATTTTGCCCTTGCACGTAAACAGCCCCTCTGGGAGAGAACTATTTCCGGCAAATCTTTTTGCAGCTTCACCGAACTTCTTCCCAGTGCCTTCTTCACCCTCAGGCAAGCCACAACCACCATTTGCATGATAGTCATGCAGTAGTATTGGTCTTCAACTTGAATCTTTAATAGCTATATGTTTGTTTTGCTACTGCTGTCGTAGTTTCGGTCATGCTTGTGGATCAGTGATTATCGTCATGCTATGTTCTTGCACCCTGTTATCATGAACTACTTGTTAGTATTACTTTCATATTGCTATGCTTGATAGTAGTAAAGGTTGGGTTAGTCATGTTCTTCGGTGCATGACTAACGTCGGTTACCGAGTACTGTTAGTATGCGTTGTTTCTTTGCTGTTAGTTGGTTAAGTGTTACTCGGTAATGTTATTGATGAGTTCTTCCATGGTATTTATGGTTGATGCTGGTGGTCATGTTATAATATGAGTAGTGTTACACTTGTAATATTTATGCTCGTCATTATGCCATGTTCAGTTGGAATTTATTCATAGTTGATATGGTGGATAGTTATGTTGCATCCCGTGCTTATGTTGATAGCATGCTCATGCTTTGTAAATGCATCATGTTATTTTATCATGGCTCAGCATATTGCATTCAAGTTTAACCGGATTAAATTGAACTTGAACAACTGTTGGCTGAGTCATGGTGCCACCATATCGAAACTAACCAGTGCAACCACGCTTACCTTTATGGGAAGGTCCTAGCTGGGTCTATGACACGTCTCCAACGTATCTATAATTTTTGATTGCTCCATGCTATATTATCTACTGTTTTGGACATTATTGGGCTTTATTATCCACTTTTATATTATTTTTGAGACTAACCTATTAACCGGAGGCCCGGCCTAGAATTGCTGTTTTTTGCCTGTTTTAGGGTTCGAAGAAAAGGAATATCAAACGCAGTCCAAACGGAATAAAATCTTCGGGAACGTGATTTTCTCACCGAACGTGATCCAGGAGACTTGGACCCTACATTAATAAAGAAAAGAGGAGGCCACGAGGTAGGGGGGCGCGCCTGCCTACCCCAGACGTGCCCTCCACCCTCGTGGGCCCCCTTTTGCTCCACTGACGTACTCCTTCCTCCTATATATATATCCATGTACCCCCAAACGATCAGATATGGAGCCAAAACCCTAATTCCACCGCTGTAACTTTCTGTATCCACGAGATCCCATCTTGGGGCCTGTTCCGGAGCTCCGGCGGAGGGGCATCGATCACGGAGGGCTTCTACATCAACACCATAGCCCCTCCGATGAAGTGTGAGTATTTTACCTCAGACCTACGGGTCCATAGTTAGTAGCTAGATGGCTTGTTCTCTCTTTTTGGATCTCAATACAATGTTATCCCCCTCTCTTGTGGATATCTATTCGATGTAATCTTCTTTTTGCGGTGTGTTTGTTGAGACCGATGAATTGTGGGTTTATGATCAAGTCTATCTATGAACAATATTTGAATCTTCTCTGAATTCTTTAATGTATGATTGGTTATCTTTGCAAGTCTCTTCGAATTATCAGTTTGGTTTGGCCTACTAGATTGATCTTTCTTGCAATGGGAGAAGTGCTTAGCTTTGGGTTCAATCTTGCGGTGTCCTTTCCCAGTGACAGTAGGGGCAGCAAGGCACGTATTGTATTGTTGCCATCGAGGATAACAAGATGGGGTTTTCTTCATATTGCATGAGTCTATCCCTCTACATCATGTCATCTTGCTTAAGGCGTTACTCTGTTTTTAACTTAATACTCTAGATGCATGCTGGATAGCGGTCGATGAGTGGAGTAATAGTAGTAGATGCAGGCAGGAGTCGGTCTACTTGTCTCAGACGTGATGCCTATATACATGATCATACCTAGATATTCTCATAACTATGCTCAATTCTGTCAATTGCTCAACAGTAATTTGTTCACCCACCGTAGAATACTTATGCTCTTGAGAGAAGCCACTAGTGAAACCTATGGCCCCCGGGTCTATCTTTATCATATTAATCTCCTACTACTTAGTTATTTCCTTTGTTATTTACTTTGCCTTTATTTTACTTTGCATCTTTATCATAAAAATACCAAAAATATTATCTTATCATATCTCTCTCTCGTAAGTGGCCTTATAGGGATTGACAACCCCTATTTGCGTTGGTTGCGAGGATTTATTTGTTTTGTGCAGGTGCGAGGGACTCGCGCGTAGCCTCCTACTGGATTGATACCTTGGTTCTCAAAAACTGAGGGAAATACTTATGCTACTTTGCTGCATCATCCCTTCCTCTTCGGCGAAAACCAACGCAGTGCTCAAGAGGTATCAAGAAGGATTTCTGGCGCCGTTGCCGGGGAGGTCTACGCAAAAGTCAACATACCAAGTACCCATCACATACCCTTATCTCCCGCATTACATTATTTGCCATTTGCCTCTCGTTTTCCTCTCCCCCACTTCACCCTTGCCGTTTTATTTGCCCTCTCCCTCTCTTTCTCTATTTGCCTCCTTTTGCGCGCTTGCTTTTTGTTTGCTTGTGTGTTAGTTTAGTTGCTTATCACGATGGCTCTACCTAAATTTGGTGACCTTCACCTTAAAAGATTAGAAGAGATCGAAAGCAATGTTAGGAGTTTCATGGTCTTGAAATTTGAACATAATAGTTTCTTCAGAAAAAATCTTAAAGAACAGAAAAGTTTTATGAGTTTTATGAATAAAGAGCTTGATGATATGTCTAAAGAATTCGATGGGTTACGATCCCAAATTGCTCATCTTGAGAAATTAATTGCTGAAATTTCGGATAGGCAGGCTACCTTAGTTAATAAGATGGCCGATAAACCGGATTGCTACGAAAATAAAGATGAAGATCTAAAAGTTATTGATGTGTCCCCTATTAAATCTTTGTTTTGCAATATGAATCTTGATAATGACGGGACTGAATATGATCCTCCTTTACCTAGAAGGCGTTCTAAGAATTCAGAATTTGTTGATCTTGATGCTAAATTTGATAAAAGTGGGAGTGAAGAAGTTAAAACCCTAGATGTTGCTAAACCCACTATTATGGATTTCAAGGAATTTAACTATGAAAATTGCTCTTTGATTGATTGTATTTCCTTGTTGCAATCCGTGCTAAATTCTCCTCACGCTTATAGTCAAAATAAAGCATTTACTAAACATATCGTTGATGCTTTGATGCAATCTTATGAAGAAAAACTTGAATTGAAAGTTTCTATCCCTAGAAAATTTTATGATGAGTGGGAACCAACTATTAAAATTAAAATTAAAGATCATGAATGCTATGCTTTATGTGATTTGGGTGCTAGTGTTTCCATGATTCCAAAGACTTTGTGTGATTTGTTAGGTTTCCGTGATTTTGATGATTGCTCTCTAAACTTGCACCTTGCGGATTCAACTATTAAGAAACCTATGGGAAGAATTAATGATGTTCTTATTGTTTCAAATAGGAATTATGTGCCCGTAGATTTTATTGTTCTTGACATAGATTGCAATCCTTCATGTCCTATTATTCTTGGTAGATCTTTCCTTAGAAAGATTGGTGTAATTATTGATATGAAGGAAGGAAATATTAGATTCCAATTTCCATTAAGGAAAGGCATGGAACACTTTCCTAGAAATAAAATTAAATTACCTTATGAATCTATTATGAGAGCCACTTATGGATTGCTTACCAAAGATGGCAATACCTAGATCTATTCTTGATTGTTATGCCTATCTAGGGGCGTTAAATGATAGCGCTTGTTGGGAGGCAACCCAATTTTATTTTATTTATTTGCTTTTTGATCCTGTTTAGTAATTAATAATTTATCTAGCCTATGTTTTGGTTGTGTTTTATTAGTGTTTGTGCCAAGTAGAACCGTTGGGAAGACTTGGGGAAAGTCTTGTTGAACTTGCTGTAAAAAACAGAAACTTTAGCACTCACGAGAACTACTTTCATTTTCTTTGGAGAGTGCTATTTAGTTAATTATTTTTGAAGATGATTAATAGATAAATTCCTCACTTCCAGCAATTTATTTTAGAATTTTCGGGGTTCCGGATCATTGCCATGTTTGGACTTTGGAAACCCAGTCACGAAGTCCATTTCAATGTGGTCAAACTTCCATTCTGGAATGGCAAGAGGTTGGAGGAGACCAGCTGGCCTTTGGTGTTCTGCCTTCACTCTTCTGCAGACATCACATTCATTCACGAATTGAGCGATCTCGCGCTTCATTCGAGTCCACCAATAAGCTTGCCTGAGGTCCTGATACATCTTCGTGCTCCCAGGGTGGATGGAGAGGAGAGAATTGTGAGCCTCGTTCATGATCACTTTACGGAGGTCACCTTTGGGTACAACAATACGATCCTCGAAGAAAAGAGTGTCCTTGTCATCAAGGCGGTAGCACTTGTACTTGGGTTGACTCTTGGCAATCCCAATCTTCACCTTTTTCACCATAGCATCAAGAAGCTGGGCTTGGCGAATCTGGTCTTCCAAGGTAGGAGAGACTTGAAGGTTGGCGAGGAAACCTTGAGGAACAACTTGCAGATTAAGTTTGCGGAAAGCTTCACAAAGCTCGGGTTGATAAGGCTTGAGAATCATACTGTTGCAGTAAGCTTTCCTGCTCAATGCGTCAGCAATCACATTGGCCTTGCCTGGAGTATACTCGATACTCGGATTATACTCTTGAATCATTTCGACCCATCGAGTTTGCCTGAGGTTGATATTAGGCTGAGTGAAGATGTACTTGAGACTCTTGTGATCAGTGAAAATGTCCACTTTTCTTCCCAATAGAAGATGTCTCCAAGTCAAAAGAGCATGCACAACTGCCGCCAACTCGAGATCATGAGTGGGGTAGTTCTTCTCACTAGGCTTCAACTGGCGAGAGGTATAAGAAATAACTTTCTTCTCTTGCATCAATACCATGCCAAGACCTTGGAGAGAGGCATCACAAAAGACCTCGTACGGCTTGGATTCATCAGGCGGCGTCAGAACTGGAGCAGTGACCAATTTCTCTTTCAAAGTGTTGAAAGCAATGTCACACTCCGGAGACCAAACGTACTTGACGTGCTTCTGGAGAAGATTTGAGAGAGGCTTCGCGATCTTAGAAAAGTTTTCAACGAATCTTCGGCAATAGCTTGCGAGACCGAGAAAACTGCGGAGTTGCTTCACGTTCTGAGGAGGTTCCCAATTCACAATTGCAGACACCTTCTCAGGATTCACGGCAATGCCCTTGGCAGAGATGATATGACCAAGATAAAGAACCTCATCAAGCCAAAATTCACACTTGGAGAACTTGGCGTAGAACTGATGTTCCCTGAGCTTATCGAGTACCAAACGCAAGTGCTTGGAATGATCTTCCTTGTTCTTCGAGAAAACCAGAATGTCGTCGAGGTAGACCAAAACGAATTCATTGGTGTAGGCATTGAAGATGAAGTTCATCATGCGAGAGAAAGTCGGAGGGGCATTGACGAGGCCAAAAGACATGACAGTGTATTCCTAAGAACCAAAGCTTGTCCTGAAAGCCATCTTGGGAATATCTTGCTCACGGATTCGAATCTGATGATAACCCATACGGAGATCAAGCTTGGAGAATACTTGGGCACCTTTGAGTTGTTCGAACAGCTCATTGATGTTGGGAAGTGGGTATTTGTTCTTGATGGTCTTCTTGTTCAATGGACGGTAATCAACACAAAGTCGGTCCGTTCCATCCTTCTTCTTCACAAAAAGAACACCACAACCCCACGGAGAAGAACTAGGCCGGATGAGACCCATTTTCTCTTGAATATCGAGTTGCTTCTTCAGCTCCTTCAACTCTTGAGGTCCGAGCTTGTAAGGACGCTTGCACACAGGTTCCGTGCCAGGCTCAAGATCAATAACGAATTCGACTGGCCGGTGTGGAGGCATTCCTGGAAGCTCTTCTGGAAAGACGTCTTGATATTCGCAAACGACTGGAATTTGAGAGATAGCATCCAATTCACCCTTCTCATTGAGAGAAAACAGACAAATGGTATCATCACGAGCGGCAAAGACAATTACATCCTCAGACGAATGAGTCAATTGAATCTGTCTGGCTGCACAATCAAGATGCCCCTTGTGCTTAGAAAGCCAATCCATTCCGAGAATAAGATCAATATCCGAGTTGCCAAGAACCGTAGGAGAAGATAGAAACTTGTAGTCACCCAAAGTGATAGTAACATCCGGAACGATGGAGTTAGCCTGCATGCGCTTACCGGGAGAGACAACTGCTAAAGGACTAGGCAAAACTTGCAAAGGCAAACCATGCTTATTTGTAAACGGTCTCGAGATGAAGCAATGCGATGCACCAGTGTCAAAAAGAACTTTTGCAGGTATATCATTAACAGGAAGGTTACCCATGATCACATCTGACGAGTCCTCTACCTGAGCTGCATTCATCAAATTGACCTCGGCATGCTTGGGGTTATGCTTGACCATAGCTGTACTTGCCGATCTGACAGGAGGAGGAGGAAGACGCCTCTGGTTGAAACACTTGTTGGCATAGTGACCCTTCTATTGGCACTTGTTGCACGTGACCTATGAAAGCGTACGGTGATACGGAGCACTCGATCTTGGATCTTGAGACGAAGTCTTGTTCTGAAAGCCAGGGTTGGGTGGGTGGGAAGAACCACTGCCACCTTTGCTCTTCTGCTGATACGGCCGTCGGAACGGAGGAGGAGGAAGCCAATACTTCTGCTGCTTGGCCACTTGAGTAGAGGAAGAAGGAGTAACATCTCTGACTCGCTTCTTGGAAGCATCACACCTCAACTGAGCAGCCTCTTGCTTCAGTGCCATGTTGTAGAACTCATCGTATCTCAAGGGCTCAAAGAGAACAAGAGCTAGCTGAATTTCTTCTCTGAGACCACCCCTGAACTGATATATCATGCTCTTCTCATCAGGGACATCCTACTTGGCAAAGCGGGCGAGCTTCTGGAACAACTTGTTGTAGTCATAGACAGATAAAGAGCCTTGCTTCAGGTTGCGGAATTCCTCACGCTTGCTTTCAACCACGCTCTGGGGAATATGATGAGCACGGAAATCTCGGCGGAAATCATCCCAAGTGATAACACGTCCACCTCTGGAGTCCTTGTACTCCTGGAACCATTCTGCAGCTTGATCTTTGAGTTGGAAGGAAGCGAACTTAACAAAGTCCTCAGGCCTGACGTTACTGCACTCGAAATGCTTGCACATATCCACTAGCCAATCGTCAGCATCGGTTGCCTCAACACAATTGCTGAAAGTCTTTGGCTCATTAGCAAGGAACTGGTTGAGTGTAGCAAAATGATTCTGATTGTTGCCTTGATTGCGCTCTTGAAGAATTTGCATGATCAACTGTGTGTTTGCATTGGTTGCGGCCATCACAGCTTGCCATGCCTCCGGAGGAGGTGGAGGTGGTGGAGGATCAGGATTCGGAGTCGTGCGCATTGGAGGAGCCATCCTGAAGAGGTTGACCACCATTAGCACATTGATAGACAATTATTGAAGCTGAATCCAACGGAATGAAAATTGCAACATATAGTCTTCACATCCGAACAAAATGAACGAATGCATTCCCCTTGAAATGGTCACATATCCATAAATTGAGAAGCCACGTGGAATTAAGGTAGAGAAATAAATCAACAAGGTACGGATCAAGAACGAATAATCGGTAAGAAATCCCAATCTCAAACCAATATCTGTGGAAGAAGAACTAAAGCTACTAGAATTCCCACCTATGAAACTCCCGAACCTTTCCGGTTATGCAATCAGGTGTTGGGGATACAGGGGAAGCATAATATCTCACCCAAACTAGCAAATCCTACATCCGGCTGTATCCATCCTTCAACACATAACCAAGAAACCTTTGGAAACCATCTACCTCAACCTTCGAAAAGCATCTGTTATACAAGTTATGGCGATACTTCCGAACTCCCGCCCCAGTACTGGGTGGCATCGAGGTTATCTCACCAACGAACTGCATAAAAGAGATTTTCGATGTCAGCGTACTAAACTCAGGTATTCCAGAATTGCAACGATAAAATTATGAGGACAACACCTCAGAGCTCAACTCCCCGGGACACTTCCACCAAACCCCTGACAGGAGGCACCAAGACAATGTTCTCATCATAAAACCATCAGAACGATTCCAAGATACCCGCGTGATCCTAAAAAAAATTTCAGTGAAATTTGAGAAGAGAAGAGTCAAAACTCTACGTCAGGATGCCTTACCAGAGCGATGAGGAGACTGGGAAGTAAAAAGAATTCCTAAGCTCTCCGATATATAATTCCTAAATGACTCAAAATATTTTTCTAGACACAACTCGGCCGCTAAAAACGATCAAGCAATGGGGCTCCTAAGGTCGGGGAAGGCTCTGATTACCAACTTGTAACACCCTCAATGCGACTATATCTCCCACGTGTCGAGGCATGACTTAGAGGCATAATCACATTGAAGGCATATGTCACAAGTTAGGCAATCTTCACAACATCCCATGTAATATGATAATAAAAGGGGAGATAACATAGTTGGCTTACACTCGCCACGTCAATCAAGTACATAAATAACATTACATCATCCAAACACTCATGGCCCGACTACGGCGCCAAAATAAAAGAGAACCCAACATGCGACACAGTCCCAATCACCCCCAACTGGGCACCACTACTGATCATCGGGAAAGGAAACATAGTATCGTTGAGAGTCTTCGTCGAACTCCCACTTGAGCTCATACGCGTCTCCTGGAACGGAATCATCAGGCCCTGCATCTGGTGTAATAGTAATCTGTGAGCCACAGGGACTCAGCAATCTCACACCCTCGCGATCAAGACTATTTAAGCTTATAGGTAAGGCAAGGTAAAAATATGTGGAGCTGCAGCAAGCGACTAGCATATATGGTGGCTAACTTATTCGCAAAAGAGAGTGAGAAGAGGAGGCAAAGCACGAGCGAGAAACTAGAGGACAACCTGCGCAAACATTACTCCAACACCGTGTCCACTTCCCGGACTCCGCCGAGAAGAGGCCATCACGGTAACACACTCAGTTGATTCATTTTAATTAAGTTAAGGTTCAAGTTATCTACAACCGGACATTAACAAATTCCCATCTGCCCATAACCGTGGGCACGGCTTTCGAAAGTTCAAACCCTGCAGGGGAGTCCCAACTTAGCCCAAGACAAGCTCTCACGGTCAACGAAGGAATAGACCTCCTCCCAAGACGTTCCGATCAGACTCGGTATCTCGGTTACTCAAGACACTTCGACAGGTTAAAACAAGACCAGCAACACCGCCCGAATGTGCCGACAAATCCCAATAGGAGCTGCACATATCTCTTTCTAAGGGCACACTCAGATTGTCCTAGGTACGGGTAGGCCAGCCCAGAGTTGCCCCTGGTGGCCACCGGTAGCTGACAGGTGGACCAACACTCAGAGGAGCACTGCCCCGGGGGGGGGGGGTTAAAATAATGATGACCCTTGAGTCTGCAGAACCCAAGGGAAAGAAAAGGCTAGGTGGAAAATGGTAAAACCAATGTTGGGCATTGTTGGAAAAGCTTTAATCAAGGTGAAACTATCATTGGGTTCCCATTATAACCCAACCGCGTAAGGAATGCAAAATCCGGGAACATAACACCGATATGACGGAAACTAGGGCGGCAAGAGTGGAACAAAACACTAGGCGAGAGGCCGAGCCTTCCACCCTTTACCAAGTATATAGATGCATTAAGATAACATAGCAATATAATAATATCCCAACAAGTAAATAAATGTTCCAACAAGGAACGGCCTCCAATCTTCACCTGCAACTAGCAACGCTATAAGAGGGGCTGAGCAAGCGGTAACATAGCCAATCAACGGTTTGCTAGGACATGGTGGGTTAGAGGTTGGACATGGCAATTTGGGAGGCTTGAAATCAAGTGGTAGGCATCGTAGCAATGGCATAGCAAAAGAGCGAGCAAACTAGCATAGCAAAGATAGTAGTGATTTCGAGGGTATGATCATCTTGCCTGCACCGTTGTCAGAGTTGACTGGATCCTCGAAAGCAAACTCAACGGGCTCCTCGTTAGCGAACTCGTCTCCCGGCTCTACCCAAAGAAGACAAAAAAGCAACAAGGATACAATCAACCACGTGCAAGGATCAAGCAATATGATGCAATGATGATATGCTATGCGTGATGCGATGCGGGATGCAAAATGCAAGATATGACAGGAAATGCATGAACCTGGCCTCAACTTGGAAAACCAAGTGTGCCACTGGAAAGATGAGATGAAATCGCTTGAAAACGATATAAAGAACGCCGGAATTGGAGTTACGGTTTGGAAATGGCAAGCGATTCAAAAATGACACCGGTCTGCGATTTACAGCAAGTAGCCATCTAAATGCAATGAGATGAACATGCTACAGCACCCAAACATGACAACAAAATACATGGCAGAGATGCGTTCAAGATTCTTAACAAAAGTCTAGCACTGAGCTACGGCCAATTAATCCATTAACAGGTTCAAACAAGCATGGCAAAAATGCATATGACAAACAGATCTCAGACTTAGTGAAATTAACACTTGTTTGGAATTTCAGATCAGGTAGCCCTCTTCGGAGCAACAAAACTACATGCTACAAGACCTGAACATGGAAAAGTAAAGCATGGCATGGAGCTACTCAAAGAGCTTAACAAAAGTCCCTTAGTGACCTTGAGCCAAAAGGGATCAGAAAATACAATTGCAAGCATGTGAACATAGCAAAAACACAATCAGTTTTCAGACTTAGTGAAAACTGACACATGCTGAAATATAACTCAAGTAGGCATGTTTACGAGCTCGATGCACTCACTACGGTGCAAGTCATGGCAAGACAAGCATACACCCATCAAGAAGGCACAAAATTCAAGCTAGACATGGCAAGAACAATAGCATAGCATGCACGAATCAACTACAACATCACCGGCAAAATTGCAAACAAGTTGACAATCTGCCCAAATTCACAAAGTAGCAAAAGTAGAGCTCGATTCACTCAAGCTAGGGTGCTCCAAAATTGCAAAAAAGACATGGATGGATAGAGCACTACAATATTAACAAAACATCCTTACTGATCATCCTCAAAAGAGGCACGGATCACTAGGAAACAACATGAACATATGGCATCATGAGATAAACAGCTCCAGGACTTAGTGAAAATACTAAGTCCCTGAAAACAGAATTAGCAAGTGCACCACTTTGCAAGCTTGCACTAGTCACCACACACATCACAAAAATACATGGGTTGCACCTCTGGAAAGATGACAAAACCCTTAACAAAACACATGTAGAGCATCAGGGCATATCATGCACACAATAATCATGGCAAAAATGACAAAAAGCTAAATGGAGTAGCAGATCTGACAATTATCTCAAGTAGCCCTCTTCTAACAGCATTTCGGGCATCAAGATGAACTCAAATGAAAATGATGCAATGGAATGAAATGATGTACTCTCTGAGATGAACATTTTGATATGCTATATGCATGAATCGGAGCTACGGGTGCAAAGTTACGGGGCTAAGAACAGGGGCACTTGGATCTGCAAATCTCGGGACTTAGTGAAAAAACACCTCCGAGATCTAGGGTTTGACCCGGTGCGGAAATCGAGGTGGGGCCGGCGAGGCACTGTTCACCGGCGGCGGATCCGGCGGAGGGTGGCGAGGCGGCGGCCGGGACGGCGAGCGGCGCCGTGGGGCGGCGGGGCGGCGCAGCGGCCCGGGAGGAGATGCGGCGCGCGGCGGCCGGGGTCGGCGGTGGCTGCGGCGGCCCGGGCGACGAGGTGGCGATGGCGGCGGCGGGGCGGACCACGGAGGCGCGGCGCCGGAGTGGAGGGCGACAGCGGCGGGCGAAGGGCGCGGGCGGCGACGGCCTCGGGCTGGCGGGGAGGTAGCGAGGAGGCGGCGGCCGGGCCCTGGAGGGCCTCCCGCGGGCCGGGCGGGCCGCGGTGGTGGAGGCGGCGGTGAGGACACGTGGCATGCGCCTATTGGCTGGGGCGCGGCGGCGGGATTCGTCCGGCGGTGGCGGACATGTCCGGTGCGCGCGAGGTGGATTTTAGGGTTTCGGGGGAGAAGGAGATCCGAAATTTCGGGGGGGGGGGATTTTTAATAGGCATAGAGGGAGTTAGGAGAGTCCAAATGAGGTGCGGTTTTCGGCCACGCGATCGTGATCGAACGATATAGATGATGGAGAATACTTAGGTGGGTTTTGGGCCAAATTGGAGGGGTGTTGGGCTGCAACACACATGAGGCCTTTTCGGTCCCTCGGTTAACCGTTGGAGTATCAAACGAAGTCCAAATGATACGAAACTTGACAGGCGGTCTACCGGTAGTAAACCAAGGCCGCTTGGCAAGTCTCGGTCCAATCCGGAAATGTTTATTCCCCACACACGAAAGAAAGCTAGAAATGACCACCGGAGGAGAACGAAGCGCCGGAATGCAAAACGGACAACGGGGAAAATGCTCGAATGCATGAGACGAACACGTATGCAAATGCAATGCACATGATGACATGATATGAGATGCATGACAACGATAACAACACACAGAGACAAAGACCCGAACCCGAGGAAATCAATATAACTTAACGCCGGAAACGGCAAGAGTTGGAGTACAAATTGGAAAGTTACATCCGGGGTGTTACAGTATGCTTGAAGTATTATTATTTTTATGTGAATATGAACTTTTGCCTTGAATCTTTTGGATCTTAATATTCATACCAAAATTAAGAATAATTACATTAAAATTATGCCAAGTAGCACTCCACATCAAAAATTCTGTTTTTATCATTTACCTACTCGAGGACGAGCAGGAATTAAGCTTGGGGATGCTTGATATGTCTCCAACGTATCTATAATTTTTGATTGCTCCATACTATATTATCTACTGTTTTGGACATTATTGGGCTTTATTATCCACTAATATATATTATTTTTGGGACTAACCAATTAACCGGAGGCCCAGCCCAGAATTGCTGTTTTTTACCTGTTTTAGGATTTCGAAGAAAAGGAATATCAAATGGAGTCCAAACGGAATGAAACCTTAGGGAACGTGATTTTCTCAACGAACAAGACCTGGGAGACTTGGACCCTATGCCAAGAAAGAAAATAGGAGGCCACGAGGTAGGGGGGGGGGGCGCTTGCCTACCCCAGGCGCGCCCTCCACCCTCGTGGGCCCCCTATTGCTCCACCGACGTACTCCTTCCTCCTATATATATCCACGTACCCCCAAACGATCAGATACAGAGCCAAAACCCTAATTCCATCGCCATAACTTTCTGTATCCACGAGATCCCATCTTGGGGCCTGTTTCAGAGCTCCGCCGGAGGGGGCATCGATCACGGAGGGCTTCTACATCAACACCATAGCCCCTCCGGCGAAGTGTGAGTAGTTTACCTCAGACCTACGGGTCCATAGTTAGTAGCTAGATGGCTTCTTCTCTCTTTTTGGTTCTCAATACAATGTTCTCCCCCTCTCTTGTGGAGATCTATTCGATGTAATCTTCTTTTTGCGGTGTGTGTGTTGAGACCGATGAATTGTGGGTTTATGATCAAGTCTATCTATGAATAATATTTGAATCTTCTCTGAATTCTTTTATGTATGATTGGTTATCTTTGCAAGTCTCTCCGAATTATCAATTTGGTTTGGCCTACTAGATTGATCTTTCTTGCAATGGCAGAAGTGCTTAGCTTAGGGTTCAATCTTGCGGTGTCCTTTCCCGGTGTCAGTAAGGGCAGCAAGGCACGTATTGTATTGTTGCCATCGAGGATAACAAGATGGGGTTTTCTTCATATTGCATGAGTCTATCCCTCTACATCATGTCATCTCGCTTAAGGAGTTACTCTGTTTTTTACTTAATACTCTAGATGCATGCTGGATAGCGGTCGATGAGTGGAGTAATAGTAGTAGATGCAGGCAGGAGTCGGTCTACTTGTCTCGAACGTGATGCCTATATACATGATCATACCTAGATATTCTCATAACTATGCTTAGTTCTGTCAATTGCTCAACAGTAATTTGTTCACACACTGTAGAATACTTATGCTCTTGAGAGAAGCCACTAGTGAAACCTATGGCCCCCGGGTCTATCTTTATCATATTGATCTCCTACTACTTAGTTATTTCCTTTGTTATTTACTTTGCCTTTATTTTAGTTCGCATCTTTATCATAAAAATACCCGAAATATTATCTTATCATATCTATCAGATCTCACTCTCGTAAGTGGCCTTATAGGGATTGACAACCCCTATTCGTGTTGGTTGCGAGGATTTATTTGTTTTGTGCAGGTGCGAGGGACTCGCGCGTAGCCTCCTACTAGATTTATACCTTGGTTCTCAAAAACTGAGGGAAATACTTACTCTACTTTGCAGCATCATCCCTTCCTCTTCGGGGAAAACTAACACAGTGCTCAAGAGGTAGCAGTCTATTGTCGTGCCTCTCGACGGTGGCTCCAACTAGGGAAGGTTATGGGTGCGTGCTACCCTGATCTGCTAGGCGGACATAACCTTGTGTGCCCGTTGTTGTTATTATGGATCCGGTCCCGTTGAGGGACGGGCCACGACGGTGGTCATTGTGTCTTTGGTAGACACGGGGCCACCCAGGACTAGCCCAGTTGGGAGTGGGTCGGAGTGGCCGGGAGAGTGTCATGGCAGTAGATCGGTTTTGTCGGAACGCCATTGGTCCACCCGAATGGGAGTGCGAGGCCATGGGTTCTGCAGTGTGGGTACAGTGTGCTAACCTCTGTAGAGTGTATATTAAATCTATCGATAGCCGCGCCCGTGAATAAGGGCCCAATTCATAGTTGGTCACACCATGAGTCAACAGTATTAATAACAACTTGATTAATAACAGCCCCGGTTTGATGAGGAGATAAGTTAGTTTTGATCGCCGGAATATCACCGTTTGAGACCAAGTGTTGGTCATGGTTGTGATCGCCGGAATGATCACCGTGGTATCGAGGATACCGAGTTGTTGGATATTCGTGATATTGTGCGAGAATCGTGGGTAAAGATCAAGCTCCTTGTGGTCATTTAATGATTACTACGGTATTGTTTATACCAAGCTTGATTTGATCCTGAGATAATCGTGTGATGTCCGAGGTTGGTAAGTGATGCATGTGATGGTTACGAGGTAACCTGAGCAGAATAAATGGTGCATGTAGTGTCATCATGTTGCATGCCAGTATCATCCGATTTATATGTTCTTGCCATGATCATATTGTTCTAGTAGTATTATGTTCATGTGGTTCATGTTATGTTATCCTGATGATTTCATGTTAATTCCTGCTTAACCTGTAATTGGCATGTTGTTGTTTGTCTTGAATGCTTCTGGTTATTGTGAGCTTGCAAGTACATTCAATGTACTGACCTGGCGTGTCATGCCAGTTTGCAGGTCGTGCCTGGATTGCTTGCTTGTTTGGTGTTGTTCCTGTGTTCGCGAGCTAGGATAAGCGTTCTAGCCAGAGTCCCTGCGAATTGGAGTCCATCATCGCCGTTCGTTGTTCCGCTGCCAGTAGTTGTTCCGTTGATTCAAGTTGTTATGCTGCCTGTATAGAGCAATCGTGGTTGGCGTAGTGTCGCCGTGCCGATGTTATTCATTGTAATATCGGAACCCGTGTATTCATATCCGTGTTGTAATAGAGAGCTGGTTTGTTATATACTAAGCAGTGCCGTATTCTAGAAGACTTCACCTTGATCTCTGGGCTAGAATACGGGGCGTTCCGGTTTTCTCTGAGCCGGGGTGCCACAGGCTTGGTATCAGAGCAGGTCTGGCTGTAGGATGCCCAGCCCGCGCGAACGTTAGAAAGCGGTAGTATAGACCCCAGTTGATTTGTTGCTCTTGATTGTTGCATTTGGTTGTCGCATAGCATGCATATAGATTGCAGTTTTGTCACTAACGGTTAATCTTGTAGGTGGCATCGTTTTCGGTCCACCGCCTGCACCATCTTCCTTAGCATGCCTGCTCCTCGCTGTGATGCGACCATATCATCATCCATGCCGTCCATCTCGTCCCCTTGGCAACCCTTGCTGATCTTTGTTATCAGAAAAGGGCAATGCCAATAAACCCAGTCTTCACTGTTATCTTGCCATGTCATTTCATTCTTTGGACGGGTACGATTCCCTTCGTACACTTGATGATGAGGTGGTCGTGACTTTTGTGTCTCGATACTTGATCGTCAAGTCCGTTCTCACCTGTGTATCCATCCAGATCCAACCACTGTTCACCTAGTGCTTGGTGTAGTTTCGGTTACGCCAACTCCTTCCACACATGGATGTAATTTTCGTGCACACCGCCACAACATATTAGACCGTAATACCGGAGTTTCCGCGTGATTTGTGTGCTTAGGTGTGCATGCATATTATGGTGTGAGTAGCAGTAATTATATTAGTAGTATGTTGTATGCTTTTGTTTTAGTCGTTTCTTTTGTTTCTTTCTTTGGGCCTTCGCTGTTACAAATTTCCCCCCTATTAAAGTTTCTCGTCAGCCGACACCGGACCCGAAGAGTCAACATGAAATGCATATATTTGGAAACTCAGCTAAGCAGAATGGAGTTGTCAGCAGACTGCAGTGAAATTGGAAATAGCTTGTCTGAATACAAAAGAAATCCTGGATGGAATGTCAGTATAAAGTTTGCAATAACGTGCACTCCTCACAACAGTATGGAGTTCTCAGCCGACTGCACTCAGATTGGGGGATATCTGATCATGTTACTAAGTGTCAAGTCTCCCTCAGCGTGCTCTGCTCATAGCAGAAATGATCAAATCAACAAGAAGATAAATTGTGTGCAAGGTTGACAGAATATTATCAAAGGTATGGCTCAGATACAAGTTTAATTTTTCATTGAGGATGATTTTGGAACCCGATGTACCTGGAAGCAAGCAAAAATATGGCATGTACTCAGAAAGGAGGATAGTCCTGCAAAACCCCATTTCATACAAGAAATCAATAACAAAACTATTAAGATGGTTATGTATGTGGAAATCGGTCCACATATCACAGTAAGAAGCTTCTGGTGTAAGCAACCCAATCTTCCCTCGCAAGATACCTGATGTCTACTACACAACCTTCTTCTTGTAGACGTTGTTGGGCCTCCAAGTGCAGAGGTTTGTAGGACAGTAGCAAATTTCCCTCAAGTGGATGACCTAAGGTTTATCAATCCGTAGGAGGCATAGGATGAAGATGGTCTCTCTCAAGCAACCCTGCAACCAAATAACATAGAGTCTCTTGTGTCCCCAACACACCCAATACAATGGTAAATTGCATAGGTGCACTAGTTCGGCGAAGAGATGGTGAAACAAGTGGTATATGTATAGTAGATAAAGTTATTTGTAATCTGAAATAATAAAAACAGCAAGGTAACTAATGATAAAAGTGAGTGTAAATGGTATTGCAATGCGTTGAAACAAGGCCTAGGGTTCATACTTTCACTAGAGCAAGTTCCCTCAAAAATACTGACATAATTGGATCACATAACTATCCCTCAACATGCAACAAAGAGTCAATCCAAAGTCACTAATAGCGGAGAACAAACGAAGAGATTATGGTAGGGTATGAAACCACCTCAAAGTTATTCTTTCCAATCAATCCATTGGGCTATTCCTATAAGTGTCACAAACAGCCCTAGAGTTCGTACTAGAATAACACCTTAAGACACAAATCAACCAAAACCCTAATGTCACCTCAAGTATCCGTGGGTATGATTATACGATATGCATCACACAATCTCAGATTCATCTATCCAACCAACACAAAGGACCTCAAAGAGTGCCCCAAAGTTCTACAGGAGAATCACGACGAAAACGTGTGCCAACCCCTATGCATAGGTTCCCAAGGTCACGGAACCCGCAAGTTGATCACCAAAACATACATCAAGTGGATTATTGAATACCCCATTGTCATCACAGGTATCCCACACAAGTCATACATCAAGTGTTCTCAAATCTTTAAAGACTCAATCCGATAAGATAACTCCAAAGGGGAAACTCAATTCATTACAAGAGAGTAGAGGGGGGAAGAAACATCATAGGATCCAAATATAATAGCAAAGCTCGCGATACATCAAGATCGTACCATCAAGAACACGAGAGAGAGAGATCAAACACATAGCTACTGGTACATACCCTCAGCCCCGAGGGAGAACTACTGCCTCCTCGTCATGGAGAGCACCGGGATGATGAAGATGGCCACCGGAGAAGGATTCCCCCTCCGGCAGGGTGCCTGAACGGGTCTAGATTGGTTTTCGGTGGCTACGGAGGCTTCTGGCGGCGGAACTCCCGATCTATTGTGCTCTCTGATGTTTTTACGGTATATGGAGATATATAGGCGGAAGAAATACGTCAGGGGGGCCACGAGGGGCCCACGAGGGTGGAGGGCGCGCCCCCTGCCTCATGACCTCCTCGCAGATCCCCCGACGTGCACTCCAAGTCTTCTGGGCTTCTTTCCTTCCAAAAATGAGTTCCGTGAAGTTTCAGGTCAATTGGACTCCGTTTGATTTTCTTTTTCTTCGAAACCCTAAAACAGGGTAAAAACAGAAACTGGCACTGGGCTCTGGGTTAATAGGTTAGTCCCAAAAATGATATAAAAGTGTTTAATAAAGCCCATAAACATTCAAAACAGTAGATAATATAGCATGGAGCAATCAAAAATTATAGATACGTTGGAGACGTATCAACATCCCCAAGCTTAATTCCTGCTCGTCCTCAAGTAGGTAAATGATAAAAACATAATTTTTGATGCGGAGTGCTATTTGTCATAATTTCAATGTAATTCTTCTTAATTGTGGTATGAATATTCAGATCCATAAGATTCAAGACAAAAGTTCATATTGACATAAAAATAATAATACTTCAAGCATACTAGCTAAGCAATTATGTCTTCTCAAAATAACATGGCCAAAGAAAGTTATCCCTACAAAATCATATAGTCTGGCTATGCTCCATCTTCACCACACAAAATATTTAAATCATGCACAACCCCGATGACAAGCCAAGCAATTGCTTCATACTTTTGATGTTCTCAAACTTTTTCAATCTTCACGCAATATATGAGCGTGAGCCATGGATATAGCACTATAGGTAGAATAGAATGGTGGTTGTGGAGAAGACAAAAAGGAGAAGATAGTCTCACATCAACTAGGCGTATCAACGGGCTATGGAGACGCCCATTAATAGATATCAAGGTGAGTGAGTAGGGATTGCCATGCAATGGATGCACTAGAGCTATAAATGTATGAAAGCTCAATAAAAGAAACTATGTGGGTGTGCATCCAACTTGCTTGCTCAAGAAGACCTAGGGCATTTCGAGGAAGCCCATCATTGGAATATACAAGCCAAGTTCTATAATGAAAGATTCCCACTAGTATATGAAAGTGACAACATAGGAGACTCTATATCATGAAGATCATGGTGCTACTTTGAAGCACAAGTGTGGTAAAAGGATAGTAGCATTGCCCCTTCTCTCTTTTTCTCTCATTTAATTAAATTTTTTTCATTTGTGCCTTTCTCTTTTTTATGGCCTCTTTTTTTTTCTCTTTTTTATTTGGGCTTCTTTGGCCTTTTTATTTATTTTTCGTCCGGAGTCTCATCCTGACTTGTGGGGGAATCATAGTCTCCATCATCCTTTCTTCACTGGGACAATGCTCTAATAATGATGATCATCACACTTCTTTTTACTTACAACTCAAGAATTACAACTCAATACTTAGAACAAGATATGACTCTATATGAATGCCTCCGGCGGTGTACCGAGATGTGCAATGATGCATGAGTGACATGTATGAAAGAATTATGAACGGTGGCTTTGCGACAAATACAATGTTAACTACATGATCATGCAAAGCAATATGACAATGATGAAGCGTGTCATAATAAACAGAACGGTGGAAAGTTGCATGGCAATATATCTCGGAATGGCTATGGAAATGCCATGATAGGTAGGTATGGTGGCTGTTTTGAGGAAGGTATATGGTGGGCTTAAGGTACTGGCGAAAGTTGCGCGGTATTAGAGAGGCTAGCAATGGTGGAAGGGTGAGAGTGCGTATAATCCATGGAATCAACATTAGTCATAAAGAACTCACATACTTATTGCAAAAATCTATTAGTTATCGAAACAAAGTATTACGCGCATGCTCCTAGGGGGATAGATTGGTAGGAAAAGACCATCGCTCGTCCCCTACCGCCACTCATAAGGAAGACAATTAATAAATAAATCATGCTCCGACTTCATCACATAACGGTTCACCATACATGCATGCTACGGGAATAACAAACTTCAACACAAGTATTTCTCAAATTCACAACTACTCAACTATCATGACTCTAATATCACCGTCTCCATATCTCAAAACAATTATCAAGTATCAAACTTCTCATAGTATTCAACACACTCATAAGAGAATTTTATTATTCTTGAATACCTAGCATATTAGGATTTTAAGAAAATTACCATGCTATTTAAGACTCTCAAAATAATCTAAGTGAAGCATGAGAGTTCATATATTTCTTCAAAATAAAACTACCACCATGCTCTAAAAGATATAAGTGAAGCACTAGAGCAACAACAAACTACTCCGAAAGATATAAGTGAAGATCAATGAGTAGTTGAATAATTATGCAACTATGTGAAGACTCTCTAACATTTAATAATTTAAGATCTTGGTATTTTATTCAAACAGCAAGCAAAGAAAAATAAAATGACATCTAAGAATAGCAAACATCATGTGAAGAAGCAAAAACTTAGGATCAACCGATACTAACCGATAGTTGTTGAAGAAGAAAGGTGGGATGCCAACCGGGGCATCCCCAAGCTTAGACGCTTGAGACTTCTTGAGATATTATATTGGGGTGCCTTGTGCATCCCCAAGCTTGAGCTTTTGTGTCTCCTTAATTCCTCTCATATCACGGTCTCCCTAAATCTCAAAAGCTTCATCCACACAAAACTCAACAAGGACTCGTGAAATAAGTTAGTATAAACCATTGCCAAAACCTTATCATACTCTACTGTAGCAAATCACTAAAATTATTATTAAACATTGCATACTAAATGCCTCTGCATATTTAATAGTCCTATCCTCAAATAGAATCATTAAAGAAGCAAACATATGCAAATAATGCAAACATAACAGCAATCTGCCTAAACAGGACAGTCTGTAAAGAATGCAGCAACATCCATACTTCCCTAGCTCCAAAAATTATGAAAGAAAATTCAAACTGTAGTAAATTTATCATATCTTAATATTCAAAAGGTTTCAAAATTTTATCACATTCTGACTTTTCTAGGAAATTATTGCAACAGCGGTAAACTTTCTGTTTTCAAACAACAACATGTGGACTTCTAAAATAGGCATAGTAAAGACTATCAATGTCACTTTTATTGAAATAAAATATGCAAAACATTGTTCTAAATAACATCAAGCAAATCCTAACAAAATAAGTTGACGCTCCAAGCAAAACACATATCATGTGGTAAATAAAAATATAGCTCCAAGTAAAGTTACCGATGAACGAAGACGAAAGAGGGGATGCCTTCCGGGGCATCCCCAAGCTTAGGCTCTTGGTTGTCCTTGAATATTACCTTGGGTTGCCTTGGGCATCCCCAAGCTTAGGCTCTTTCCACTCCTTATTCCATAATCCATCAAATCTTTACCCAAAACTTGAAAACTTCACAATACAAAACTTAAAGTAGAAAACTCATGAGCTCCGTTAGTATAAGAAAATAAATCACCACCTCAAGGTACTGTAATGAACTCATTATTTATTTATATTGGTGTTAAACCTACTGTATTCCAACTTATCTATGGTTTATAAACTATTTTACTAGCCACAGATTCATCGAAATAAGCAAACAACACACGAAAAACAGAATCTGTCAAAAACAGAATAGTCTGTAGTAATCTGGATCAAACGTATACTTCTGGAACTCATAGAATTCTCAAATAAATTGCTGGACCTGAGTAATTTATCTATTAATCATCTGAAAAAATAATTAACTAAATAGCACTCTCCAAATAAAAATGGCAGCAATTCTCGTGAGCGCTAAAGTTTCTGTTTTTTACAGCATGATCAACAAGACTTTCCCCAAGTCTTCCCAAAGGTTCTACTTGGCACAAACTCTAATTAAAAGCATAAAACCACATATAAACAGAGGATAGATGAATTATTTATTACTAAACAGGAACAAAAATCAAGGAACAAGAATAAAATTGGGTTGCCTCCCAACAAGCGCTATCGTTTAAGGCCCCTAGCTAGGCATGATGATTTCAATGATGCTCACATAAAAGATAAGAATTGTAACATAAAGAGAGCATCATGAAGAATATGACTAGCACATTTAAGTCTAACCACTTCCTATGCATAGGGATTTTGTGAGAAAACAACTTATGGGAACAAGAATCAACTTGCATAGGAAGGTAAAACAAGCATAACTTCAAAACTTTAAGCACATAGAGAGGAAACTTGATATTATTGCAATTCCTACAAGCATATGTTCCTCCCTCATAATAATTTTCAGTAGCATCATGAATGACTTCAACAATATAACCAGCACCTAAAGCATTCTTTTCATGATCTACAAGCATAGAAAATTTACTACTCTCCACATAAGCAAAATTCTTCTTATGAATAATGGTGGGAGCAAACTCAACAAAATAACTATCATGTGATTGAAAATTAAGATCAAGATGAAAAGTTTCATGGTTATCATTATTATTTAAAGCATATGTGTCATCACAATAATCATCATAGATAGGAGGCATGCTTTCATCATAATAAATTTGCTCATCAAAGCTTGGGGGACAAAAAATATCATCTTCATCAAACATAGCTTCCCCAAGCTTGTGGCTTTGCATATAATTAGCATAATGGATATTCAAGGAATTCATACTAACAACATTGCAATCATGCTCATCATTCAAATATTTAGTGCCAAACATTTTGTAGATTTCTTCTTCTAGCACTTGAGCACAATTATCCTTTCCATCATTCTCACGAAAGATATTAAAAAGGTGAAGCGTATGAGACAAACTCAATTCCATTTTTTATAGTTTTCTTTTATAAACTAAACTAGTGATAAAACAAGAAACTAAAAGACTCGATTGCAAGATCTAAAGATATACCTTGAAGCGCTAACCTCCCCGGCAACGGCGCCAAAAAAGAGCTTGATGTCTACTACACAACCTTCTTCATGTAGACGTTGTTGGGCCTCCAAGTGCAGAGGTTTGTAGGACAGTAGCAAATTTCCCTCAAGTGGATGACCTAAGGTTTATCAATCTGTAGGAGGCGTAGGATGAAGATGGTCTCTCTCAAGCAACCATGCAACCAAATAACATAGAGTCTCTTGTGTCCCCAACACACCCAATACAATGGTAAATTGTATAGGTGCACTAGTTCGGCGAAGAGATGGTGAAACAAGTGGTATATGGATAGTAGATAAAGTTATTTGTAATCTGAAATAATAAAAACAGCAAGGTAACTAATGATAAAAGTGAGTGTAAACGGTATTGCAATGCGTTGAAACAAGGCCTAGGGTTCATACTTTCGCTAGCGCAAGTTCCCTCAACAATACTAACATAATTGGATCACATAACTATCCCTCAACATGCAACAAAGAGTCACTCCAAAGTCACTAATAGCGGAGAAAAAACGAAGAGATTATGGTAGGGTACGAAACCACCTCAAAGTTATTCTTTCCAATTAATCCGTTGGGCTATTCCTATAAGTGTCACAAACAGCCCTGGAGTTCGTACTAGAATAACACCTTAAGACACAAATCAACCAAAACCCTAATGTCACCTAGATACTCCAATGTCACTTCAAGTATCCGTGGGTATGATTATACGATATGCATCACACAATCTCAGATTCATCTATTCAACCAACACAAAGGACCTCAAAGAGTGCCCCAAAGTTCTACCGGAGAATCACGACGAAAACGTGTGCCAACCCCTATGCATAGGTTCTCAAGGTCACGGAACCCGCAAGTTGATCACCAAAACATACATCAAGTGGATCATAGAATACCCCATTGTCACCACAGGTATCCCACGCAAGACATACATCAAGTGTTCTCAAATCTTTAAAGACTCAATCCGATAAGATAACTCCAAAGGGTAAACTCAATTCATTATAAGAGAGTAGAGGGGGGAAGAAACATCATAGGATCCAAATATAATAGCAAAGCTCGTGATACATCAAGATCGTACCATCAAGAACACGAGAGAGAGAGATCAAACACATAGCTACTGGTACATACCCTCAGCCCCGAGGGAGAACTACTCCCTCCTCGTCATGGAGAGCACCGGGATGATGAAGATGGCTACCGGACAAGGATTCCCCCTCCGGCAGGGTGCCGGAACGGGTCTAGATTGGTTTTCGGTGGCTACGGAGGCTTCTGGCAGGATATATAGGCGGAATAAATACGTCAGGGGGCCACGAGGGCCCCACAAGGGTGGAGGGCGCGCCCAGGGGGGTGGGCGCGCCCCCTGCCTCGTGACCTCCTCGCAGATCCCCCGACGTGCACTCCAAGTCTTCTGGGCTTCTTTCCTTCCAAAAATGAGTTCCGTGAAGTTTCAGGTCAATTGAACTCCGTTTGATTTTCCTTTTCTTCAAAACCCTAAAACAGGGTAAAAATAGAAGCTGGCACTGGGCTCTGGGTTAATAGGTTAGTCCCAAAAATGATATAAAAGTGTATAATAAAGCCCATAAACATTCAAAATAGTAGATAATATAGCATGGAGCAATCAAAAATTATAGATACGTTGGAGACGTATCAATACCCAAGAAGCTTCCAAGGCAAGATTCATCTATCTTCCTCAGTATGATACATGGATGATTTCCCGTACTCTGCCTTCTTCAGTAGGCAATCAGAAAAGCTTCCGGCATAAGGCACCAAGTCTTTCCCCAGCAAAGTCTTTAAGGGGGTAAGCTTCTGAAGCACGATATCAGTCTTCTTCAACATGCTGTCTGATGAAAGTTTCGAGCACAAGCCAGCCAATCTTCCTCAGTAAGACATTGGTACAAGGTAGTACGCTGTGAATTGATAGCATATCCCAAGAATCAGATCCGCAACATTTTGGTAAGAAGCAAGAATCAGTCAGAATACACATCTGTCTCGTGAATCAGATTCTCATATATATGCGGTGAGCATACCACCAAGATCTTACAAGTCACTCGAATGAGAATCTGACGACCACGTGAGGATGGTTAAGAGAAGAAAGCCAGTATACACCGCAGTGTGACAAAGGATTATGAGGATTGACGACATCAATGAGCTCAATGCAAGTACCTGTGAACCTGGAAAATGATCCTGATGAGCCCTTGTCCCTTTTTTCTCCAATGACGGCACCACGCCTGTGACCTAAGCTTTTTTTAGCTATCCAGGGTGGATGCCAATTTTTATTTCTCTCTTCAACGACTGTCACGAGTTTTGAGCTGCTTTTTGGCCGTCTCGTACAACTGTTGAGTTTCTTTTTGTGGCAGTAGCCCTATAGCTGCTTTTTGGCTATTTTAGGGAGCTGCCACCTTCTTCTTATCAACCCGGTATCATGTACTGAGCTACTTTTTGGCCGTCCTGAGCTGTGGTTAAGTTATTTCAGTAATGTCCCAGATCTGAGTTGTAAAGACCGTTCTGGTGGCTACTGATTTATTTGCCGATTTCTTGCAAAGGTTCGGATGATCATTTTCCTGCGGTTAGAACTTGAGGGGTGTTGACCCTGCCATTTAATGGGGTACCATGTCAGAAAAATGAGGATAAGCTGCGATTGCCGAAAAATTGCACCAGCAGTACCTATGGTGATACGAAGAAGCAATATTACCCAGCTCTTTCAGCCAAGGATCCAGACCAAGCAAACAATAATGAAGGAGCAAGACCAGTGATGCAGCCATGACAGGCGACAATCAAATATTTGGTACGGATCCGATACTCAAGACAGTGGAACCAGTTAAGATGATTCAGAAACTTCCGCGATAAGCCAAAATCTGTCAGGAAAGCGGTTATGACCCAACTCACTGTTTGGAACCCAAAGGACCTGTATTTAGTGGAGAAACCCAATGCAAGGAGTTAGAGCTTGGGTGTACACTAGAAAAATCTGATCACCACTTCATGAAAGATTGTGAGTGCCGGATGACACACCCAACGGAAATCACTCTTGGATTGGTGAGACCAACATATATTTCAGTCATGAGGATCAATCACAGTCAGCTAAGTCAGTAGATCTAAAAAGAAATTTGAGCCTGTATAAGCATGAGCAAGCAATGTAAGATCTGTCAGAATATGGATATATTAAAGCAAACCACCCCAGGGCCAGTCAGATAAAAATTTAGTGGGAACAAAAATAAGAAAAAGGATACCTGAGTTGGAAACGGTTTCCTTAAGTCAGTATCTTCATACTTGTTCCCTGAGCAACCAAATCTCGAGGACGAGATTTCTTTAAGGGGGTAAGGTTTGTGACAGCCTGATTTTTGGCCCTTTCTTTTTCTTTTGTTTTTCTGAGGTTTTTGCTTGAGTTTCCTTTTTCCGTGGCTATGTGGTCTGGAAACTAAAGAAGATGCCCTCTTCTTTTCTTCCAGAGTGGCTTGTCATACCCAAATCCTTCCCTAGACCCTGCCGTTTTCATCCTAGCCCAAATCCCAATATTCTTTTTATTGGGAATGTTCCTTTTCTGTTAAAGGAATAACTCAAATTGCCCTAGGTTGTGAAGCAACCTTTATTTCCATCACTCCTAAAATTCCCAAATAATTCTCATAAATTGTTTGGGTCATATCTTTCTCAAATATGGCAAAATATTTCATTTGTCATGTTTATCATCATGCTCAAATAATTCATTTCCTATTCTGTCCTAAATGGCACATTGAGAAGCAAGTGCTATTTTCCTTTTCCCAATTGACCTCAAACTCCTTGGACACCTTTTCCTATCCATATCATTGCCCCATGCCAAAATGCAACCTCATTTGCCTAGTAATTATTTAGTTATGATGTTCCAAAGTTTCTATCCAGAAAAAAGCTTTGTGAAGGAGGTGCAAGCTAGGCATATCCAAATGAGTTGCAATTTTGCATGATCCCTCATATCATCATATCATAGTCCTCCACCAAAGTAGAGCTCATGTCATGCCTCCATATGAGCTCATCTTCAATTCTTTGATTCTGTCCAAAATTTCAGTTTGTGAAGCAAGTATATTTTATCTTGCTCCATTATGGCTGCCAATTTTTCTAGGCCTTTTGTTATCCATATAACCTACCTCCACCCATTTTGGGCATGGTTCCTCAAGCCATTTTTCCTCTAGAATTTTTTCAAGTTTCTGTCCAGAGGAGATGTTTGTGAAGCAAGTACCAGTTTGGCTTGGCCAATTGGTATGAGACTTTTTGAGCGTCTTCATAGGACCAAAAGACTTTGCCTTGCCCAATTTGAGCTCAAGTTGATGCTTCATCAGAGTGCATCATCCTAATCTAGTTTCTGGACTAGTTTATGTGGTTGTTAAGCAACTACATTAAATCTTGATCCTAATCCTCTCCAAGTTACCAGGGTGAAAGTCCTTCTTACCCTAGACCTACCAGACAACTCCATTGCTTCCAAACTCTTTCCCGTTGATCAGCAGTTCTCATCCAAGTTTACTGCAGTAAACTTTAGAGGTGGTTTACCACTTAACCAGAGCACTTTTAACCAATCTACCACCGCAGTTGCAACCTACCCAGGAAGGCCAAACCCCCAGACATTGTTTGGTTTCGCTTGTGGCACTGTGTGCACCAGTGCCGCGGTGACCACCGACTTGGCATGCAGTGGGCGCGTCCAGAATGGCTTCTTGCTCGGGTCCCTCCTCTGCTCGGCGTCTTAGCAAGCACGGGCATGTCCCTTAGCTTCCTCTCATCGTCGCTGTTCTCCTGGACCCCTTCCCCCCCTTCGTAAGCCCCTTCGTCAGCACTCGTCACCGCGCGCCCACGGGCGCACTGTGGCCGACTGGGCCTTAATGGCGTTCGGCCGTGTCTCTCCTGCGCTCCCTTGGCCGCCTCTTCCCCGTGAGCTCTCCCTCCTGTTCCCTCCCGTCGCCTCCCCCCGAGTCCATGCATGAGCACACGCGTCCGCGGCGCAAGCCGCGTGTCCGCGGCGACGACAGCGTGACACCTCGCCCCGCGGCTATATAAGCCCACCCCGAGCGCCTCCGAGCTCACCACCAGCCTCACAACTCTCCTCCGGTCCCGCCCAGCCTCTCAAACGAGCTCGAGGAGCTCTCTGTGTTCACCATGGCCGCCATGGCCGCCTCGGGTCTCCTCTCGAATCCGAGCCACCGAGCTACCCCTCCACTCCTTGACCTCTCCACGAGCTTCCCCACATGCCGGAGGCCCTTCCCCTCACCTCCATTCCTTGCCGGAGCCCCTCCAGGGCCGTGTCCCTCGAGAACGGCCACCACCTTCCGTCCCTGCCTCCTCCCGTCGCTGTGGCCCCGCTCCCTCTCTGACGCCACTGCTGCTCCAGGCGGGAGCGACACTCCGCCGACGCCGTCCGTTGGCCTCATCTCGACCGGAAGTGTCCGGAGCCGGTCGGCCCATCACCGGCTCTATGCCCTCCCCTGCCTCTCCTCTGTCTCTGATCGGGGAGGCAGCGAGGAGGAAGAATACATGCGCGAGGAGAGGGAGATGGATAAGGCATGCCCCACGCGTCATCGACCCAGAGCCCGACCCCGCCACGCTGACCTGGATAAGTGACGGGCCCCACCCGTGGGACCCGCACGTCAGCTGCCCAAGCCCGGCCCCGCCACTGTCCACGTTGATAAGTGGAAGCGTACTTCGCAGAAGTACGTTTTCGCCTTTAGAAAGCGTATTTCTCTTCTGCTCCAGCCGTAAGTGTGCTTTCATAGTTTGAAAACGTATTTTCTCCTTAGGCGCCTTCTGTTTCCTCACTCAGGGGCCTGTTTGTAGAGATTCTTTTACAGATCGGTCCCTAAACTTCGTCGGGCTATAACTTTTTGCTCGCAACTCCAAATGAGGTGAATACAAAGGCCACATCTTCGTTTCGTTGAGCCTGTTCTGTTGGTTTCATTTTCACGATGGTTTGACACTGTGAAAATGACCATTTTGCCCTTGCACGTAAACAGCCCCTGCGGGAGAGAACTTCTTCCGGCAAATCTTTTCACGGCATCACCACACTTCTTCCCACTGCCTTCTTCACCCCCAGGCAAGCCACAACCACCATTTGCATGATAGTCATGCAGTAGTATTGGTCTTCAACTTGAATCTTTAATAGCTATATGTTTGTTTTGCTACTACTGTCGTAGTTTCGGTCATGCTTGTGGATCAGTGATTATCGTCATGCTATGTTCTTGCACCCTGTTATCATGAACTACTTGTTAGTATTACATTCATATTGCTATGCTTGATAGTAGTAAAGGTTTGGTTGGTCATGTTCTTCGGTGCATGACTAATGTCGGTTACCGAGTATTGTTAGTATGTGTTGTTTCTTTGCTGTTAGTTGGTTAAGTGTTACTCGGTAATGTTATTGATGAGTTCTTGCATGGTATTTATGGTTGATGCTAGTGGTCATGTTATGCTATGAGTAGTGTTACACTTGTAATATTTATGCTCGTCATTATGCCATGTTCACTTGGAATTTATTCATAGTTGATATGGTGGATAGTTATGTTGCATCCCGTGCTTATGTTGATAGCATGCTCATGCTTTGTAAATGCATCATGTTATTTTATCATGGATCAGCATATTGCATTCAAGTTTAACCGGATTAAATTGAACTTGAACAACTGTTGGATGAGTCATGGTGCCACCATATCAAAACTGACCAGTGCAACCATGCTTACCTTTATGGGAAGGTCCTAACTGCGTCTATTGTCGTGCCTCTCGCCGGTGCCTCCAACTAGGGAAGGTTATGGGCACGCGCTACCTGATACGTCTCCAACGTATCTATAATTTTTGATTGCTCCATGCTATATTATCTACTGTTTTGGACATTATTGGGCTTTATTATCCACTTTTATATTATTTTTGGGACTAACGTATTAACCGGAGGCCCAACCCAGAATTGTTGTTTTTTGCCTGTTTTAGGGTTTCGAAGAAAAGGAATATCAAACGGAGTCCAAACGGAATGAAACCTTTGGGAACGTGATTTTCTCACCGAATACAACTCAGGAGACTTGGACCCTACGTCAAGCCAACTAACAGGAGGCAACGAGGTAGGGGGGCGCGCCTGCCCCCCCCCCAGGCGTGCCCTCCACCCTCGTGGGCCCCTTGTTGCTCCACCGACATACTTCTTCGTCCTATATATATCCACGTACCCCCAAACGATCAGAACAAGAGCCAAAACCCTAATTCCACCGCCGTAACTTTCTGTATCCACGAGATCCCATCTTGGGGCCTGTTCCGGAGCTCCACCGGAGGGGGCATCGATCACGGAGGGCTTCTACATCAACACCATAGCCTCTTCGATGAAGTGTGAGTAGTTTACTTCAGAGCTACGGGTCTATAGTTAGTAGCTAGATGGCTTCTTCTCTCTTTTTGGATCTCAATACAATGTTCTCCCCCTCTCTTGTGGAGATCTATTCGATGTAATCTTCTTTTTGCGGTGTGTGTGTTGAGACCGATGAATTGTGGGTTTATGATCAAGTCTATCTATGAATAATATTTGAATCTTCTCCGAATTCTTTTATGTATGATTGGTTATCTTTGCAAGTCTCTCCGAATTATCAATTTGGTTTGGCCTACTAGATTGATCTTTCTTGAAATGGCAGAAGTGCTTAGCTTAGGGTTCAATCTTGCGGTCTCCTTTCCCGGTGTCAGTAAGGGCAGCAAGGCACGTATTGTATTGTTTCCATCGAGGATAACAAGATGGGGTTTTCTTCATATTGCATGAGTCTATCCCTCTACATCATGTCATCTCGCTTAAGGCATTACTCTGTTTTTTACTTAATACTCTAGATGCATGTTGGATAGCGGTCGATGAGTGGAGTAATAGTAGTAGATGCAGGCAGGAGTCGGTCTACTTGTATCGGACATGATGCCTATATACATGATCATACCTAGATATTCTCATAACTATGCTCAATTCTGTCAATTGCTCAACAGTAATTTGTTCACCCACCGTAGAATACTTATGCTCTCGAGAGAAGCCACTAGTGAAACATATGGCCCCCGGGTCTATCTTTATCATATTAATCTCCTACTACTTAGTTATTTACTTTTCCGTTTACTTTGCCTTTATTTTACTTTGCATCTTTATCATAAAAATACCAAAAATATCATCTTATCATATCTATCAGATCTCACTCTCATAAGTGGCCCTATAGGGAATGACAACCCCTATTTGCGTTGGTTGCGTGGATTTATTTGTTTTGTGCAGGTGCGAGGGACTCGCGCGTAGCCTCCTACTGGATTGATACCTTGGTTCTCAAAAACTGAGGGAAATACTTACGCTACTTTGCTGCATCATCCCTTCCTCTTCGGGGAAAACCAACGCAGTGCTAAAAGAGGTAGCAAGAAGGATTTCTGGCGCCGTTGCCGGGGAGGTCTATGCAAAAGTCAACATACCAAGTACCCATCACATACCCTTATCTCCCGCATTACATTATTTGCCATTTGCCTCTCGTTTTCCTCCCCCCCAATTCACCCTTGCCGTTTATTCGCCCTCTCTCTCTATCCTCCCTCTCTTTCTCTATTTGACCCTTTTTTGTCCGCTTGCTTTTTGTTTGCTTGTGTGTTAGTTTGCTTGTTTGTCACGATGGCTCAAGAGAATACTAAATTGTGTGACTCCACCAATACCAACAACAATGATTTTATTAGCAACCGATTGCTCCTCTTACCGATGCTGAATCTTGTGAAATTAATACTGCTTTGCTGAATCTTGTCATGAAAGATCCGTTCTCTGGCCTTCCTAGTGAAGATGCCGCTACCCATCTAAATAGCTTCGTTGATTTGTGTGACATGCAAAAGAAGAAATATGTGGATAATGATATTGTTAAATTGAAGCTATTTCCTTTTTCGCTTAGAGATCGTGCTAAAGCTTGGTTTTCGTCTTTGCCTAAAAATAGTATTGATTCATGGAATAAGTGCAAAGATGCTTTTATCTCTAAGTATTTTCCTCCTGCTAAAATCATCTCTCTTAGAAACGATATTATGAACTTTAAGCAACTTGATCATGAACATGTTGCACAAGCTTGAGAGAGAATGAAATTAATGATACGTAATTGCCCTACTCATGGTTTAAATTTGTGGATGATTATACAAAATTTTTATGCCGGATTGAATTTTGCTTCTAGAAATCTTTTGGATTCGGCCGCGGGAGGCACTTTTATGGAAATCACCTTAGGAGAAGCTACTAAACTCCTAGATAATATTATGGTTAATTATTCTCAATGGCATACTGAAATATTTACTAATAAAAAGGTGCATGCGATAGAAGAAATTAATGTTTTGAGTGGAAAGATGGATGAACTTATGAAATTATTTGCTAATAAGAGTATTTCTTCTGATCCTAATGATATGCCCTTGTCTACTTTGATTGAGAATAATAATGAATCTATGGATGTGAATTTTGTTGGTAGGAACAATTTTGGTAATAATGCGTATAGAGGAAATTTCAATCCTAGGCCTTATCCTAGTAATCCCTCTAATAATTATGGTAATTCCTACAACAATTCTTATGGAAATTATAATAAGACGCCCTCTGATTTTGAATCTAATATTAAAGAATTTATTACTTTGCAAAAGAATTTTAATGCTATGATTGAAGAAAAAATGCTTAAGATTGATGATTTGGCTAGGAACGTTGATAGAATTGCTCTTGATGTTGATTCTTTGAAACTTAGATCTATTCCACCTAAGCATGATATCAATGAGTCTCTCAAAGCCATGAGACTTTCCATTGACGAGTGCAAAGAAAGAACCGCTAGGATGCGTGCTAAGAAAGATGCCTTTATAAAAGCGTGTTCTTCTAGTTCCTATGAAAATAATGTTGAAGATCTAAAAGTTATTGATGTTTCCCCTATTAAATCTTTGTTTTTTAATATGAATCTTGATAATGATGGGACCGAATATGATCCACCTTTACCTAGAAGGCGTTCCAAGAATTCTGAATCTTTTGATCTTGATGCTAAACATGATAAAAGTGGGATTGAAGAAATTAAAACCCTAGATGTTGCTAAACTCATTATTATGGATTCCAAGGAATTTAACTATGAAAATTGCTCTTTGATTGATTGTATTTCCTTGTTGCAATACGTGCTAAATTCTCCTCATGCTTATAGTCAAAATAAATCGTTTACTAAACATATCGTTGATGCCTTGATGCAATCTTATGAAGAAAAACTTGAATTGAAAGTTTCTATCCCTAGAAAACTTTATGATTAGTGGGAACAAACTATTAAAATTAAAATTAAAGATCATGAATGCTATGCTTAATGTGATTTGGGTGCTAGTGTTTCCACGATTCCAAAGACTTTGTGTGATTTGTTAGGTTTCCGTGATTTTGATGATTGCTCTCTAAACTTGCACCTTGCAGATTCCGCTATTAAGAAACCTATGGGAAGAATTAATGATGTTCTTATTGTTGCAAATAGGAATTATGTGCCCGTAGATTTTATTGCTCTTGACATAGATTGCAATCCTTCATGTCCTATTATTCTTGGTAGACCTTTCCTTAGAACGATTGGTGCAATTATTGATATGAAGGAAGGAAATATTAGATTCCAGTTTCCATTAAGGAAAGGCATGGAACACTTTCCTAGAAAGAAAATTAAATTACCTTATGAATCTATTATGAGATCCACCGATGGATTTCCTACCAAAGATGGCAATACCTAGATCTATTCTTGCTTGTTATGCCTAGCTAGGGGCGTTAAACGATAGCGCTTGTTGGGAGGCAACCCAATTTTATTTTTATTCCTTGCCTTTTGATCCTGTTTAGTAATTAATAATTTATCTAGCCTATGTTTTTGTTGTGTTTTTTTGTGTTTAATTAGTGTTTGTGCCAAGTAGAACCGTTGGGAAGACTTGGGGAAAGTCTTGTTGAACTTGCTGTAAAAAACAGAAACTTTAGCGCTCACGAGAACTGCTGTCATTTTCTTTGGAGAGTGCTATTTAGTTACTTATTTTGGCAGATGATTAATAGATAAATTCCTCACGTCCAGCAATTTATTTTATAATTTTTGGGGCTCCAGATCTTGCGCTAGCTACAGATTACTACAGACTGTTCTGTTTTTGACTAATTCTGTTTTGCGTGTGTTGTTTGCTTATTTTGATGAATCTATGGCTAGTAAATTAGTTTATAAACCATAGATAAGTTTGAATACAGTAGTTATAACACCCATATAAATAAAGAATGAGTTCATTACAGTAGCTTGAAGTGATCTTTTGTTTTCTTTCGCTAACGGAGCTCATGAGATTTTCTACTTTAAGTTTTGTGTTGTGAAGTTTTCAAGTTTTGGGTAATGATTTGATGGACTATGGAACAAGGATTGGCAAGAGCCTAAGCTTGGGTATGCCCATGGCACCCCCAAGATAATCTAAGGACACCTAAAATCCAAAGCTTGGGGATGCCCCGGAAGGCATCCCCTCTTTCGTCTACTTCTATCGGTAACTTTACTTGGAGCTATATTTTTATTTACCACATGATATGTGTTTTACTTGGAGCGTCTTGTATGATTTGAGTCTTCGCTTGTTAGTTTACCACAATCATCCTTGCTGTACACACCTTTTGATAGAGCCATACATGATTTGGAATTTGTTAGAATACTCTATGTGCTTCGCTTATATCTTTTGAGTTATATAATTTTGCTCTAGTGCTTCACTTATATCTTTTAGAGCACGGTGGTGGATTTGTTTTATAGAAACTATTGATCGCTCATGCTTCACTTAGATTATTTTTAGAGTCTTAATAGCATGGTAATTTTCTTAAAATCCTAATACGCCTGGTATGCAAGATTAATAATAAAACTCTCTTATGAGTGTGTTGAATACTCTGAGAAGTTTGATACTTGATAATTGTTTTGAGATATGGAGATGGTGATATTAAAGTCATGCTAGTTGAGTAGTTGTGAATTTGAGAAATACTTGTGTTGAAGCTTGTGATTCCCGAAGCATGCACGTATGGTGAACCGTTATGTGATGAAGTCGGAGCATGATTTATTTATTGATTGTCTTCCTTATGAGTGGCGGTAGGGGACGAGCGATGGTCTTTTCCTACCAATCTATCCCCCTAGGAGCATGCGCGTAATACTTTGTTTCGATAACTAATAGATTTTTGCAATAAGTATGTGAGTTCTTTATGACTAATGTTGAGTCCATGGATTATACGCACTCTCACCCTTCCACCTTTGCCAGCCTCTCTAATAACGCGCACCTTTCGCCGGTATCATACACCAACCATACACCTTCCTCAAAACAGCCACCATACCTACCTATTATGGCATTTCCACAGCCATTCTGAGATATATTGCCATGCAACTTTCCACCGTTCCGTTTATGACACACTCCATCATTGTCATATTGCTTAGCATGATCATGTAGTTGACATAGTATTTGTGGTAAAGCCACCGTTCATAATTCTTTCATACTTGTCACTCATGCATCATTGCATATCCCGGTACACCGCCGGAGGCATTCACATAGAGTCATATTTTGTTCTAAGTATCAAGTTGTAATTGTTGAGTTGTAAGAAAAATAAAAGTGTGACGATCATCATTATTAGAGCATCGTCCCAAGTGAGGAAAGGATGATGGAGACTATGATTCCCCCACAAGTCGGGATGAGACTCCGGACGAAAAATAAAAAAAAGAGAAAAAGAAAATAGGCCATAAAAAAGAGAAAAGGCCCAAAAAAATGAGAGAAAAAGAGAGAAGGGACAATGTTACTATCCTTTTACCACACTTGTGCTTCAAAGTAGCACCATGATCTTCATAGTAGAGAGTCTCTCATGTTATCACTTTCATATACTAGTGGGAATTTTTCATTATAGAACTTGGCTTGTATATTCCAATGATGGGCTTCCTCAAATTGCCCTAGGTCTTCATGAGAAAGCAAGTTGGATGCACACCCACTTAGTTTCTTTTTGAGCTTTCATATACTTATAGCTCTAGTGCATCCGTTGCATGGCAATCCCTACTCACTCACATTGATATCTATTGATGGGCATATCCATAGCCCGTTGATATGCCTAGTTGATGTGAGACTATCTTCTCATTTTTGTCTTCTCCACAACCACCACTCTATTCCACCTATAGTGCTATATCCATGGCTCACGCTCATGTATTGCGTGAAAATTGAAAAAGTTTTGAGAATGTCAAAAGTATGAAACAATTGCTTGGCTTATCATCGGGGTTGTGCATGATTTAAATATTTTGTGTGGTGAAGATAGAGCATAGCCAGACTATATGATTTTGTAGGGATAACTTTCTTCAGCCATGTTATTTTGAGAAGACATAATTGCTTTGTTAGTATGCTTGAAGTATTATTATTTTCTATGTCAATATAAACTTTTGTCTTGAATCTTTCGGATCTGAATATTCATACCACAATTAAGAAGAATTACACTAAAATTATGCCAAGTAGCACTCCGCATCAAAAATTCTGTTTTTATCATTTACCTACTCGAGGACGAGTCGGAATTAAGCTTGGGGATGCTTGATACGTCTCCAACGTATCTATAATTTTTGATTGCTCCATGCTATATTATCTACTGTTTTGGACATTATTGGGCTTTATTATCCACTTTTATATTATTTTTGGGACTAACCTATTAACCAGAGGCCCAACCCAGAATTGCTGTTTTTTGCCTGTTTTAGGGTTTCGAAGAAAAGGAATATCAAACGGAGTCCAAACGGAATGAAACCTTCGGGAACGTGATTTTCTCACTGAATACAACTCAGGAGACTTGGACCCTACGTCAAGCCAACTAACAGGAGGCCACGAGGTAGGGGGCGTGCATGCCCCCAAGCACCCTCCACCCTCGTGCCCCCCCTGTTGCTCCACCGACGTACTTCTTCCTCCTATATATATCCACGTACCCGCACACGATCAGAACAGGAGCCAAAACCCTAATTCCACCGCCGTAACTTTCTGTATCCACGAGATCCCATCTTGGGGCCTGTTCCGGAGCTCCGCCGGAGGGGGCATCAATCACGGAGGGCTTCTACATCAACACCATAGCCTCTCCGATGAAGTGTGAGTAGTTTACTTCAGACCTATGGGTCCATAGTTAGTAGCTAGATGGCTTCTTCTCTCTTTTTGGATCTCAATACAATGTTCTCCCCCTCTCTTGTGGAGATCTATTTGACGTAATCTTCTTTTTGTGGTGTGTTTGTTGAGACCGATGAATTGTGGGTTTATGATCAAGTCTATCTATGAATAATATTTGAATCTTCTCTGAATTCTTTTATGTATGCTTGGTTATCTTTGCAAGTCTCTTCGAATTATCAGTTTGGTTTGGCCTACTAGATTGATCTTTCTTGCAATGGGAGAAGTGCTTAGCTTTGGGTTCAATCTTGCGGTGTCCTTTCCCGGTGACAGTAAGGGCAGCAAGGCACGTATTGTATTGTTGCCATCGAGGATAACAAGATGGGGTTTTCTTCATATTGCATGAGTCTATCCCTCTACATCATGTCATCTTGCTTAAGGCGTTACTCTGTTTTTTACTTAATACTCTAGATGCATGCTGGATAGCGGTTGATGAGTGGAGTAATAGTAGTAGATGCAGGCAGGAGTCGGTCTACTTGTCTCGGACGTGATGCCTATATACATGATCATACCTAGATATTCTCATAACTATGCTCAATTCTGTCAATTGCTCAACAGTAATTTGTTCACCCACCGTAGAATACTTATGCTCTCGAGAGAAGCCACTAGTGAAACCTATGGCCCCTGGGTCTATCTTTATCGTATTAATCTCCTACTACTTAGTTTTTTACTTTGCCATTTACTTTGCCTTTATTTTACTTTGTATCTTTATCATAAAAATACCAAAAATATTATCTTATCGTATCTATCAGACCTCACTCTTGTAAGTGGCCCTATAGGGATTAACAACCCCTATTTGCGTTGGTTGCGAGGACTTATTTGTTTTGTGTAGGTGCGACGGACTCGCATGTATCCTCCTACTGGATTGATACCTTGATTCTCAAAAAACTGAGGGAAATACTTACGCTACTTTGCTGCATCATCCCTTCCTCTTCGGGGAAAACCAAAGCAGTGCTAAAAGAGGTAGCACTACCCTGATCAGGTAGGCGGACATAACCTTGTGTTCCCATTGTTGTTATTATGGATCCGGTCCCCGTGAGGGACGGTCCACGACGGTGGTCGTTGTGTCTTTGGTAGACATGGGGCCACCCTGGACTAGCCCAGTTGGGAGTGGGTCGGAGTGACCGGGAGAGTGTCATGGCAGTAGATCGGTTTTGTCGGATCGCCGTTGGTCCACCCAAATGGGAGTGCGAGGCCATGGGTTCCGTAGTGTGGGTACAATGTGCTAACCTCTGCAGAGTGTATATTAAATCTATCGATAGCCGCGCCCGCGGATAAGGGCCCAGTTCGTAGTTGGTCACACCGTGAGTCAACAGTATTAATACTAACTTGATTAATAACAACCCCGGTTCGATGAGGAGATAAGTTGGTTGTGATCGCCAGAATGATCACCGTTTGAGACCAAGTGTTGGTCATGGTTGTGATCGTCAGAATGATCACCGTGGTATCAAGGATACCGAGTTGTTGGATATTCGTGATATTGTGCGAGAATCGTGGGTAAAGATCAAGCTCCTTGTGGTCATTTAATGATTACTATGGTATTGTTTATACCAAGCTTGATTTGATCTTGAGATAATCGTGTGATGTCCGAGGTTGGTAAGTGATGCATGTGATGGTTACGAGGTAACCTGTTGGGGATATTACTACTGGACGTAAACCGGCCAAGAGTAGCCGGATTAGCTTTATGAAGATTAGAAGCCCATGAAGACGTAAGAATGATGGCGCTTTATGGAGGCCCAAGGCCCATAGGCGAGTGAAGGCCTGTAGATGTAAACTGACTTAATTATGTAACTTGCATTGTAAGATAGGAAGTGTAGAGACCGAACCAGACACGTTTATGATCTGGCTTCGAGACTCTATAAACCGGCAGGCGTCAACCTATGTATATAAAGGGACGAACCGACAACAGTTGAGGGGACAGACAATAACTCGAGAGCCAGACAAAGCGGATTCGCTCCCTGGCCTTCAAAACCCTAGCAATACCAATCACAACTAGACGTAGGCTTTTACCTTCATCGAAGGGGCCGAACTAGTATAAAACTCCCCGTGTCCCCTTGTCCGGTTTAACCCCTTTAAGCTAACCCGTTGCGATGGTTCCACGACTAAGTCCTTTCGCAAGGACATCTGCCGTGACAAACCCACGACGGTTGGCGCCCACCGTGGGGCTATCGCACGATGGTTTCGAGTTCTTGAAGGGCAGCTTTGATGGACTCAAGGGATACGCTGTGGGCCAGATGACGAAGAGTCGTCGCGGCAAGCTCTACATCGACAATGCAGGATGGGGTCCCGAGGCCGATTCAATCGAATACGGGTACCGGGTCCCCTTTGGTGGGATTCACGTCTTCATCGGCAAGATTGGCGAACCGGGCCCTGAGCCGGACACCTGCACCGACATCATCGAAACGGCTCAGCGTGCAAGCCCTTTGCCGGTTCAGCCCGTGGCGAAGCATGTTTTCGTAGGTGTCATCCATGGAGCAGAATACGAGGACGGACTGGCATCCGATGGAGAAACCGTTGTCTGTTCCGACGAGAGTCTTTTGGGGAGACCGAATTGCTCTATCAGTTGCAGGATGGCCGGATTAGTGGAGGTTCCGAGGGCAACAGTATTCTGGACTCCCCTGATCTGCCAAACCGGGCCGCTATCTTCATGGCCGGTACACAGTTGGCACCTCACTCATCAACTGCCGCAGCAATACTCTCCGGTTCAACAACGGCCACGCCAGCGGGGGCAGGAAGCTCTGCGCCGCCTCTGGCTCAAGTCATGTCTGACTTGTTCGACGCTTTGGCAACATTGATGGCCGCAGAGGTGGATGCAGCTGCCCGGGATCAGCACAACGCGGAGATTGCAAAGGTGAAGGATCAGATAGCTCAGGCTAAAGCAGACCTAGCGGTAGAGAACGCTAGGATGGCTATAGAACGGGCCGAGTTGGAAGCTCAGGGCTACCGGATTAGGCTGGATCAGAATGCTTCCAAAGAAGTCATGAGAAGAAGGTACCGATCGCATCTCCCGTCAAGTTATGAGCCACGAAATATCTTCAATACGCCAGGAGCAGGAACTAGTAACCAGCCAATATTAAACTGGACAGAGGCGCCAGGAACATGAGCGCTGGTTCAGCCGCGCATGATGGACCCGCCTCATTAGAACAACATTGTGCCACAGTATGTTCCAACACCTCCCGGGAATTACTCCAACCCGTTGGACAACATTGTGGCCGCCGCTTCACGGTTAGGAGCCCTCCCAATCGACAGCGAATCACCAGTTGCGATTGAAGCACGACGGTCCAAAGATCTCGTTCAAACAGCTCTAAACCAGCAGCAGGCATATTCGCACAGTTGTGAGAGGATTCATTCCACCCCCCGTCCAAGCCAGCGCTATAGCAGGCATGTTGAGGATGAACCGGCCGTGTCAAGCAGTGCACGTCACCGTAACTCGCCGCGAGGACACAACCCGACAGGGGGAGGTGCCAATGCGCAGGATGTGGTGGATCATGGTCGCGTGTGTCGGGAGGCCGAGTTAGCAACTCTGCACGGAGCCCGTCAAACTACTCCGGTTCACCCCACCGCTTCAGTCGAACCAGGGGTGGTATTCAGTTCCTTAGGGGTGCCGTGTCATACCCCCGCTTTGCGTAATGTGAGACTGCCCAAGGAATTCAAAGGACCTCGTAAGGTACCCAATTACACCGCCGATCTGCAACTAGAGGCGTGGGTTGAAAGCTACGAGATGGCAATGGAGATGTTGGATGTGGATGAAGTAGTATGTGCTAAATACTTCACCATGATGTTGGAAGGAACGGCTCGTACTTGGTTAAAGAGCTTACCAACTAACTCTGTCGGATCATGGGCCGAATTGAAGCACCGATTTATCCAGAACTTCAAAGATACTTGTAAGCAGCCCATGTCAATTGTGGATCTAGCCGCTTGTGTCCAAGAGGAGGGGGAGTCCACGACCCATTGGGTAAAGCGGGTCTCAGCAATTTTGCATTCATCGGATTGTATCAATGCAGATACTGTAGTACTAACATTGGAGGGCAATTGCCGTTATTTGCCGCTCAAACAGAAGTTAGGAAGGCTCAAACGTCACTGCAATGATATGTCGACTCTTATGGCCGCTTTGGTTAAATACGCTGATTCGGATCCTACCAAAGACCCTGACTCAGAGGAGGACAAACCGGGGAAAGGGAAAAAGAAGGGCAACACCAAGGGGCAGCAGCATAATCCGGCAGGCCATGGCAACAATGGTAAGCACAAGGCCGACAACAGTTTGGACTTTGTGGCTAACACCAATGCTCAGGAGAATGGTCAGCGCCGTAAGGGTAAGCAGGCCCAGAGAGGCGGCGGTTCAGGCCCCAATCTGGAGCGCCTGTTAAATCAACCCTGTCCAAAGCATGGATCCAAGGATAAGCCGACATCGCATCTTTGGAAGGATTGTTATATCATGCGAGATTTCAAGAACTCCAATATGTTTCAGTATGATAATGGCCCGCCCGGCGGTTCAGGAGGTGATTTCTACAGGTCGGGTTACGGAGGTGGCAGTTCCGGTTCAGGATTTCAGGGCAATCAAACCGGACACATCAATCAAGGGCACCAAGGCAACCAGGGAGGTTACAACCATCAGGGGAACCAGCAGCAATAGCAGCAGTCGGGTTATCAGAGCAATCCTAAGCAGCTAAATAGTGGGCAATATCGTGTATTCACCACTAGCTTGTGTAAGCGTGATTAGAAGCTTCCCAAGAGGGCAGTAAACTCTGTTGAACCGGTGGTGCCTCAGTATTTGCGCTGGTCTGAGCAACCCATTTTGTGGAGTAGAGAGGATCACCCACCCCGGGTTGACAATCCGGGTCACTTGGCCCTAGTGGTGGCCCCTCAAGTTGGGGGATATAAGTTCACTAAGGTACTCATGGATGGGGGAAGTAGTATCAATATTCTATATTATCATACCTTCCGTCGTATGGGGTTGACAGATAAGAGTCTTAAACCGTCAAACACTGTTTTCCGCAGTGTGGTGCCTGGCAAGTCTGCATATTGCTACCTCTTGAACTTGCATTGGATTTCCCCGAAGAGGAAAGGATGATGCAGCAGAGTAGCGTAAGTATTTCCCTCAGTTTTTGAGAACCAAGGTATCAATCCAGTAGGAGGACACGCTTAAGTCCCTCGTACCTGCACAAAACGATAGCACTCGCAACCAACTTGATTAGGGGTTGTCAATCCCTTCACGGTCACATACGAGAGTGAGATCTGATAGATATAATATTTTTGGTATTTTTGGTATAGAGATGCAAAGTGAAAAGTAAAAGGCAAAGTAAAAAGCAAAGCAAGATTAAAGTGATGGAGATTGATATGATGAGAAAAGACCCGGGGGCCATGGGTTTCACTAGTGGCTTCTCTCAAGGCAAAGTAAAAAGCAAAGCTAAGCACTTCTCCCATGGCAAGAAAAACCAATCTAGTAGGCCAAACCAAACTGATAATTCGAAGAGACTTGCAAAGATAACCAATCATACATAAAAGAATTCAGAGAAGATTCAAATATTATTCATAGATAGACTTGATCATAAACCCACAATTCATCGGTCTCAACAAGCACACCGCAAAAAGAAGATTACATCGAATAGATCTCCACGAGAGAGGGGGAAAACTTTGTATTGAGATCCAGAAAGAGAGAAGAAGCCATCTAGCTACTAACTATGGACCTGAAGGTCTGAGGTAAACTACTCACACTTCATCGGAGGGGCTATGATGATGTAGAAGCCCTCCGTGATGATGGCCCTCTCCGACGGAGCTCCGGAACAGGCCCCGAGATGGGATCTTGTGGATACAGAAAGTTGCGGTGGTGGAATTAGGTTTTTGGCTCCCTCTCTGTTTGTTTGGGGGTACGTGGGTATATACAGGAGGAAGAAGTACGTTGGTGGAGCTCCGAGGGGCCCATGAGGCAAGGGGCGCGCCCTAGGGGGGGCGCCCCCACCCTCGTGACCGCCTCTCTAATGCCTTAGCGTAGGGTCCAAGTCTCCTGGATCACGTTCGGTGAGAAAATCACGTTCCCGAAGGTTTCATTCCATTTGGACTCCGTTTGATATTCCGTTTCTTCGAAACACTGAAATAGGCAAAAAACAGCAATTCTGGGCTGGGCCTCCGGTTAATAGGTTACTCCCAAAAATAATATAAAAGTGGAAAATAAAGCCCAATATAGTCCAAAACAGTAGATAATATAGCATGGAGCAATCAAAAATTATAGATATTTTGGAGACGTATCAGGCATCCCCAAGCTTAATTCCTGCTCGTCCTCGAGTAGGTAAATGATAAAAAGAGAATTTTTGATGCGGAGTGCTACTTGGCATAATTTCAATGCAAATCTTTCTTAATTGTGGTATGAATATTCAGATTCAAAAGATTCAAGACAAAAGTTCATGTTGACATAAAAATAATAATACTTCAAGCATACTAACAAAGCAATTATGTTTTCTCAAAATAACATGGCCAAAGAAAGTTATCCCTACAAAATCATATAGTCTGGCTATGCTCTATCTTCACCACACAAAGTATTTAAATCATGCACAACCCCGATGACAAGCCAAGCAATTGTTTCATACTCTAACTTTTTCAATCTTCACGCAATACATGAGCGTGAGCCATGTATATAGCACTATATGTGGAATAGAGTGGTGGTTGTGGAGAAGACAAAAAGAGGGGAAGGTAGTCTCACATCAACTAGGCATATCAGCGGGCTATGGATATGCCCATCAATAGATATCAATGTGAGTGAGTTGGGATTGCCATGCAATGGATGCACTAGAGCTATAAGCATATGAAAGCTCAACAAAAGAAACTAAGTGGGTGTGCATCCAACTCGCTTGCTCACGAAGACCTAGGGCAATTTTGAGGAAGCCCATCATTGGAATATACAAGCCAAGTTCTATAATGTAAAATTCCCACTAGTATATGAAAGTGACATAACGGGAGACTCTCTATCATGAAGATCTTGGTGCTACTTTGAAGCACAAGTGTGGTAAAAGGATAGTAACATTGTCCCTTCTCTCTTTTTCTCTCATTTTTTTATTTGGGCCTTCTTTTTTTTATGGCCTCTTTTTTTTCGTCCGGAGTCTCATCCCGACTTATGGGGGAATCATAGTCTCCATCATCCTTTCCTCACTTGGGACAATGTTCTAAAAATGATGATCATCACACTTCTATTTTTCTTACAACTCAACAATTAGAAATCGATACTTAGAACAAAATATGACTCTATATGAATGCCTCCGGCGGTGTATCGGGATATGCAATGAATCAAGAGTGACATGTATGGAAGAATTATGAATGGTGGCTTTGCAACAAATATGATGTCAACTACATGATCATGCTAGCAATATGACAATGATGGAGCGTGTCATAATAAACGGAACGGTGGAAAGTTGCATGGCAATATATCTCGGAATGGCTATGGAAATGCCATGATAGGTAGGTATGGTGGCTGTTTTGAGGGAGGTATATGGTGGGTGTATGATACCGGCGAAAAGTGCGCGGTATTAGAGAGGCTAGCAATGGTGGAAGGATGGGAAAAAGTGCGTATAATCCATGGACTCAACATTAGTCATGATGAAATCATATACTTATTGCAAAAATCTAGAAGTTATCAAAGCAAAGTATTACGCGCATGCTCCTAGGGGGATATATTGGTTGGAAAAGACCATCACTCGTCCCCGACCGCCACTTATAAGGAAGACAATCAATAAATAAATCATGCTCCGACTTCATCACATAACGGTTCACCATACGTGCATGCTTCGGGAATCACAAGCTTTAACACAAGTATTTCTCAAATTCACAACTACTCAACTAGCATGACTTTAATATCACCATCTCCATATCTCAAAACAATTATCAAGTATCAAACTTCTCAGAGTATTCAACACACTCATAAGAGAGTTTTATTATTAATCTTGCATACCAGGCGTATTAGGATTTTAAGAAAATTACCATGCTATTAATTCATGTATGGCTCTCTCAAAAGGTGTGTACAGCAAGGATGATTGTGGCACACTAACAAACAAAGACACAAATAATAAAAGACGCTCCAAGCAAAACACATATCATGTGGTGAATAAAAATATAGCTCCAAGTAAAGTTACCAATAGAAGTAGACGAAAGAGGGGATGCCTTCCGGGGCATCCCCAAGCTTTGGCTTTTAGGTGTCCTTAGATTATATTGGGGGTGCCATGGGCATCCCCAATCTTAGGCTCTTGCCACTCCTTGTTCCATAATCCATCAAATCCTTACCCAAAACTTGAAAATTTCACAACACAAAACTTAAGGTAGAAAACTCGTGAGCGCCGTTAGCGAAAGAAAACAAAAGACCACTTCAAGGTACTGTAATGAACTCATTATTTATTTATATTGTTGTTAAACCTACTGTATTCCAACTTCTCTATGGATTATACACTATTTTACTAGCCATAGATTCATCAAAATAAGCAAACAACACACAAAAAACAGAATCTGTCAAAAACAGAACAGTCTGTAGTAATCTGTATCTAGCGCAAGATCTGGAACCCCAAAAATTCTAAAATAAATTTATGGACGTGAGGAATTTATCTATTTATCATCTGCAAAAATAATTAACTAAATATCACTTTCCAAATAGAAATTACAGCAGTTCTCGTGAGCGCTAAAGTTTCTGTTTTTTACAGCAAGTTCAACAAGACTTTCCCCAAGTCTTCCCAACGGTTCTACTTGGCACAAACACTAATTAAACACAAAAAAACACAACCAAAACAGAGGCTAGATAATTTATTTATTACTAAACAGGAGCAAAAATCAAGGAATAAAAATAAAATTGGGTTGCCTCCCAACAAGCGCTATCGTTTAACGCCCCTAGCTAGGCATAAAAGCGAGGATAGATATAGGTATTGCCATCTTTGGTAGGCAATCCATAAGTGGCTCTCATGATAGTTTAATATGGCAATTTTATTTTATTTCTTGTAAAGTGTTCCATGCCCTTGTTTAATGGAAATTGAAATCTAGTATTCCCTTCCTTCATATCAATAATCGCACCAACCGTTCTAAGGAAAGGTCTACCAAGAATAATAGGGCAAGAAGGATTGCAATCTATATCAAGAACAATGAAATCTACGGGCACATAATTCCTATTTGCAACAATAAGAACATCATTAATCCTTCCCATAGGTTTCTTAATAGTAGAATCCGCAAGATGCAAGTTTAGAGAGCAATCATCAAAATCGCGGAAATCTAGCAAATCACACAAAGTTTTGGGGATAGTGGAGACACTAGCACCCAAATCACACAAAGCATAAAACTCATGATTTTTAATTTTAATTTTAATAGTTGGTTCCCACTCATCATAGAGTTTTCTAGGGATAGAAACTTTCAAATCAAGTTTTTCTTCATAAGATTGCATCAAGGCATCAACAATATGTTCGGTGAAGGCTTTCTTTTGACTATAAGCATGTGGAGAATTTAGCACGGATTGCAACAAGGAAATACAATCAATTAAAGAGCAACTTTCATAATTAAATTCCTTGAAATCCAATATAGTGGGTTTAGCAACATCTAGATTTTTATTTCTTTCAATCCCACTTTCATCAATTTAATCATAAAGATCTAAATACTCCGAATTTTTAGAACGCCTTCTAGGTAAAGGAAGATCATATTTAGTTTCATCAAGATTCATATTGCAAAACAAATATTTGATAGGAGACACATCAATAACTTTTAGATCTTCATCTTGATTTTCATAGGAATTCGGTTTAGCGGCCATCTTATTAACTAAGGTGGCTTGCATATCCAAAATTTCAGCAGTCATCTTTTCTAGACGAGCAATTTGGGATCTTATACCATCAAATTCTTTAGACATATCATCAAGCTCTTTATTCATATAACTCATAAAACTATTTTGTTCCTTAAACTCGTTTCTAAAGAAATTATTATGCTCAAATTGCAAAACCATAAACTTCCTAACGTTGTTTTCGATCTCCTCTAACCTTTTAAGGTGAAGATCAACAAATCTCGGTTGCGCCATCGCGACAAACAAGCAATCCAACACACTGGCAAACAAAAAGGCAAGCGACAAAAAGGCAAACGGAGAAAGAGAAGGAGAAGCATAAGGAGAAGGAGAAGGAGAAGGAGAAGGAGAAGGAGAAGGAGAGAGCGAATAAAACGGCAAGGGTGTAGTGGGGGAGAGGAAAATGAGAGGCAAATGGCAACTAATGTAATGCGAGAGATAGGGATTGTGATGGGTACTTGGTATGTTGACTTTTTGCGTAGACTCCCCGGCAACGACGCCAGAAATTCTTCTTGCTACCTCTTGAACTTGCGTTGGATTTCCCCGAAGAGGAAAGGATGATGCAGCAGAGTAGCATAAGTATTTCCCTCAGTTTTTGAGAACCAAGGTATCAATCCAGTAGGAGGCCACGCTCAAGTCCCTTGTACCTGCACAAAACGATAGCTACTCGCAACCAACGCGGTTAGGGGTTGTCAATCCCTTCATGGTCACTTACGAGAGTGAGATCTGATAGATATAATATTTTTGGTATTTTTGGTATAGAGATGCAAAGTGAAAAGTAAAAGGCAAAGTAAAAAGCAAAGCAAGATTAAAGTGATGGAGATTGATATGATGAGAAAAGACCCGGGGGCCATAGGTTTCACTAGTGGATTCTCTCAAGAGCATAAGTATTCTACGGCGGGTGAACAAATTACTGTTGAGCAATTGATAGAATTGAGCATAGTTATGAGAATATCTAGGCATGATCATGTATATAGGCATCATGTCCGTGACAAGTAGACCGAAACGATTCTGCATCTACTACTATTACTCCACTCATCGACCGCTATCCAGCATGCATCTAGAGTATTAAGTTAAAAACAGAGTAACGCTTTAATCAAGATGACATGATGTAGAGAGATAAATTCATGCAATATGAAATAAACCCCATCTTGTTATCCTCGATGGCAACGATGCAATATGTGCCTTGCTGCCCCTTCTATCACTGGGAAAGGACACCGCAAGATCGAACCCAAAGCTAAGCACTTCTCCCATGGCAAGAAAAACCAATCTAGTAGGCCAAACCAAACTGATAATTCGAAGAGACTTGCAAAGATAACCAATCATACATAAAAGAATTCAGAGAAGATTCAAATATTATTCATAGATAGACTTTATCATAAACCCACAATTCATCGGTCTCAACAAACACACCGCAAAAAGAAGATTATATCGAATAGATCTCCACGAGAGAGGGGGAGAACTTTGTATTGAGATCCAAAAAGAGAGAAGAAGCCATCTAGCTACTAACTATGGACCCGAAGGTCTAAGGTAAACTACTCACACTTCATCAGAGGGGCTATGATGATGTAGAAGCCCTCCGTGATGACGGCCCTCTCCGGCGGAGCTCTGGAACAGGCCCAAGATGGGATCTTATGGATACAGAAAGTTGCGGTGGTGGAATTAGGTTTTTGGCTCCCTCTCTGTTTGTTTGGGGGTACGTAGGTATATATAGGAGGAAGAAGTACGTCGGTGGAGCTCCGAGGGGCCCATGAGGTAGGGGGACGCGCCCTAGGGGGGGGGCGCCCCCACCCTCGTGACCGCCCCTCTGATGCCTTGGCGTAGGGTCCAAGTCTCCTAGATCACGTTCGGTGAGAAAATCACGTTCTCGAAGGTTTCATTCCGTTTGGACTCCGTTTGATATTCCGTTTCTTCGAAACACTGAAATAGGCAAAAAACAGCAATTCTGGGCCGGGCCTCCGGTTAATAGGTTAGTCCCAAAAATAATATAAAAGTGGAAAATAAAGCCCAATATAGTCCAAAACAGTAGATAATATAGCATGGAGCAATCAAAAATTATAGATACGTTGGAGACGTATCACATATCAAGTGGGCAAGATAGCTTTGGAGGTGGCTTTTGGAGATGACTATGATTCAATGTCAGAAACATTGACTTTTGAGGTAGTCAAAATCAAAAGTCCGTATCACGCTTTGTTTGGGCGACCGGCTTATGCTAAGTTCATGGCAAGGCCGTGTTATGTTTATCTACAACTTAAAATGCTAGGTCATAAGGGGACCATCACAGTACACAGGAGCAGGAAAATCGCTTTGGAATGTGAGGAAGGTGATGCGGCTTATGCTGAGTTGGTTTGTGCCATAGAGGAGCTGAAGATTTATAAAGACCAAGTTGATCCGGCAAATATGACTTCTTTGAAAAAGCCAACTATGGAACACGATCCGACGTTGAAGTTTAAATCGGCCACAGATACTAATATGGTTGATTTTGTTCTTGGCGATTCGTCCAAACAGTTCAGTATCAGCGCTAACCTGGATCCCAAATAGGAAAGCGCGCTCATCGAGTTCATCCGTGAGAACCAGGACATCTTTGCATGGAAACCTTCTGACACGCCAGGTGTATCGAGGGAACTCGCTGAGCACACACTTAACATTGATCCTAAGTTTAAACCGGCCCGACAGTTTCTCCGCCGCTTCAATGAAGAAAGGCGCAAGACTATCGGCGAAGAGGTAGCTTGGTTGTTGGCCGCAGGGTTTATCGTGGAGGTCTTTCACCCGGAGTGGTTGGCTAATCCGGTGCTGGTTCTTAAGAAACACGGCACTTGGCGTATGTGTGTAGATTACACAGACTTGAACAAAGCTTGCCCTGCAGACCCCTTTGCCCTCCCTCGTATTGATCAGATCATTGATGCTATGGTGGGTTGTGACCGTTTGTGTTTCCTGGATGCTTATTCTGGTTATCATCAGATCAAAATGGCAGTTAAGGACCAGGAGAAGACAACTTTCATCACTCCCTTTGGAGCCTTCTGCTATGTCTCCATGCCCTTTGGGCTTAAGAGTGCCCAGGCGACTTATCAACACTGTGTTCATAATTGTCTTCATAAGCAAATTAGGCGTAATGTTCATGCATATGTGGATGATATTGTGATAAAATCCAGGAAGGAGGAAACATTGATAGATGATTTGAGAGAAACCTTTGACAACCTCCGGGTTTACAAGATGATGCTTAATCCGGAAAAGTGTGTCTTTGGTGTCCCGGTAGGCAAACTCTTAGGATTTCTGGTATCGAACAGAGGCATTGAGGCTAATCCAGAAAAAATCTCAGCAATTACATCTTTGGCTAAACCGACGTGTATCAATGACGTTCAACGATTGGCCGGCCGGATTGTGGCTTTGAGATGGTTTATCAGCCGTCTTGGGGAGAAGGCTATTCCTTTATATCAGATGCTGAAGAAAACAGATGATTTTTTCTGGAGCGAGGCGGCTGATAAAGCATTTGAGGATCTGAAGAGGCAGTTAGTTGAACCGCCTGTGCTTGCAGCCCCGATCGATAAAGAACCGTTATTGCTATATGTGGCTGCTAATGCCCGAGCTGTTAGCGTGGCTATTGTGGTGGAGCGCAAGGAAGTTGGAAAGGAGTATCCGGTTCAACGGCCGGTTTATTATATCAGTGAAGTGCTCATTGAATCAAAGCAGAGGTATCCACATTGGTAGAAGCTGGTATATGGAGTGTTTATGGTAAGCCGGAAGCTTAAACATTATTTGCAGGGCCATCCTATCACAGTGGTCAGTTCAGCCCCTCTGGGAGATATCATTCAAAATAGAGAAGCAACTGGCCAGATTGCCAAGTGGGCTATTGAGCTTGGACCTCACGGGCTCAAATATATACCTCGCACAGCGATTAAATCCCAAGCACTCGTGGACTTCATCAATGATTGGACGGAGTTGCAGGCACCAGAGGAAAAGCCAGATAATACGCATTGGACTATTCACTTTGATGGATCCAGACAGTTGGAGGGCTCGGGGGCTGGAGTCATACTAACTTCCCCAAGAGGTGACAAGTTTTTTTATGTCCTCCGTTTAATGTTCCCTTGTACTAACAATGCAACTGAGTATGAGGCCTTGCTCCACGGTCTTCGGATGGCTAAGGAGATGAATTTAAGCCGGGTTAAGTGCTTTGGGGATTCAGATCTGGTGGCTCAACAGGTGTCTGGCACTTGGGATTCTAAAGACCCACTCATGGCTGCATATCGGCGAGAGGTGGACACAGTGGCTGGTCACTTCAAGGGTTATCAGGTGGACCATATAGACCGCCAAAAGAATGAAGTGGCGGGCGCTTTAAGTCGCCTTGGTTCTCAGCGTAAACCGGTTCCACCAAATGTCTTTCTTGACGTGTTGCATAATCCGTCAGTCAAGGTACCAACAAAGGAAGAGTTGGCTATTCCTGATCCGGAGGCTCAATTGCCGGCGGCTTTGCATGTCATACCGGATTGGACAATCCCATATCTGGCTTACATGAACCGGGGTGAGTTACCAGAGGATGAAACCATGGCCCGACAGGTAATCCGGCGTTCCAAGTCCATGACCATAATCAACGGGGAGTTACATCGTTACAACATCTCAAGAGCAATTCAGCGTTGTGTCTCTGCTCAAGAGGGTTGTGAGATTTTGCGAGAAATCCATGAAGGGGATTGTGGTCACCACGCCAGTTCAAAGTCTTTGGTTGCTAAAGCTTTTCGCCATGGTTTTTACTGGTTAACAGCGCATGCTGATGCAGAGGATTTAGTCAAGAGATGTGACAGTTGTCAAAAATTCACACGCCGTGCTCACATTCCGGCTTAGGAGTTGAGGATGATTCCAATAACTTGGCTGTTTGCGACTTGGGGGCTTGATATGGTTGGACCCTTCAAGCGATCCAAATGGGTGGAAGCAGAGCGAGTCAGTAAGTGTGATGCGGCCACGGCGGTTCAATTCATCAAAAAGGTAATATTCCGGTTTGGATTTCCACACAGTATTATAACTGATAATGGTACTAATCTATCAAAGGGAGAGATGGAGGAATTTTGCCAACATGAGCACATCCGGCTTGATATAGCATCAGTGGCTCACCCCCAGTCTAATGGTCAAGCAGAGAGGGCAAATCAAGAAATTTTATGAGGTATCAAACCCCGGCTTTCCTTTAAAACGGACACCGGGTTGTTGGGTTGAGGAGTTACCTTCTGTGTTATGGAGCATCAATACCACACCCAACAGGTCTATGGGTTACACACCTTTCTTCATGGTTTATGGAGCGGAGGCAGTTCTTCCTAGTGACATCCGTCATGACTCGCCCCGTGTGACAACTTATGTTGAAACTGATAATTAGAAGGCACGTCAGGATTCCTTGGACCTGTTAGATGAAGAGCGTGATCTTGCAGAAGCACATTCGACGATTTATCAACAAGATCTCCAACGTTATCACAGCCGCTGGGTTAAGACCAGAACCTTTCAAGAGGGCGATTTGGTGCTCCGGCTCATCCAGGATCAGACTGATATGCACAAGTTATCCCCACCTTGGGAAGGACCTTTTGTGGTCAGCAAGAATCTGCACAATGGGTCATACTACCTCATTGATGTTCGAGAGCACAAAGACTCACGTAAATCGGAGGAGGAGACCAAGCGGCCATGGAATATAGCTCTTCTTCGGCCTTACTATACTTAAGCCATAGGATTCTTCATATGTACATATTTATGACAATGTATATATATTATATAATAAACCGGAGCCTCAAATAAAGCGGGGTCTCTGTTCTTTTTACATCATGTGTGTGCCTACAAGGGTTTCTGCTAACAAAGCAAAATTTTGTTAAACCGGTCTCTGCAGCCGCACGGATACAAAGAGATCACTAGGGGGCTTGGTTGTTATCACACCATAGCTACACCTCTTGATTAGTTTAAACACCACAAAGGGATTTCACTAGGGGGCTTGGTTGTTATCACACCATAGATACACCTCTTGATAGGCGTTAAGCCACAAAGGAAATTATGTGGGGCCAAAGAGAGTGTTGCACAAAGCACAAACTCAAACATGGGCAACCCACTGAGCACAACTCACAAAGTTACTTGGGGGCTCTTTGTGCAAAGCAACAAAGAGTTTGAAAGGACCCTTGTAATTGGCTATCAAGCCACGGCTTGGAAGCCTGGTGTATTCACCTAAAACCCCGGGTTAACCTACCTTCATCAAGTAAGCCACTCCTATCTAGGTAAATCCTGGCATGACCCGCCGAACGTTTGACAAGTCAATCTTATACAGACCCTGAACTTGTCAAAGTTAAAACGATGATTGGTTAATTGGAGGCCCATCTTAAAAGGCTTTGTTAAATGGTTTAACTTAGAGGCCTGGCAGCCCATGAAAAGTCTCGATTTGGAGCCTGGCAGCTCGTAAAAAGCCTCGCATATTTCTTTTTTGAGTCCTATTTGCTAAACTTTTCGCCTTTATTGAGGTTTATAATATGTTCTGATAAACCGCTGTCCTTGACCCAGCTTGGCTTTCAACTACAAGTTGTCAGTACATGATCAGTTATAAACCATCGTTCATTACCCCGGTCTGGTTTTGACTAACAAGTCGCCAGTATTATAAGGAAAACCCGGTGTTTATCATATCCCAGTACGGTTTATTATCATAATCCGGCAAATTAAGGACGGAGTTATCACTGCTCCAGATTTGTGTTTACACCTTTACCATACAAGCAGTTGGTCAACCAACGAGGTATGTTGCACATGTTATTTTTTATATATACAAACTTTGATTATCCATCCAAGTATTGTCTATTCTTGGGCATCATGACCCGTCCAATGATAAACCACTAGGACACTTTTCAAGTTCTTGTATCCAGGAACACAACTTGTCATGGGTTATGCATAAATAGATCCCAAAAGGTGGAGTAAGTTTTCACATTATCAAAGCGTCATAAAACATGCTCGATGGCATGACAGATAAAGGAGTTTTTGCTATCCTATTACATGAATCTTCCAAAACGACTCCAATTGAATAGTTGTTTTTAAACATTGGCACACAATAGCTGGTAAACCGGCTGCCGGTTTAAGACGCTTCGTCTGGATGGTTTGACGGTTGAGGGTCAGTTGGTGCGATCACTTCTTCTTCATCCCTCCCCAGACACTGGAAATCAACCGTCGACCAATCGATTCCAGTTAAATCTTGAAACACGGCTTCTTCATGGATAAGGCTGGAGGGGTTAATATTAGGAGCGTAAGTATGCTTACGGATTGGAGGCACAAGTTCCTCGACTTCATGGATTTCGGCAGGCTGTCTCTTCCCTTCAGCGTCATAAGCCGGTTGGAAATGAGACAAGTCTGTGTCCTCTGCCAGTTTGCTGGCTATTGGCCGCATTTCTTTGGTCAACCTTCGGAGGTCATCATTGTCGAAGTTTGAACCGTCCTCCTTTACACTTGGATATCCTTTAATGATGTCCTCCGCTTCAAGATCTGGAATCCATGCCTTGGCTCGGATTAGTGCGGTTAATGCTCCTGCTCTTGCAGCTGCCTTCTTCAGTTCGGTAATCCAGGCTGGTAACATGGCCAGCTTCTCAAGAGTTTCCTTTACCAGTGATGGTGCCAGTTTATTGTAAGCCGCAGTGCAAATAGCCCGCTGGGACCCAGAGTACAGCTGTTCAATCAAGGTATATGCCGCTTTAAGCTTCATCCGCATATCTATGCCCAGATGAGCAATACGAGTGCCTGTCACGGTTTAAAATCAGCATTCTGGTCAATGATAAGGTTCCATGAATTGGACAAACTGCATAAGGAGATACTTACCAAAGACGGCGGAAGTCATGGCGTTGATTTGCTGTTTCAAACCAGCTAGTTCATCTACAACTGGTTTCAGGGCTGCTTCGGCATCCTCAGCTCTTTTGGTTAAACTGGTTTTCTCGGTTTCCTAGTCAGCACGATCTTTGTTAAAAGACTCTTTCAGCTTTTCCATTGCTGCGAGGGCTTTGGTCATCTCCTCTTTGGCTTTCACAGCTTCTGCTTGTTGGGACTTCACGTTCTCTTGCAAATCAGCGGTTTGGGCATCTCCATTGCTTAGTTCGGCCTACAATAGTGAAGAAATGTCAAAAAACAAGATATATATTTTCTAAAGTACAAAGCATATAACAAGTTATGCACTTCGTACTTGGGGGCTAATGCCTATTTGCTCTGATTCACTACATCTTTTATAAGTCTCCAGAACAATGCAAGCATTATCCTTGACACTTGGGGGCTAATGTACATCTGTTCAAAACGGACGCATGGATTAAAACCCGGGTTACCTTGCCAAGCTAAACCGGCCTTTGGGGGCTACGCTGAGGAAAGCTATATAAATACATTGGTAAAGTATAGGTCTTGGTTTTCACTAAGGACCTGACATTTTGAGGGTTAGTAGGAGAGACTTAAAGTGTTACAAAGACCCGGTTTACGATTAACATCATAAAATGACCCTTGGGGGCTACTTGGGCTAGCATTTCAACTTGGGAATCAAGAAGTAAAGGGAGATGAAAATACCTCATAACGTTCCTTCATCAAGTTCACCAAACCGGCTTCATAGTCACGGTTTGAGTGTAGACGGTTTAAGAAACGAGAGTGAAGTTCTTTAGCATCGAGATGGGCATAACTTGATAAGTCAGTACTCCATTTGCCCTTTTCCCTAGCAGCACGCTCTTCTTTGGCACTATGTTGGGCCAAGATTACGGGATGGCCAGGAGAGCTGTGGCCCATGCCAGTAACGATAACATCATTTCCTTGGCCTTTAGTGGTTTTGGCGGGTGATACGGAGTCTCAGTATTTCTCACCGGACTAGCCCGGTTTGGAGTTGCCGGTTCAGTGTCAGGCACGGCAGGATTAGCTTCTGGTGGTTCATCAGTATTCCGATCTTGAAGGGGCGCTTCATCAGAGGCGGCTTCAGGATGAGGACCCTCTAGTTCACGAGTTTGGTCCGGTTCACCTCTTTGCTCTTCTTCAAAAACTGCCTGGTCTTCTGACGGATTGTTGACCCGAGCTTTCTTGCTGGGTCTGGCTTTGGCTCTGAAAACAAAATTAAAAAAGGATTAGCATCTTATTCAAGGTTTGTAACACATTGGAAGAAAGGGTTTGAAAGCTTACCCAGCCACAATTTTTAGAGGAGGGAGTTGGGTTGTTGTCGACTCGCCAGAGGATGAGGGAGGTGTCACCTGATAATTTGAATCGGACGGATTAAGAGGTTGTCTGAAATAACCTGCCTTGGGATAAGAATTGTCAGAAGTGGGAGAGACCTCAGGCTGGCGCTTCTGAACCAGAGTATCAGGTAAACCGGCCGAAGTGACCTGTTGGCCACTATGCCGGGCTGTCCGGCGAGCTTCATGCTGCTGCGTCTTCAAAATAAATGTTGGATCCAAGTAAGCAAGAGGATGAGAAGAGCTTACTTTCCGGACTGCTTGACGGGTTTTTTTTGTGTTGGCATAGAGTCTGAACCGGAGGGAAGGGTAATTACCTCTACATCATCAGCTTGGCTGCCTTCTACGTCCTCCTGATAAAGATCATTGTTAATGAGGTGCATGAAAAGGGAGCCAAGTGAGTCAAGTTCTACCTCAGCTTCCGGATCATCAGCATCTTCATCAAGTTCCATGTTGATCCGGTCAGCCGTTTTCCGCTTTGAGGTCCGCTTGACGGCTTTGGTTTTAGGACGGGATGGTTTTACCGCTTTATCCCCGGTTGGCTTTACCACTTTATTTGCGGATTTCCGTTTCCAGAAGGGATCATCACCCTATTCATACATAAACAGAAGAAAGATTACAAGTTGAACAAATTAAAGATATCAAAGATGAAAAGGAAGTATAGTGCTTACAGCAGGAGGTTTGTTCTGAGTGTAGAAGGGGTTCAAGCCGGTTTGATGACAGACTGATTCCGATTCATTCAAATTTTTCTTTATGCCTTCAGTGACCTCTTCATCGGTCATTTGAATGTTGATATGGCATTGGGGTCTTCAACATCACCGGTATACTCACACGTTAAACCGGGGCGGCGACTTAGCGGCAAGACGCTCCAAGATATCCAACAGCGCATGAAATCAACGCATGTTAAACCGTTGGCCATAAAGGCCCGGAGCTTGGCGATTTGAGGGGCATACTTGGCCCGTCCTGCAGAACTTAAGCATTGCGGCATTGGACGGGTGTTGGAAAGCCGGTGATCACGATAGCCTGGAAGAGGATTCTCATCTTCAGGAGAAGTATCTCTGCAGTAAAACCAAGTCTGGTTCCATTCCTTAGGGTGACTGTGCAGTTTGGCATGAGGGAATTCAACTTCCTTCCGCTTTTGAATAGAGACACCACCAAGTTTAGTATTGGGGCCATTTACAAACTCTGTACGCCGGTTCAGATGAAAAAAAAATCCCGGAACAACTCAGCGGTGGGTTCTTCTTGTAAGTATGCTTCACAGAAAACTTGGAAGTTGCAGATATTTGATACCGAATTGGGTCCAATATCTTGAGGATGGAGTTGGAAACTGGCAAGAACATCCTGGAAAAACTTTGTCCCTGGCGGTTTGAAGCCACGACCCATGTGGTCGACAAAGATCACTACCTCACCCTGCCTCGGGGTAGGAGGATTCTCTGTTCCTGGGACTCGCCATCGGATCTCCGTCTTCTTTGGCAAGGTGCCGATACTAACCATTTCGTTCAATTGTTCTTCGGTGATCCGGGAGGGAGCCTAGTTGCAAGCGGCAAACTGTTTGGCCATTGTGAAATGAAAAGCTAAAAAGGAAATGCCGGTTTACGAGTCATTCATGGAGGATCGCAAGATGCAATGGAATAAACGTATACAAGTATGTGAAATTGCGTAAACCGGAGACTAATACAATAGTGAATGACAAGGTTATATCAAGGGCATACATGTGTTGTTAAACCGGACTATTACCATCAACGTAAAGAAGGTTTGCCGGTTTACTAGGGGACTAATGGTATGAGATAGATTATTTTTACAAAGGTAAACTGCCTTGATGGTAAAGAGGATACAGATCTAAGGCGAAGAGGGTTAAGTAAGGTAAAAACAGGTTTCACAGGATCATAGGGGCATTTTGGATCTAAAAAAGTAAGGGTTAAGTAAGGGTTAAGTCAGGAAAATAAAAAGATTTAGACCTAAAAAAGTTGGTCTTGGAGCAGTTCATGACAGCATAGATTAAGGTTCTTTTTTATGCGCATAAAGGCTTGATTTAAAACAAACAAGAAAAGGGAGCTCTAGAACTATCGCACGGGGTATATCAAGCCTAAGGTTTACTGTCTAAAAGATTGGCGAAGAACGAGAAAGGAACACCATGAACTTGCGGGAACCCTAATGGATCTAGAAAGGAAATAGGAAAGGACTTACTGCGGCCGCGGAAGCAGCGGAGGTGTGCTGCGGGGCTCTGGTACGAACAGGTTGATGCAGCGGCCGACAGTGAGGTAGAGGCGAGGCTTGACGATGGCGGCGGTGCTCAAGTGCGAAGACGTCGCGAGGAATAAGAAGGGATGAAGGGGTAACGAAAATAAAAGAAAGGGGTCCTCTGCCCCTATTTATAAGGCGAAGCGATAAAATGGCAAGTGCGAGAATCGAGGAGCTCAAAAATGGATAATTAATAATTGTGTCACCTCGATGACTGGATATGCATTAATGAAGGTAATCCTCAGCTTCAACGAATAGATGACGTCAGGGCGGTTTGTTATGGTCCTGGAGCATGACGTCATGGCGGTTTACAAGATCAAAGTGAAAATGCAAAGGAAGAATTTTAAGTGTTGAAGATTGACATGAACTAGTTCAAACCAATCTGGGGCCTAATGTTGGGGATATTATTACTGGACGTAAACCGGCCAGGAGTAGCTGGATTATCTTTATGAAGATTAGAAGCCCATGAAGACGTAAGAATGATGGCGCTTTATGAAGGCCCAAGGCCCAGAGGTGAATTAAGGCCTGTAGATGTAAACCGACTTAATTATGTAACTTGCATTGTAAGATAGGAAGTGTAGAGACTGAACCAGACACGTTTATGATCCGGCTTCGGGACTCTGTAAACCGGAGGGCGTCAACCTATGTATATAAAGGGACGACCCGACATCAGTTGAGGGGACAGACAATAACTCGAGAGCCAGACAAAGCGGATTCGCTCCCTGGCCTTCAAAACCCTAGCAATACCAATCACAACTAGACGTAGGCTTTTACCGTCATCGAAGGGGGCCGAACTAGTATAAAACTCCCTGTGTCCCCTTGTCCGGTTTAACCCCTTTAAGCTAACCCGTTGCGATGGCTCCATGACTAAGTCCTTTCACAAGGACATCTGCCATGACAAACCCACGACATAACCCGAGCAGAATAAATGGTGCATGTAGTGTCATCATGTTGCATGCTAGTATCATCAGATTTATATGTTCTTGCCATGATCATATTGTTCTAGCAGTATTATGTTCATGTGGTTCATGTTATGTTATCCTGATGATTTCATGTTAATTCCTGCTTAACCTGTAATTGCCATGCTGTTGTTTGTCTTGAATGCTTCTGGTTATTGTGAGCTTGCAAGTACATTCAATTTACTGACCTGGTGTGTCATGCCAGTTTGCAGGTCGTGCCTGGATTGCTTGCTTGTTTGGTGTTGTTCCTGTGTTCATGAGCTAGGATAAGCGTTCTAGCCAGAGTCCCTACGGATTGGAGTCCATCATCGCCGTTCATTGTTCCGCTGCCAGTAGTTGTTCCGTTGCTTCAAGTTGTTATGCTGCTTGTATAGAGCAATCGTGGTTGGCGTAGTGTCGCCGTGCCGATGTTATTCATTGTAATATCGGAACCCGTGTATTCATATCCGTGTTGTAATAGAGAGCTGGTTTGTTCTATACTAAGCAGTGCCGTATTCCAGAAGACTTCACCTCAATCTCTGGGCTGGAATACGGGGCGTTCTGGTTTTCTCTGAGACGGGGTGCCACACGGCAGTGATTGAAGAACCCTGTCAATGACACTATCATCAGGAAGATTAACTCCTAGTTGAGTCAAGTGATTGTGGTACCCAGACATTCTAAGTATATGTTCACTGACAGAACTATTCTCCTCCATCTTGCAGCTGTAGAACTTATTGGAGACTTCATATCTCTCAATCTGGGCATTTGCTTGAAATATTAACTTCAACTCCTAGAACATCTCATATGCTCCATGACATTCAAAACATCGTTGAAGTCCCGGTTCTAAGCCGTAAAGCATGGCACACTGTACTATCGAGTAGTCATCAGCTTTACTCTGCCAGACGTTCTTAACGTCATCAGCAGCATCAGCAGCAGGCCTAGCACCTAGCGGTGCTTCCAGGACGTAATTCTGCTGTGTAGCAATGAGGATAATCCTCAAGTTACGGACCCAGTCCATGTAGTTGCTACCATCATCTTTCAACTTAGCTTTCTCTAGGAATGCATTAAAATTCAATGGAACAGTAGCACAAGTAATTTACCTACAACAACATAGACATGCAAAATACTATCAGGTACTAAGTTCATGATAAATTAAAGTTCAATTAATCATATTACTTAGGAACTCCCACTTAGATAGACATCCCTCTAATCATCTAAGTGATCACGTGATCCATATCAACTAAACCATGTCCGATCATCACGTGACATGGAGTAGTTTTCAATGGTGAACATCACTATGTTGATCATATCGACTATATGATTCACGCTCAACCTTTCGGTCTCAGTGTTCCAAGGCCATACACTGGTGCACGTTGGTCCTAAACAAACGGTTTTTACCCCTTTTCGTGACGGCCTTCGGAATCGTCGCCAAGTGAGTGTGTGCGATAGGGGGTCCTTCCCACATGACCCAGAAACCGTCGGGGATATGGAACAGTGATCCAGAGGCCTTCCAAAATGTAATCGTGTGCGATGCAGCACACACTAAATTCTTTCGCATGTGTGGTATCGGTGATTAAGAATTTCTAATGACGCAGTGAAACCATACAGTCTGTCATAATGCACCGTTTGGGAAACAGTATGTAAGGCACACGGGCCAACATATGAACTGTGTGTGATTTGTGCCCTATCGCACACGAGTTTTCTGTGTAACCCGTCTGCCATGCTAGACTCCATCACACACGTTTTCCAACAATTACCGTCTGCGATAATGTTCTATCACAAATGGTTCAGGAGCCCCTTCACACACATACAAGTGCTGCAAATCATTTGTGATTTGTTAGGTATCACTGACGGTTGCCGCAAGAGTGACATGTGCTTTTTGTTTGGGATCCCACACGTTTCCTTAAAAAAATACGACTGAGATTGTATTTTGCATTGGGCATGGTTTACTCCTAGTTCTCGTGTGTGATAACGCGATATCACAAACGGTTCCGGAGAACCTACGCACACGTAGTAGCACTGCGAATCGTTTGCGATCTGTTGTGTATCACCGACGGTTCCAATACGATTGACGTATGCTTTCCAACGTGGATCACACACACTCATTTAGTTGAACAGTGTGCGGAGCAATTACCAGGTTAAAACAAAAATATCCCATTTTGAATCGGCACGCAAAAAGCAAATTCACTACAATATTCAATTGAGCAAATAGTGTACACAGGAAGAACATTCATCAGATTTCGCAACAATTGCAATTGAACATATGGTAGCTAAATTCCAATGATTTGTCCACACATATATGCATTACATAATTAATCATAGTGTACGAAATACGAAAACCTCATCAGATGGAAAACAATGGATCCATGTGTTATATGTTTAGCGGCTAACTCTTACTCAATGTTTCAGGAGAAGGCATGCTGAAATCTTCATTATCACTAGTGGGATTGATGTAGTGATGCAGGAAGAAGTCGTTGATAAATCTCCGAACCATCAGTAATTCACCAGACAGGAGTGGTTCAGGGGTCCTCAATTTTAAGATGAGCTGCAATATTTTTAAGATCAGAATGTGCCATAAGAGTGGAGTAGAAGATATTAATTAAGATAGACTTACTGGTACTAATTCACGAGGATCGTCATAATTATCAGCAGATTTACAGATGAAGATCATGTGTGTGCAAACATAGTATCCACAAAGGTTGGTCCCTGCTTCTTGCTGAGGACACTGAAATTTTTTGTATAGAATTAGTCATGTATTTGTCCTATTAGGAACAACCTAACCGGTGTTAGATGTATTATTTTTTCTTTGGACAAAATAGAAAGAGGTTTATTTAGAAGCTTGAACATTTGACTAGCGTAAGGAAAGGTATTTGCAGACTGTTGGATAAATTTTCTGAAAATAATGGATTTTGGTGTGTTACCGGAGAAACGATCTCGTGCTGTAGAGGTAGTTTCCTCTTGAAAAGGTTCCCTGTTTTAGTTTTCCACAATGCGAGCACACTTCAAATGATGATGAATTTTGACAACATCAATTATTGAACCAGATAGAATTCAATACCTATCCAAGAATTGCTGAAGATGCGTCAGATCCTGAGCGTTTGTTGACTCTCTGAGAGAAGCGATGTAGTAAACTGTGTTCTTCTTTGGAACAATGAATACCAATATCTAGTGATTGCTACATATTAAGAAATCCATGAACTTACGAACGATGTCGAAATCTGAAAGACAATCAGTGTATGCGTGGTTGTTTACTTGACTTACCCTTCATGATATGGCCAGAGAAATGATTCTGCATGGGACGTGTTTTCGAAGATACGGACGACCGTGTTAACGGCCCAGTCCCGTCGGTCCTTTTCATGTAATGCTGTGCCATTTGCTAATGCAGGATCTATGAAATACACACTCTCACTTTGTCTTCTCTGCACGTTCAATCCTCTGAGAGGAATAAAATGCAGTTAGCTATTTATCATTTACAACCTTGTATGGAGAAGTTGATCAGAGTTTGTTAAGTACTTAAAAAATCACGCATCTAACAAGAGTGACATCGAGCACGTTGAAGTTGAAGAAAAGATGTATGTCCTCGAAACTCATAATGATGGAACCAACATCGTGTCGGAAATGATCTCTGTTGTAGTGGACTAGCAAATGGTGATGACCTTCTGACATTTGATCCATGCAATATTCATGTAACTCGCGGCAACTGGAGATGCACTCATCACACTATTCGCCAACAAGAAATGGCTGGCCATGGACATAATTGAGTGCTTCAAGTACATCTGCTTTTCTTTTAGCAAGCAACAATTCTACTTCTTCATCATCCATGGTGTCAGAAATAATATTACTCCCCGATTCAAACAAGCTGCTGCTAGTTTGGTTCTGGGTGATGAGTGCTTTAAGTAAGAGGCAATCGTTCTCTTTCCTCCTCACTTTCCCACTTCGCTTCCTCGTGGTCGTGGGTGTAGCCTTTTTGGCCACTTCCTTCTTGGTACTTGAAGCATTTCTGGCAGAATGTCTGGTTGCCTGCACGGTAGACTGCCGAGCAGACGGTGAAGCTTGGACGGACTTCTTAGCAGACTGTTTATCTATGCCGGACCGCTGAGCTGGCAGTGCTGCAATGACGGACTGCTAGGCTGTAGGAGCAGAGGCATCAGACTGCTGACCATGTGTTGAAGCTATGTCAGGTTTCTGCGCAGGTGGTGCCAACTTGTCGGTGTGCTGAGGAGGCCGTGCCAACGCGTTGGTTTGTTGAGCAGGAAGTGCTAATGCATTGGTATGCTGATCATGCTCCTGTGGACCGACGGACTGATGAGCAGTCGGTTCTGGACCTATAGACTGCTTAGCAGGCGGTTCTGAAGCATCAGATTGCTTAGCAGTCTGTTCCACCAGGTTGGTGTGCTGAGCATGTGCTGCAGCTGGGTCTCCCCCCGCTGCTTCAGCGGCCGGCGTCTGAACCAGTGGTGCGTCATCAGCAGTTGTAGGCCTTGCCACTGGCTGCTTTGGGGCGGAGGACGACATGGCGTGTATGCCACAAAGTCGGTCCGGCTGATCACATGTTGATGCATCAGCCCGCGAGAGCTGCTCTTGCAAAGAGAGCATCACCGGTTGAGGGGCGACAGTGGTTGCTCCTAGCGGGGCTTCAGGAATCTCATCGATGAACTCTATTTCCTTTTGTGGCCACTGGATGTTATGTAACCGTTTTTCTCCCAAGGTCCTTTGCTCATCGAAGTCTCCTAGAACATTCTTCAGGGAAAATTCATTGAATCCAGGCTTTACTTCAGTCACGTAGCACTTCACACAGTCTGGCTTCAATGGCACATTGTCCAAGAAGAGGCCATCTTCCAAGAAGGGTGGGCAAACCCATGCTGTTGCACATTTTAATGTACCTTCATAATGTGTAAGCACGCCCTTCAGTCCGTCTTTCATTCCAGATAGATCAGATATAACATCATCACAAGCAGCTACAGTCTCAGTGTCGCTGGGGTCAGCTGATGCACAACTACTCTTGTGCAGTGTTGTCGCACAATAAGCAGCATCATCCATGCCTGCCTCTTTTGTGTCTAGAGCAATGGATATAATGTCATTAACACCTATACCCCTTGCACGGCCAGGGGGCTCTTTTGTGTCTAGAGCAATGGATATAATGTCACATGGCACTGAGTTCCTATAGAACCTTCCAGGGGGCTCTTTTGTGTCTAGAGCAATGGATATAATGTCACATGGCACTGAGTTCCTATAGAACCTTCCAGGGATCTTGGAAGCCTCTACCATCACTTCATATAGTTTGGCGTCACGTGCGTTTCCAAAGTAATAAGTTCCGTCATCACGCCTCTTTGCACGTGCCCGCAAGTAGTCTCTGGCGTGTTCGCCCTTGATTTCACTAAAGGTCGGACTCCCACCCGCCGCTACTGCTTCTTTGTCCTCCTGTTCCCATATCAGTTTCATGCCTTAGTATCCTGCCACACCCATACGGTAGGGGTGTGTGTTCTTCTTGTGAAGTTCCGATTGCTTGAAAGTCTTCGTAGCAAACTCTGGAGTTGCCCTAACCCTTTTGAATTATGCCCAGTCTGCCTTGTAATTTGGGGGTATGCGGGGATTGACTCCTTGCCTTCACTCAAGTACTTCTTGTACAACACGTGCTTCCAGTTTCTCCAAGCATCCCTAGCCTTCTTCAGTGCAGCGTGTTCCACCTGCATTCTCCACTGCTCTGGAACGTTGAAGTGATCCATGATCTCCCGGACTATCCTTCACCGTGTTTCTATGTCAGCCTTCCGAAACCCCGGCAGATTAATGTTGAGCCTTGCCCTACCAACAAATCCACACACACTCCTGAGCCTCATGCGTGCTTTATCTGGCTTAGTTGGAGCCCAGGACTTTAAATCAATCTCGGTTACTTCATATACACCTTTAGGGTGGTGTGTGGGCTTCCTTGGAGCATTCCTCCATGTCCTGATCGGAAGGGTAATTGCTGCAGCTCTATCCCATTCAAGACTACTTGATCCCTCACAATCTACTGAAGACCTAGGGTTGTCCGAATCAGATGAAGATACATGGCCTGAATGAGTGCTACCACTGCTACTCGGCATCTACAGAGAACACATGTAAAACTCAGGAAAGGAGGATAAACATAAAACTAACAACTTGGTATTAAGCTTTCTAAACATGCCATGCAATAATTTAGAAAATGTACGGCTAATTTGTTAAGTTTGTGTGACTCGGGCGCCCACGATCTGTAAATAGTCAGTAACTTATTAGAACAAATACTGTTGGATTTCGGGTTCCGGCAGACCCTTGAGGTTCGAACACTGGGGTGCGCACGGAGATTTCGCCTCCTACCTACCTGCACCCCTCCGCCTCGCTAAGATCTAAGCTATGGAAAGAACAACACAAGAGACACAGGGTTTATACTGGTTCGGGCCACCGTTGTGGTGTAATACCCTACTCCAGTGTGTGGTGTGGTGGATTGCCTCTTGGGCTGATGATGATGAACAATACAAGGAAGAACAGCCTCGCGAGGGTCTGTTCTTGGCTGGGGCGATGAACTGCTGGGAGGAGTCCAGTCACCCTTCTCTCTCTCTCTTCTCGATTGTTTATCTCGATCTCCCCCCTTTTTCATCCTATGGGTGGCTGGTCCTATTTATAGAGGCCCTGGTCCTCTTCCCAAATATCGAGCGGGAAGGGAGCCAACAATGGCGGGCTAATTTGAAGGGGGACAGCTAGTACCAGTTATCCTGACAAAAGTAGTCTTCGCCTACACAAAGCTCTGGTGGTGACGCCGTCTTGGGCTCCACGATGACCTCCGTCTTGCAGTCCTCCTGGTCTTGGTCTTGTTGCACCAAAATGGCAACCTTTGCCTGATGCCTCGGTACTCCGCGGCTGCGCTTGCCCCCTTTGCACCAAAGGGGAAAGGAGGACACTACGCGGGCTGGCACCCGCCTGGCGCCCTTGGTCGTCATGGCTTGCGTCACGGGCACCTCGTGAGGTACCCTACCTTGATCTCTCCGCCTCCTCGCGAGCCAGCCTGATGAGGCCGTGCCTAAGGAAGCTCCGCTCGTCCGCCCCGTGAGGCTTGGCCCCTCGCGAGGGTCTTGGGTCTGTGTTGGTGAAGATGGGCCGTGCTGGGCCCCCCTTTGAGCCACGCCGCAGGCCGCAGGCAGGCAAGTCTGGGGACCCCCGTTCCCAGAACGCCGATAGTAGCCCCCGGGCCCAAGGCGCGCCCGGGCTTGGCCTTGCAGGGAGGCGAAAGGGTAAGAGCGAAGCGCCACGGGCCCTAACAGCCTGCGGTCTTGGGTGCCGCGTGGCAGTTGATTGGACGTGGGCGTCTCCACTTCCCCATGGTGCCTCGGCAACTGCATGGATTGGACAAGTCCTTGCATGCAAAGCGGGTCATAATTACCTGCGATCGTGGGGGCCGTCGGTTGGCCCTCGCCAGCTATAAGTACGGATCGGCGCGCGCCCTTCCAGTTCATCCCCCTTGCTTGTCCTTCTTCTTCATGGCCCCGTCGAGGAGGTTCTCGGCCGCAGAGAAGGGGAAGGCTCGCCAGGTTGAGCCTGCCTCTCCCCCGCCCAAGCGCGGCCGAGGGCGCCCTCGCAAACATCCTATGGCCACCATGGAAGCTCCCCGTGGCCGTGGAGACGATTTCCAGCATGGCGACGGGCGGATTGCTACGGCCAGGGGGCGCGCTCCGGTCGCGCGTCCCCCTAGGCCGCGCTTCCGCGCTGCAGAGGTGCTGCCGGAGTTCGTCGTGTGGTCGGCGGAGCCGACTAGCACCCGGCTTCCACTTCCTCGCTTCCTCCTCGGCGAGCTCCCGGCTGGCGCCCCAGGCGGCCTCTGGCTTCAGGCCGATGGCTGCTACAGCCGGGCCTCATGGGCTTCACTGGAGGTCTCCGCAGCCGGGAGCCTGGCCCTGGCCCGCGGTTGGCAGACGTTTGCCCGCGCGCGTGGCCTGAGCCGTCGGTGCACCCTGCACTTCAAGTTTGACGGCGATGCCACCCTCTACGTGAGGGTGTTTGGGGAAGATGGTCGCCGCGCAGGGTGCTGCCCCGAGGACGACGACCGCGGCCGGGAACCCAACTCTGGCGATGATGGAGAGGACAGCGCTCGCGTGACTGGCAGCGCTCAGGGTTCCCCAAGCTTCTCCGGTTCTTCTTTAGGCGGCGACTCTTCTAGCGGTGGCCGCGGTCAGCCTCCACGCCGTCGTATCTGCTTGGGAGGTGGTAGCGTGTCCGCCCGCTGTCGCGCCCCGGTGAAGCGCGAGAGGGAGTCTGCCTGAGCCCCGGAGGCAGCTCGAGTCTTCCCTGCAGGCCGATGTGAGGCGAGCTGCGCCTGATTTGTTCTTTCTTTTCCTTTTTCCTGCGTAAAAAGACAGTAGTGTGGAGCCCCGCGGGGGCGTGTTTGGGTTATTGCTGTTAATCATTGTTTTGCTTCCGTTTATCGTGCCTTCCGACTACGTGCCCGCGCGTGGATAGTTCCCGGCCCCAGCCGTGGGGGGGCGACCGACCCAGGCCCTGTGTTTGTGTCGCGGTGCCCGTGGGGCACGGACTGGAGGGGTGCTCCTGTAATGGACCCAGGTCGCGAACCCTTTGAACGACTAGGATAGGAACACTCGCGAGGGCGCTCGGCTGCTCCCCCTCGCGAGGCCTTGCATAAGAGAAATCGAGGCAGGAGAGTGAAAAGTCGAAGAACCTCAAGCCAAAGACGACAACAACTTCAATAAAACTTTGAATGAGAAGGAACAAGTCAACTGCGGAAAGCAAATGAAAAGCCGCGTCCGACACCTAATCTAGTCTTCGACGTCTTCTCACCAGTGCGGAGCTAAGTGTTACCACTGGGCGTGGGAGGGAGCCCCAGGGCCTGAGGCCGGCGCTCCTGAGACTCTGGGGCGTGTACAGCCCCAACTCATTATTACGTGAGAGTGTCACGGGCGGTGAGCTTCACAGGCGTTGGCCTTATTCACAGGCTCCGGGCCTTTTCCAAAACACGACAGCTTCACAGGCATTCGCCTTCTTCACAGGCTCTGGGCCTTTTCCAAAACGCGATAACTTCACAGGCATTCGCCTTCTTCATAGGCTCTGGGCCTTTTCCAAAACGCGACAGCTTCATAGGCATTCGCCTTCTTCACAGGCTCTGGGCCTTTTCCAAAACGCGACAGCTTCACAGGCATTCGCCTTCTTCACAGGCTCTAGGCCTTTTTAGGGGTAGAACCTCCGGAGGTGCTGGATGTTCCATGCGTTCTGGATCGGCACCCCCTCCTGAGTCTCCAAGCGCGCGGAGCCGGGCCTGGAAACATGAACAACTTTGAACGGGCCCTCCCACATGGGAGAGAGCTTGTGCAGCCCCTCCATAGAGAGAACCCGCCTAAGCACGAGGTCTCCTACCTCGAGAGTTCTGGGGCGGATGTTGCGGCAGTGATATCGCCGCAGCACTTGTTGGTACCTCGCCGCTCGCAGTGTGGCTTCTCGGCGACGTTCCTCCCCCAGCACGAGGTCCATCCCCCGCATGGCGTCCTGCTGCGCCTCGCCGAACGCCAGGACCCGCGCGGAGCGACGTCTGACCTCGTGAGGGAGGACCGCTTCGGCTCCGTAGACCAGGAAGAACGGGGTCTCTCCAGTCGGCTTGGTCGCGGTTGTGCGGATGGACCACAACACGGACTAAAGCTCGTCGTACCAACCTTTGCCGCAGGCCTCCAACTTCTTCTTGAACGTCCTGGTCTTGAGGCCCCTCAGGACCTCTGCGTTGGCTCGCTCGGCCTGGCCGTTGCTTCGGGGGTGCGCCACCGAAGCGTAGCATATCTGCGTTCCAAGGTTAGCACAATATGTTTTGAAGAGGTTACTGGTGAACTGCGAACCGTTGTCCGTGATGATGCGGTTCGGCACCCCGAACCGGCTCACGATGCCCTTGATGAACTTGACCGCGGAACCCGCGGGAATGGTGCGGACAGCCTCTACTTCAGCCCACTTGGTGAACTTGTCCATGGCGACGTAGAGGTAGCGGTAGCCCCCTGGCGCCCGAGGAAACGGGCCCAAGATGTCCAGCCCCCAGACTGCGAATGGCCACGAAAGGGGTATAGTCTGCAGGCCTCCTGCTGGCTGATGGATCTGCTTGGCGTGGAACTGGCAGGCCTCACAAGCTTTCACTAGTTCGACGGCGTCATTGAGTGCGGTGGGCCAATAAAACCCACTGCGGAACGCCTTGCCAACGAGGGTCCGTGATGATGAATGATGTCCACAGTCTCCGCCGTGTATATCTTCCAGCAGTTCCTTCCCTTGATCCCTGGAGATGCAGCACAGGGATACATCGTTTGGTCGCTTCCGGTAGAGCTCTCCATCCTTGATGCAGTATGCCGTGGCCTGGCGTGCCACTCGCTCCGCTTCCTCCTCCTTCTCCGGCAGGGTCCCTTGTGTTAAGTAACTCCGGAGCTCCGTGATCCAGCATCCCTCCTGAGGTTCCATCGTCAGGAACAGGCGTGCTCCTGAGGTCGGGCCACTCCTCCCGAGGGTCTGTTCTTGGCTGGGGCGATGAACTGCTGGGAGGAGTCTAGTCACCCTTCTCTCTCTCTCTCTCTCTGTCTCTCTCTTCTCGATTGTTTATCTCGATCTCCCCCCTTTTCATCCTATGGGTGGCTGGTCCTATTTATAGAGGCCCTGGTCCTCTTCCCAAATATCGAGCGGGAAGGGAGCCAACAATGGCGGGCTAATTTGAAGGGGGACAGCTAGTACCAGTTATCCTGACAAAAGTAGTCTTCGTCTGCACAAAGCTTTGGTGGTGACGCCGTCTTGGGCTCCACGATGACCTCCGTCTTGCCGTCCTCCTGGTCTTGGTCTTGTTGCACCGAAATGGCAACCTTTGCCAAATGCCTCGGGCTGGCACCCGCCTGGCGCCCTTGGTCGTCATGGCTTGCGTCACGAGCACCTCGTGAGGTACCCCGCCTTGATCTCTCCGCCTCCTCGCGAGCCAGCCTGATGAGGCCGTGCCTGAGGAAGCCCCGCGTTGTCCGCCCCGCGAGGCTTGGCCCCTCGCGAGGGTCTTGGGTTTTTATTGGTGAAGATGGGCCGTGCTGGGCCCCCCTTTGAGCCACGCCGCAGGCCGCAGGCAGGCAAGTCTGGGGACCCCCGTTCCCAGAACACCGACAAATACAACTTATATGTAGTAAGGAAGGTAGATAATGAACAAATATATGCTCTCCTTTATTTTATAGCCAATTTGGGAACATACAAAATGAAATTGGAAGAGGGATTGAGAGGAAATATGCCTCACCACGATGAAGAGCAGTAACTAACAGGCTTCTTAATGCAAACCCGGCCGGACCACAGGAGAGGCGAGGGTTACTGCATCGATATGATCGAGGGTGGATGGCGAGCAAACGAAGACGGCAAGGCACGGGCTGTCGCGTGTTGGGAATGGCAGTGGAGGTAGGCTTGACGCCAAAGAGCGGGCACACGGCCGGGATGAGCCCGGCGGCACCGGAGAGGGTTCTGCTGTGGATCTGGGGGAGGGGGGAGCTGACGAAGGAGATTGGGTGGACTAGTTGAGTGAAACGCGGGCGGATGGTGGGGGGGATGTTGGCGGCCTAGGTGAAAAGGGTGAAAAATATCCCCGGTCGCCACGCGCGCGGAAAGGCCTATGTAAACAGTTGCCTCTAAGTGCTCGTGTGCACAAACAGAATAATTTCGTTTGAAATGAAGACGTACTAATTTTCAAACGAAGACGTGAGTTCATCGTTTCTCATCTAAATTTTTCACACGTAAACCAATCACAATTTTAGCACGGGTTTGATTTGCTGGCGCATTTCAGGTCTCGTGTGCTATATGTAAGACATTTTTTGGCATTTACCATGCATGGTTGCATATAAATCAATTCCTAGCCGGACTGCATTTCCCGTCGAAAGGGATGAGGATTGTCGTTCGATCTGGGAGCATCCAACGGTGCAGACGTATGATCCGTGGGGTTTGGGTTCTGGCTAATCAGAACGCATGACTCAGATCGCATGCGCAACGAGGGGGGCATTGGCCATGGTTTGGTAGGCACACGGCTTTCGTGTGTGAACCGTGTGCTATTTGAAAACATTTTTTTGGAGGGCTATTTTAGAACATGTACATGTGTTGTCGAAAGGGACGAGGATCGCCGTTTGATCAAGGAGAACCCAACGGTGCAGAGGTACGATCCGTGGGGTTTGGGTTCTGGCCAATCAGAACGCACGACTCAGATCACGCGCGTGGCAGAGGGGTGGGGGGGGGGTGCATCGGCCACGGTTTAGTGGACACACGGCTTTCGTGAGTGAATCGTGTGCTCTTTGAAAACATTTACATTACCTAACATCATATTTTTGTTCGAATGAAAACATGAGTTCATCGTTTTGCCTCAATTTTTTCCACGGTAAGAAATCATGTGTATAGTGGAGAGTGTCATATACTAGTATCATGAATATACAGTACATATGATACTACCTTTAATTAATTATAGTGCATAGTATAATACATAGAGTATAATATATCATATATATATAGATCATATTTATTGCCATGCATGACACAAATTAGCATCACATTTAACATGATACGGTATCTACCTACTATATGTTACTCTAACCCTCTTTATATATATTTAATTCTTTGCCACATCAGCATATATACTTGCTATTTCTGAGTGCATGACATCGTCGGCTATGATACCACCACTATGGCCAACCTTATATAGGGAGTATCATATAGTACTATATATATAGTATCATGCATATGATACTAGTGTATGATACTACGTACGTACCTTCATAGTGCGTATATAGTATCATAGAGTAGTACTAGCTCCCTCTGTAAACTAATATAAGAGCGTTCAGATTACTAAATAGTGACCAAAACGCTCCTATATTAGTTTACGGAGGGAGTATATCACTACTAGGAAAAGGCATGCTAGTGGCGCACCGAATTTGCCTTCTAATGGCGCACTACCGGTGCGCCACTGGCATCACGCCATTAGAATTAAATTCTAATGGCGCACCACCGGTGCACCCTTAGTATCTGGTGTTCTAATGGCGCACCACGTAGTGCGCCATTAGTATAGCCTGTAGTGCGCCATTAGTATAGCCTGCAGTGCGCCATTAGAATGCCTCCTAGGGGGCCATATGTACCCATGTGCTTTGGCATTCTAATGGCACACCAGCAGTTAATGCGCCATTAGTGTGATGATCACAGTGCGCCATTAGTGTCTTGTGTGCCATTAGTATGAATATTAGGTTTTATTTGTTTTGCTTTTCTGACTTTTGCACAGGTTACAAAATATATTATTGGACATAATATAGACAACAGCACACAGCAACATCAGATTCATCAAATACAATAGAAGATTAGTCTCCGAATACAATTCATCATATTAGTCTCCGAATTCAAAAGACCGAACAAAGATAAAACATTACAAGTCTCAAGACCGCGAGTATCGAGTTTGCCTTCACATTACAAGTCGATATCGATCATCTAAACTACCATCACATAGAAGAGAGCTGTGGTCATCACGATGAGCATCATCGCGATCAAACTGGTCTTCATCCGGTTCCTCCAACGCTCCCTCCTCTCTCCCTCTAGATAGCAGGCGTATCTACATTCGGCCTCCGCCCTAGTGGTGTACCCTTTGTAACTGTTACCGCTGAAACGGTGAACCTGTCTCCGACACTCCTCCCAGTCGTCGTAGACTCCGGGAACCTTACCCTTGTACACGACATACGACGGCATCTCTATGCACAAGCCAAACAACAGACAATACATAAGCAATATGTAAGTATGCAACAAAAGGATCGGAAGAGAAAAGCAAGACATTAATAGCACGATTCATGGTCCTACTAATAAATAGCATCGATTACATCTAAGTTGAACGACTCTCCAAACCAAAGAGACATACGAATTCATTAAAGTATAATTACAACATGAGCCAATCAATGTTCCAGAACTACACATCACTACTTTCGACTCGACTCATCGGACAGGAACATGGATGAAGCCGCCGTCTGTCGTGATGGTCATGAAATCGCGGTCGTTGTCACCCTGCATTTGTAGCATTTCATCTATCTTACGGTTGGACGGTTGATATCTGAGGAAGAACTACCCCGAGGTATGAAGGACATCTTGATGGATGATGTCCGCAAACTCCGACTGGATGCGAAAGAATTCTTGTCTGAGGTCCGCGTCCTGGACTGCCGACAAGCTCGCGGCCCAATCTTTGAGATTATCTGGTAGCAGAAGTTGATGATGGTCCCTTACGATCGCCCGCATGTGATGGAGGGCGTAGTAGGCATCCTTCTGACCGCCAGGCGGCTGCTTGATGCAGCAGAACTTCGTATTGTGTGAGAACATGTGCTTGTCGTACTTACGAACTGCCCTGGTGAAGGTGCCTCCAGATTTGGCGTAGGTGGGGAGAACATCATCAAGAACTTTCTCGACATTTGTGTAGTCTATCTTGGAGTTACGGTTCGGGTCTAAATACGTGGCCATGGAATATTTCGGGCTTAAGAGGATGAGTGTGCAATTTGTGTCACTGCACAGAACACGGAATGTTAGAAAAAAAAAGAACGATCAAAATCTAAGAAATCATATGTTACAGGGCGGTTAAGGGATGACTTACTCGGGAAAGTAAGCCACAAGGAAGTTATCCTTATCTGGGTTTGCCAGAATGACGCCTTCGAGGTGTGAACTCGCAACTTGGCGGTCCCCAGCACTGCTCAAGTGCTTGGCACGCATGTAGAAGGGGTCGACTATCACGATGACCGGGGTCTTGTCTCTAATGATCCGCATCTCCATACTCAGCGAAAACAGCCGAACGAAGGTGTAGTGCAGCGGATGAAGGTTAAACATAGCAAAGATGTCATCAAACCGCAGGACGATCGTACCCCCAATGTCGCCATCCACAAAGCCCTTGCCCTCTGGCACCTTGGTCATGAAAACCGGGTATGCCACATCCTTCTCTCTGAGACGCCGCTTCTCCAAAGAAAGAACACTGTCGTGCAGACTCCGCATAGCACCGGTTGCAGCATTCAACATATTTGGCGGTAGCATCGCCCTACCCACCACATGCACCCTCCTCGAGATATCCTTAGGTGAAGGTGGCCCGTCCTGAGCACGGATCGAACTCGGTGCCGGCTGGCTCGCACCGGCGCCCTTGTTAGTCTTTCGTTTCCGTCCCTTCTTCTTGATCTCCTGTAATGGGACCGAGTTCTGCTCACAGACCGCCTTCTTGAGCGTGTTGGGGCTGATAATATTTCGCACCTCAGCTATCTGAGGCTCGGTGAAGGCGGGAGCTGGAGGCGTGTCCTGAGAACTGAACGCCAGACGACGCCTGTTGCAATTGGATTTCTCCGCCATACCAGCTAGATCGCGGTCGTCTTGGTTGGGTTCTTGAGAAAGAGGCCCGCAGAACTCGTCAGCGTACCCATGTTCGGCGAAGTACTTATCAACTTTGGTAAATGTACCATCGTCGTTGTCGTCGCCGTCCGGATCCTGTGCCATAGGGCTCTCCGGATCCTGTGCCATAGGGATGTCCGGCAGGTCCGGTAGCGTTGCGGCGTTCTTGCCATGGCTTGGCGCCGGCACGACTGGCGGTCTTGTCTGTGGGGTGGTGTCCCCCGACCCCAAACGAATCTAGCTCTTCGGCCAAAGCAGGGGCCAGTTTACGCAGGTGCTGAGGGTCATCTCATCTTCTTCGTCGGCCCCAGCGGGTCGAATCGGAGGTAACAGCTCGTCGCAGCCTGGCAGCACCCGAACCACTTCAACCCTATACATTGTGGGTGGCATCGGATTACCGTGGAACATGGGGTTGCCCGGTTGAATGATTCTGCCCTTGGCGACATCGACCAACTCCGCGCCCACGAAGTGCAGAAGAGTGCAAGGAACGTTGGCGGTGCCCTGCGAAAACATGTACAGGGTGTTAGGGATGCCCAGTCAAAGGCAAGGAGATGAAGTCATCGGCCGAGAGGCTTAGTTACCGTGATGCCGTCGAGCTCGGCTAATGTCGAGGCACCGCCAACGGCGGGCATGCAACTGACGGAGGGGGCGCTTGCTGGCGAGGTGCCGGCCGGCGTACACCCGGGTGCATTAAGCTCCAATGCCCGTGCCGGCGCCGGAGACAGGAATACCGCCTCCGCCGGAGACACCAATGGCGCCGCCGCCGGAGACACCAATGGCACCGCCGGAGACACCAATGGAGTCGCCTGCACGCTGTGCGAATTGCTGGCCGTGAAGCTGGGAACCGGGGGAGGCCCCGGTTGGCCGCCCGGAATCCACGTCGTCAGCCCATGAATCAACGTAGGCACCATGGCGTTGAGCGTCGTTCCAAGTTATTGTTGCACTTGCTCTTGGACAAGCTCCGGAATCCGCGCCACTTGTGCCTTGAGTTCTTCAACCTCGCGCGTCTGGCTTTCTGAGCTGGTCTTTTTCTCCTTCCGCACACCAGCGGTATAGTATGACCCCCATTTTGTGGACAAGCCTTTGCCGGCCACACGACCAGCTGACGTCGGCTTAGTGAGCTTATCCTTGTTTTTCATTATGTTCAACGCCCTATTTAAAGGGGTGTCGAAAGGGGAGCTCTTAGACGACCCGTCGCTACTGCTTTCAGTGTCCTGCGAAAGGAACGTGAACCATTTAGAAATATTGGGGATTAATTAGAGTGCAACCATATGGAGCTAATTACGCGGGGGTGTATTCCTTACCAGAAGAAGCTCAAGCGCCCTGGTCTTCGGATCCGTGGTAAGCTCCTTTGTTATCGGGTCCTCCTTGTACCGGGCCCTGACATAGTTCCTGGTCTGCTTGTCACCGCTGTATTTCTCGAAGCGGGGCGGTAGGCCTTGCTCGGCATGCTCCGCGTCCTCCTTGTCCCATATAGGCTCCGCCACTCTATAACCGCCGGGACCGAGTTTGTGTTCCCCTAAGTTCAACTCCCGCATTTCTTTCCCCCACTGACTTGATTCGGAGGTTGCACTGCTCTCGCACTTGATCTTGAACTCCTTGTACTCATCTTTGCTCATCAAAGGATATTTCGCCTTGATCTTCTCATAACTATCACCTTTATCAATCATTCTCTTCACCGCGCTTTTCCAAGTAGACAGGGCCGTGCTCATCTTCGTGAGGGCGGCACTGTTCACTTTATTCCCTGAGAGGCGTGTGTTTTGAAATTCAGCGGGGAACTTGTATCGTTCATGCAGCTTCGTGAAGAGGAGGTTGCGCAAATTCCCTCGGTCCTTATGCCTAAGGTTCTCGGTGTTGATCGAGATGGTGCTCCGGAGAATGCACCTGAGCTGAACCGAGTACCCCTTGACTATATGTTTGGGCTCCGTTGGATTCCCGTCGGAGTCCACTTGAGTGAATTCCTCCTTGACAGTGCGGAGCGCATTCGGGCGCCGGTCCTTCCTTTGCTTCTTCGGTTGGCTGCCATCTGTGTGTGTGCCGCCATCATCAGTGGTGGCATCCTCGGCGGCACTATCAGTGGTGTCATCCCCGACGCCACTAGGGGTTGTGTAATTAGGATCGGTGTCTTCCGCGGCGTCCTCATAGCGGTGAGGTTGTTCCTCCATCTCCTGGGACAGCTCCCAGAATTGCTTGCCGCCCGAACCACTGGCCTCATCGTTGTGGGCCATGTTTCGCTCTAAATAGGAAAAAAGTTTGGTCAAAAAGTTGGTTATTGTCAAGGAACAAGATCATGGTCTCATCATTTAGGGTTTGTCGACACCGAGGCACCCTAAAAGCCTAAGCTTTCATCATTTAGGGTTTGTCGACGTCGAGGCACCCTAAAAGCCTAAGCGTACATCATTTAGGTTCTCATCAACACCGAGGCATCCGGGGCAGCCAAGTTAAGTTTTCATCATTTAGGGTTTATCGATGCCGAGGCACCCTAGGTTGGGCCTAATCACTTGGCACTAATCACTTGGCTCTATTGCCACCTATGGTTTAATACAGCAAGAATAAAGGGGCAGTTGATCCTACTTAATTAAGTACTAAGATACCCCGGCCCATGCATTAGTAGCAAGTACCTCATATGTCCGATTTTTAGCAAAGTCATGCTAAAATTCACGGAAAATTTCAGCATGACCTTTGTTGAAAATAGGACATATGGAGTACCCAAATTTGCCAGAACGGAAGTTAATCGACATTCCGGCAAACTCAAGGGCCTCTCGGGGTACCTGCAAAATCATCACGACATGAAGGGCCTCTCAAGGGCCTCAAGCAGCAGCGGCCCTTCACGAGCGAACTCAATGAGTGTGAACCAACAGAGTGTGGGTCACCACAGATTCTTTAGTCAAAAACCTTCAGGATAGAGTGAAAATAGTTACAATATGCTTGCAAGTAATTTTTCTGTAACTAAGGCATAATATGCTTGCAAGTAAATCACAATATGCTTGCAAGTAATTTTTCTGTAACAGTCTTGCCCCTATTTGAAGGACATGAAAATAGATACAATGGGTAGCTTTGGCACAATCCTAAGGCACAATCCTCTGACTAATTCATCACTGTAGGCCGGCATGAAACACACTCCTCCAAAAAAGCCTAAAATTCCACTATTATTGCATGTAAGAAAGCCTAAAATCCACTAGTATTGCCTCTAAGAAAGCCTTAAAAGTCCACTATTATTGACAATCAAAATATGATCTGAACTGTAAGGAGTTAACTGAAAAATGAGTGTTAGCTGAAGTTTTCCAGTACAGATCATAACTGAAGTTATTCATAGAATATAGTGACATCAAATGCAGTTAATTAGTCTTAATTGAATCTTAGTAAGGTTCATTCTGAAGTCAAAAGTCCCCAAACAGTGAAAGGGAACAAACAAAAAAATGTTCGGGAAATTCCAAAAGAGTCTAAAGGTATGGGTTGGTTTTTGGTTCCAATTTGAAAACCCAAAATTTCATCGACACATTAATTATAATTTGTTTGTGCAAATACTTCTCTCAGGCAGCCACACACATCTTTCTTCATCCAATTTTTTCCTACAGCATCATTGAACATCTGAAACTTACTAGCTCAACTTGAGAAAAAAATGGATAGGCAGGGACATTTGTGCTTTTTGCCATCTAATCTAATCTACCTCTGCTTGATTAACTATTGTTTTGGTTTTCACTTTGTGCCAGCCCATGAGATTAGTTGGTAAAGTACATGCTTCATCTTACATTCCCTACCTGTGTGTACATGCATTTGCAGGCTTTCAGGCCCTGACTAATTAACTACATTGCTGATCAGAGACCCTGCTGTTTACCGGGAGGTGGCAGTACTACTATGCTAGTGTGCTAGTACTGGTTTTTATTCTTTGGAACCTTCTACTTATGAAGCTCTCTCAAGTAAAGATTTTCAACTAGTAGTACATTTTTGTATGGTGCAAAAGTCCAGCAGCACTAGAACTGAACTGATTGATCTATACATGTTGTAGGAGGAGCTATATCATTTTCTCCATGGGGAATTTTGTGTAGGTACTTAGACAACCACACACATCACCAAATTTCAACAGGAGGCGGATACAGACTTACTAACCAGAATTTAGCTAGCAGTGCAGTAACTTGCAAGTGTTAATAGCTATAAACATTGAAATATGCATTTCTATCCATAAGCCGTCAAATATCATCAGAAGATAACAGACACGGTCGAGGGGAGGGAGGGATGGAATGGGGAGGAAGGGTGGAGAGGGAGGAAGGAGGAAGGAGGAGAGGTACCTGGGCGGGCGCGACTGGTCGCCGGAGGGGTTGGGGTCAGGGTTGGGGTTGGCGGCGGCGGCGTCGAAGGGATGGCTCGATTGGTCGTCGGGGAGGCCTCCTGGGCGCCTCGGTTGGTCGTGGGGAGGCCGGCGGCCGCGGTCGTCGTCCTGCACCCCGTGCCCGGACTGAGGTAGAGGCGGCGCAGGGCAGGGGCCGACGCGGGGAGGCTGTCGGTGACGGCGAGGTCGCGGAAGCGTCGGCTATGGCGGAGCTGCAGTGGTGGGGGCGCGGGGGCGGCAGCGCACGTAGGGGCGGCGGCGACGTGGGGCGGCGGCGACGTGGGGCGGGGCAGCGCGCGCGGGGGGGGGGGGGGGGACTAGATCTGGCGAGAGGGAGGGACGAAGGGGTCGGGCTAGGTAGAGCTAGGGGGGAAGATTACTAATGGCGCACCCCCGAGCGGTGCGCCATTAGAATGTTTTTTCTAGATAGCAATGGCGCATCCCGGAGCGGTGCGCCATTAGAATGTTTTTTTATATAGCAATGGCGCACTACCAGAGCGGTGCGCCATTAGAATGTTTTTTTAGATAGCAATGGCGCACTACACGAGCGGTGCGCCATTAGTATGTTTATTATTATTTTTTTTTGTTGCTATTATTTAATATTTTTTATAAAAACAGTAATAATTTTTTTATGAATATGAAAAAATATCATCAAATGGGGGTGCTCGGCGGCGGTGGAGCGGGCCGGGGAGGGTGCGGTGGGTCGGCAGCGATGGTGGAGCGGGGAAGGGTGCGGTGGGTCGTCGGCGGTGGTGGAGCTAGCGGGGGGTGTTCGGCGGCGGTGGAGCGGGCCGGGGAGGGTGCGGTGGGTCGGCGGGGCGGTGGAGCGGGGGAGGGTGCGGTGGGTCGTCGGCGGCGGTGGAGCTAGCGGGGGAGGGTGCGGGGGGGGGGGATCGAGATCAAGATGAAGGGGGATAGCAATCGAGATTTAAAAATATTCATCAAATTTGAAAAAATATTCATGAATTCGAAAAGTGCCCATGAAATTTAAAAATATTCATGAGTTCAAAAAATGCCCATGTAATACAATCGAGAAATGAAGACTATGATTTAAATACAATCGATCTTAGCTAGCTAGCTATCTGTTCACAATCTTCTTGCCCTTCTTTTTTGCAAATGGAGTTCTTCTGTGGAACGGACATCCTTTAGGTAGGGTGGTCCTGCTTCTTCTTGCAGTGTATGCTGCTACTTCATCGTCGTCGTCATGTTCGATCTTCGGGTCGCCGTACTTGTCGAAGTCTTGCTCATTGGCTACTCCATCCATTTCGATGATCTTCCTTTTGCCTCTCCTCACGACAACACGACTAGGCTTTGACGGGTCGGTAATGAAGAAGCATTGGTCCACTTGGGAAGCCAGTACCCATGGCTAATTTTTCGCGGTGACGTTTGCGCCCGCGGTCTTGGATTTGGCTTCGGGTATAACCATGGTGGTGAAATACCGGTCTTCTTTTAGGACGCTCTTGGCCCATCTGACACGGAACATCGGGACCTTCTCTCCAGCGTAGCTCAGCTCCCAGATCTCCTCGATCCTTCTGTAGTATCTGTCCTTGTCGTTACCGGTGTAGGATTCCATCGTTACCCCGGAGTTCTGATAACCATCGCTCTTCATGTCCTTATCCTCGGTGTAGAATGTGTAGCCGTTGATATCGTACGCCTCATAGGTCATCAGGTTGTGCTCGGCGCCCTGTGACAAGGCGAATATGAGTTGTTCTTCCGCGGAAGAATCTTCATGTAAAGGGTACGACAGAAGCTTCTGCTTGAACCAACGCGTGAAACATGAGTTGTGCTCTTTGAGTATATCTCCATCCGTCCTCTGTTGGCCTCGGTCATTGTACGTCTTCTCAATAAAGGTTTTGTGCTCTACCACCCAAGGATTGACCACATCTATGTGTTGTAGCGTGACTAGGTTTGCTCTTTCAAAGTCGGCGAGTCGACCCTCGAAGTCGACATGCATTTCGCGGCGACCCTCACGGTGACCCTATCCAGCGAGCCTGCCGAGGTGCCTGTTGACGGGCAGACCAACGGGGTTCTCGATGCCTAGATAATTCGTGCAGTAGGAGATGCACTCTTCGGTCAGAAAGCCCCTGGCTATACTTCCCTCTGGACGTGACATGTTGCGAACGTATCCTTCGATGACACCATTCATCCTTTCGAACGGCATCATGCTGTGCAGGAACGTCGGCCCGAGTTGGATGATATCCTCCACGATATGGACCAGCAGATGCACCATAACATCGAAGAATGCGGGCGGGAAGTACATCTCAAGCTCGCATAGTATCACCACGATCTCTTCCTGTAGCCTTCTGAGTTGCCTCACGCCAATCGACTTCCGAGAGATGATGTCGAAAAAGTTGCATAGGCCAAATAGCGTTTCACAGACGTGCGCGTCCATGATCCCACGGATTGCAACTGGAAGTATCTGCGTCATCAGCACGTGAAAGTCGTGAGACTTCATCCCGCTGAACTTCTGCTTCGCTGGGTCTAGGTATTTGCTTATCTTCCCCGCGTAACCGTAAGGAAGTTTTACTCCTAGGAGGCAGGTGAAAAACTGCTCGATCTCCTCCTGACTTAGAGTGAAGCACGCGGGAGGGTAGTCATTTCCGGTCTTCTTGGTCTTTTTGCCTTTGCGATGATTTTCTGTGTCCTGCTTCGCCTCATCATCATCATCATCATCATCATCATCATTAGCGTGAAGCTCCTTCCTGATGCCCATTGATTTCAAGTCTGCCCTTACTTTCGGCCCATCTTTGGTCCTCTCTGGCATGTTGAGCAGGGTACCAAGCAGACTCTCGCACACGTTCTTCATGATATGCATGACATCAAGGCTGTGAGGCACACGGTTGATCTTCCAGTATGGCAAGTCCCAGAAAACAGACCTCGTTTTCCATACCTTCAGCAGCGGCTCTGGCGCCTTTCGCTTCTTTCCCAGCTTTGGCGCCTTTTGCTTCTTTCTCGGCAGTGGGTAGTCTTTCCAATTTTTCAACAACTCGTCTATTTCCTCGCCGCTCCTCGTACATGGGCGTTTTCGGGGTTCGGTTTCACCATCGAACAGATCCTTGCGTTTCCTCCACGGGTCATCGTCGCAAAGCCACCTTCGATGTCCCATGAACACGGTTTTCGAAGACCCGGGATCTCTATCTAGCTGGCGATACGTTGTGTGATCCATGCACCTTACGCATCCAGAAAATCCGTGGACTACCTGCCCCGCGAGATATCCGTAACCGAGATAGTCGTGCACCGTCGTGAGCAGTGCGGCTCTCATAGGGAAATATTCTTTCTCTGCGGCATCCCACGTATTGGCTGGCATTTTCCACAGCGTGTCTAGCTCCTCCTTCAGCAGCCCCAGATACAGATTGATGTCGTTCCCTGGTTGTTTCAGCCCTTCAATTAGCATACTCATGTGAATGTACTTCCTCTTCATGCACAACTAGGGGGGAAGGTTGTACATCCACACAAACACAGGCCAGGTGCTATGTGTGCTTCTCTGGCTGCCAAACGAATTGACTCCATCAGTGCTCGCGCCCAGCACGATGTTCCTTGGATCCTTCCCAAATTCTAGGTATTCGAAGTTCAACGCTTGCCACTGGCTCGCATCCTTAGGGTGACTCATCATATTATCTTTTTCATTTATCTCCGGATCATTTCCGTCATCTTCCCGCTTCTTCTCCTCCCTATCCGCGTGCCAACGCAGGAGCTTTGCTACCTTCGGGTCCGCGAAATACCGCTGCAGACGAGGAGTGATCGGAAAGTACCACACCGATTTTCGAGGAGCTTTCTTCCTCTTCTTGTATCGAGTGACGCCGCCCACCAGACATATGGTAGACTGTGCGTGCTCATCCCGATAAATGATACAATTGTTCATGCACACATGGTATTTCACATGCGGTAAATCCAGAGGACACAGGATTTTATTCGCCTCCTCGAAACTGGTCGGGCACTTGTTCCCCTTGGGAAGACGTTCGTGCCAGAATGACATGTTCTCGTCGAAGCATGCGTCGGTCATTTTGTGTTTTACCTTCATCTCCAGAGCCATGAGCATTACTTTCAGGCGTGTATCCTCGGGCCTGCATCCTTCATACAATGGAGTAACCGCGTCTATCTCCAGTTGATCTAGCTTGGCTTTCTCTCGGGCGGCAGCTCTTGCGTTATCCGTCTGCTTGAGAAGAAGCTCTTGAATATGAGGGTCCTGCACCCAGCCTCCATCGTCGTCTGCTCCGGCATGTTCATCTTCATGATCATGCCCTTCGTCTTGATCTTCCTCATCATCATGTGCGACATCTTCTACATGATGACTGTGTACAGCATCACCGTCGTGATCATGTCCTTGAGATTCTTCGTCTTCTCGCCCGCCCTCGCCGCGGTGGTACTTGTCTTGTTGCCCTTCCTCATTTCTTGCCCGGCCCCCATGGACGACTTCATAGTCATCTTCATCATCTTGCCACCGATAGCCATCCATGAAACCACGCAAGAGCAGGTGGTCCCGCACCTGCCCGGAATCTGGGTCCGCAATAAGGCTCTTCAGCTTGCATCTTCGACACGGACATCTTATCTCCGTCTCGTTCTTTCGAAGCATCTCGGCCTTCGCGGAGCTCAAAAACCTATTCACGATGCCTTCAGTCATTGTGCGGACCATGGTTGCCTGTGGGGTAGAGCAAAACGATATTTTAGAACCAAGAAATTTTTTGGCATGACCTTCCCTAAAAATAGGACCAAAAAGAATGCATAGTGCCAAAATTCTCGCCGAAACGGAAATGAATCAAAACATTCCAGCAAAATATTGGCAACTATCGCATTTCAAATACCGGTACCTTCAAACACAAACATATATGCAACACCACAAACACATGCAACACCACAAACATACATAGATCTAGCTAGGCCACAAAAAGTGCATGTGCACATTGTTGGAGCGAGCTAGGGAGAAAAAAAGTAGATCTACATCATGAAGATAGCTTTCCCCTTACTTACCTATCAAAAAAAGGTAATTTCACCACTTAATTTTGATGAATCTATGGTGGAAATGAGGTGAGGAGGAGGAGATGGCCGAAAGCTTGGATTAGGAGGTGGAGGGAATGAAGTGGGGAAAGTGAGTGGGTAGGTGTGGGGCTGTCCAAAATATCTTGTTGGGGTCCCAGGTTACTAATGGCGCACCACCAGCAAATGCGCCATTAGTAACCCTAGTTACTAATGGCGCACCTGCAGGTGGTGCGCCATTAGTAGTTTTGCAAAAAAGTAATAAATAAATAAATATATATACTAATGGCGCACCGGGTAATAGTGCGCCATTACTAGTTTAAACTAGTAATGGCGCACTGTGAAACGATGCGCCATTAGTAGTTTTGCAAAAAAAAGAATAATTTTTTTACAGTAATGGCGCACTGTCTGCTTGGTGCGCCATTACTACTTAGAACTAGTAATGGCGCACTTCGACCTTATGCGCCATTAGTATGTATGGAAAAATGGAAAAATAATAATTTAATACTAGTGGCGCACCCTGTTTCTGGTGCTCCATTAGTGTCTTCCACACTAATGGCGCATCACCAACCGGTGCGCCATTAGTATATAGTAGTGGCGCACTGCTTCCATGGTGCGCCATTAGTATCAATCCTATCTATAGCCCTTTTCCTAGTAGTGTATATGACCATGCATGACACAAAGTAGTATAGCATTTATTATATATATATATATATATGTTACGGTATCTACCTATGTTACTGCTTCTTTGCCACGTATCATATTTTCTATTCATGGGTGCATGATACCGGCTATGATACCCCCACTATGGCCACCCTAATAAGGTTGGTCGTAATATGGGAGTATCAAGCGGTATGATGCATGCCAACTAGACTTTTTGGATGATGTGGCACACAGTTAAATGATGAAAGAGAGGGTGTGTGGTATCATATCATGATACCATATCATATTAAATGTTGTACTACTTTGTGTCATGCAAGGTAATTAATAAGGAACCTAAGATACTAAGACTGCTCACAGTGGGGAGTAACATAGAGTAGTAACTTGCCGATGTTACTAGTCTATGTTACTACCTTCATAGTGGGTAGTAACATATGAGTGGTATCGTGAACGAGTTCATTTATTAGGCTATAGACTCATTATGCCTTGAAATGTGTGATGTTACAGTAACTACCTAAGTTACCACAAACCCCTCTCTCCTCATTAATTAGCTGCCACATAAGCAATCTTGTATTAAAATGTGTGATGTTACTAGTTAAGTTACTCCCATTGTGACTAGTCTAACTCATGATACTATGCATGTGCGCATTACGGAGGTATTGCCGATCATATACTAGTATCATGCATATATACTCCCTCCTTTCCGGTTTATAGGCTTATCTCAAAATTATAGTTTTTCCATTTTATAAGGCTCAATTTGGTTGTTCCCCATCACATGTCCAGATTCCAAGGTGCATTAAATCATTCCATGCAAGTATTAAGAGAAAGTTGACCAATGCATGTACTTTACATATGCATGCATGAATTAATACATTGGAAAACATAAATTTTTGAGGAAAACAAAAGCATTAATTGGGTGTTCTTGCAAACTACAAAAGGTATTCCACCACTCACCATCTACCTTGGTTGGTGAGATTTTTGAATTGAGCCCTATAAGGCTGGTTGTAATGGGGAGTATCATATATATATATACTAGTAGCTAGTATCATGCATATATATGATAATGTAGCTAGGATACTAGCTACTTCCGTAATGCATAGTATCATAAGTTAACATCTTAGGTTGCCTTACTAATCACACAAAGTAGTAGTACAACATTTAATATGACACGGTATCATGATATGATACCACATCCTCTCTTGTGTGCCACATCATCTAGAAAGTCTAGTTGGCATGCATGATATCGCTTATGATAATACCATTACAACCAGCCTAGCTAAACCGGAAAGGAGGGAGTATGAGACTAGCTAGCCACAATGGAGAGTAGTACACTGGTAACATACACATATCCCTAGACTATATATGTTACTACCTTCATAGTGGGTAGTAACATAAGTGTAGTGTGATGGAAAGCTTCATTTCTTAGGTTACAGACTCATATTGCATTGGAACATGTGATGCTACAATAACTATCTAAGTTACTGAAACTATGTCTCTCCTCATTAACTTATTTCCACATAAGCAAGTTTGCTGAGTTGGAGTCAGTGTTACTGCTGAAGTTACTCCCACTGTGGCTAGTCTGATACTAGCTAGTCGTATATGATATAATAGCTACCTCACTAAGAGCATGGTTAATAATACAGCCAAGGGTCGGCTATAAGAAGTTGACATGTCATATACAGCCAACCTCTTAGCGGGTATGTACAATAATAAGTTTTATATATGTACTAGTTTATCAATAGTTGGCCCACCTTACATCCTCAGAAAGTGTCTTGGGTCTCCTGTTGCAGCTGGCTCTACTAACCAAGAGCCCGCTTCTCTTTTCTTTCCCCGAAGTAATAAGCACATATATATTATTCTATTCCTTATAGCCAGACTACCCACCGTGGGAGTAACATAGGTAGTAGCATCACACATATCTAGATAAAATAGATGATGTGGCAAGCAATAAATGAGGAAATGGAGGAAAGTGGATATGTGTGATGTTACTACCTATGTTACTCCCACTGTGGGTATAGTCTTATACTATAGTATGAGACTACCCACAATGGGAGTAACATAGGTAGTAATATCACACATATCTAGATAAAGTAGATGATGTGGCAAGCAATAAATGAAGAAAGAGAGGAAAGTAGTAACATAGCTAGTTACTAGTAGTATGAGTAAAATCACATATACATATCAAGGCAAGATGCGTCTATAGCCTAATAAATGAAGTGTTGCATGTTACCACACATATATGTTACTCCCCACTGTAGAGGTAGTAACATAGACTAGCGTAACACATGGGCATGTTACTAGTCTATGCTACTACCCATTGTGGCTAGTCTGAGTAACATCACACATCTCAAGGCAAGATGAGTCTATAGCCTAATAAATGAAGTGTTGCATGTTACTACACATATGTTACTCCCCACTATAGAGGTAGTAACATAGGCTAGTAACATTCTATGTTACTACCGATTGTGGCTAGTCTTATGTCACTCTATTGTGTACTTACTTGCTCTAATAATGCATAGTATCATAGAGTAGCTAATATCATATGTAGTACTTTATTTATATTGTCATGCATGACACATAGTAGCATAACATTTATTATGATACGGTTTCATGATATGATACTTAACCCTCTCTTTCTTCATTTAATTAATTCTATGATAGCTCATCAAAATTGCCTACTTGGCATGCATGATACTAGCTATGATACCCCCTAATATCAGCCTAGCAAAGGTGTACAGATCATTTGTGCGTCACTTTGTGAGTTTTCATCCGTTTGTTAGAGAAGCGGGGAGAATTTTCAAACATTTCGGCCGCGAGGTGCGGCCACTGGCGTAGGCCTAGTTGGTATTTTAATTATAGAAAATTTAGATGGAGTTTGGACATCATCAAAATCAATGTGTGCCCGTGGTGTGCTCTCACGACCCCATGGAAAAAATTGGTAAAGTTTGGCACAAGTTTTGATGACCGCTCCTTCCAAACCGAAACATCTCACATGAAGGATCATGGTTTTTCGAAAGGAGATGTGTCAATTCAAACTCCTGTGGCCGGTGACTTCATCGTTTGGCCTCATAAAAATTTCCACGGTACACAATCACCATTATACCATGGGTTTGATTTTCTGGCGCATTTCAGGTATTGTTAGCTATATTTAAGACATTTTTGATATTGAAGTGCATTTTGTGCATAAAAATAAAATTACAACCGAAACTGCATGTGCCATCAAAAGGGATGAGGATCGCCGTTCGATCTAGGAGCATCCAACGGTGCAGACATATGATCCGTGGGGTTTGGGTTCTGGCCAATCAGAAAGCACGACTCAGATCGTGGGCGGGGTGGTGGCGGAGTTTGGTCGGCACACGGCTTTGATCAACAAACCGTGTGCTATTCACAAACCAGATTGCATATTTTTGTTCACACATACTATAGTGAGATCGATTGAGTGTGCTACCTCTATGATATAATATAATAACAAAAAACAGTTCATATTCATTGCCTGAGCTGACAGCATATCAAGGTCAACATAACAGTTCTTACATCAACAAAAAACCGGGCATAACTCACAAATTCAGTACATGCGATAGTTCTAAATTGAATGAATTAAGTTGTATGGTAGGCATAAAGACTAGTCTTGTAGCTTAATTCCCATGTACATGGGGGAACTGGGATCATTAAGTTGACCCTGAATGAACTTGTGTTTTTTGATGATTTTAAACTTCTTCTCTGTTGCACTGGTGCGTGATCCCTTGGCTGGCAACTCATCAAATTCATTGTACTCGTCCTGATCGGCAACATTGTCGACACCCAGTACCCTTCTCTTCCCATGCATCGCTAAATGGCCGTTCTTATGCAAGGGGTCTTCCATAAAGAAAATCTGGGTAGCATCGCTGGCAAGAATGAATGGGTCCGTGTGCTATGCCATCGTTGTCCTGTTAACACAGGTCTTCCTATACTCATCAGTCCTTACCTGACCAAGAGGGATCCATGCACACCTGAATAATGCCACCTTAACTTTCACATAGTCAAGCTCCCAAATCTCTTTGATGGTTCCATAGTATACCCTTTTATCAGCTTCATTTACAGTCATGCGTTCTATTCGAATAGAGCTATTTTGATATGAGGTCTTCTTACCACGTTCCTCAGTGTAGAACGTGTATCAATTTATGTCATATGCTTGGTAGATCAGCACCGTAGGTGATGGATTTTGTGCCAACAATGTAGCAATGTCATCGATGGATCCTTGTGCCAAATGATTCTTCAGCCATTCGACATAGTTCTTAGTGTGATCCTTCATCTCCACCTCTGATGAAGGCACCGTCGGTAAGAATCTTTGTCGTATCTCCGCCAAGTGTTCTTTGGCATAAGCGATGAGAACTGGGCTGTTAAGCAGTACCGTCAAATGGGCTTTCTCTGCCAATTCTCTGGGTGCAGCCATTTGCGTTCTAGCAAGGACTGGCTTACCTTTCGGCCTTCCCTCATGGCGAGAGAGGGGCAAACCTATAGGTCTTTGTTTCATGTATTCGGTGCAAAACTCAACCACCTCCTCTGCGGTATAACCTATTGGTCTTTACCTCTGGATGGTTTCGATTTCGACAAAAGCGCTTCAGGATTCCCATGAACTGCTCGAAGGGATACATGTTGTGAAGAAACACAGGACCACAATACTTTATCTCATCAACAAGGCGCACAGTGAGATGGACCATGATATCAAAGAAAGTCGGTGGGAAAAACATCTCTAGGTTGGACAATATTCATGAAATATCATCTTTCATATGATCCAACTCTTCAGGATCTACAACTTTCTGCCATAGTTGGTTGAAGAAATCACAGAGGTCAATGAGTGTGTTTCTTATATCTTTGTCCATCAGATTCTTGATGGCCACCGGGAGGATTTGTGTCAACATTACGTGGCAATCATGTGACTTCATGTGTCCCAACTTCATTTTACCTGAGCTCATATCCACGAGACTTCTGATGTTTGTAGAGTAGGAAGAGGGTGTCTTAACTGACAACAAATAGGTGAAGAACTGTGTTGCTTCTTTTGTACTGAAACTGTAACTCTGGCGAGCTTTGATGAATTTGTCATCATCTTCTGCTTCACTCTTGCGTTGTGATTCATCAGCAAGCATATCGAGCCGTGAACCGTCACCATCCTATCTTTTACCTTTAATCTTGAGCATAGTACCAAGGATGCTTTCACATATGTTCTTCTCTACGTGCATGACATCGACGCAGTGACGTACACGTAGAATCTCCTAGTAAGGTAATTTCCAGAACACCGATTTCTTCATAAACACTTGATCCTTGGGTGTTAGTCTCACCGTCAAAGGGTGGTTCTTGCCAAGCACAACATTAATTTTTTAGCCATGTTGTGGACCACCACCCCTTCATAGGGTCATAGGGCTGCAGCTGCCTCTGCCGTACCATCAAATTCAGCTTTCATCTTTCGGTATGGGTGATTTTTCTGTAAGAACCTACGATTATGCAAATACACTATTTTGTGCGAGTTGGGAAGTCTTCTGCTAGCTGTCCTATCCATGCATGTGACACACCCTACTTCTCCCCTTGTTTTCTGCCCCGATGTGTTGCCTAATGTTGGCATATCTTGAATGGTGTGCACTAGCATGGCATGTAGATCAAAAATCTCCTTTCTGTAAGCATCATAACATTTTACAGCAGGCGCATCTATCCACACTGTCAGCAGTTCTTCTACCACTAGTTGAAAGTAAATGTCGATGTCATTTCTAGGTTGCTTCGGGTCTTGGATAATCATTGACATCATAATGTATTTTTTCTTCATACACAACCAAGGAGCTAGGTTGTATATGCACAGAAGCATCGGCCATGTGCTGTGATTGGTGCTCATATCGCAAAAAGGATTCATCCCGTCAGTACACTCCCCGAGCCTTATACTTCTAGGATCCTTGGCAAAATTTCAAAAATTTTGTTGATTAGTTCCCATTGAGCCCCATCTTTCGGGTGCCTCATATACCTATCCGCAATTCGCTCATCATGATGCCACCGCAACCTCTTTGCCTCTCTAGGGTTTGCAAACAAATGCCTCAACCTTGGAATTAAAGGCAAGTACCTAACAACTTTGAACGGGACTCTTGTCTTGATCTCGTCGTCCAATTTGTACTTGTCCTTTGCTCTCCCACACTTGTATCGTGCATGCTTGCATGTGGGACATGCACGAAAATCTTTGTACTCACCACAATACAATATACAATCATTCACACAAGCGTGTATCTTCTATACTTCAAGTTCCAATGGGCAAACCAATTTCTTCGCTTCATTCGTGCTTCTGGGGAGCACATTATCTTCCGGAAGAATTTCTTTCAGAAGACGTAACATCTCTTTGAAGCCCTTGTTTGATAGACCATTTGCTGCTTTAAATCTGAGAAGCGCCAAGGTGGCACTCAACCTGGAATATTTCTTTTTGCAACCTGGATACAATTCTTTCTTGGAGTCCGCATCAATGGTTGGCAGATCCTTGTACCCAATCATATGCTTATCTGGGCCCTCGAAATCTGCAATCATAGCAGCAAAATCTGCCATATCAAGATCGTCGTCATCTGCGTCGACGTCTTGGTTTTCCAGTGGGCGTTTCAGCTTTCCGGTGTTACATTGGAAGCTTGACGCCTCTGCCCCGATGTTAGATTCAACATCCATGTGACACTGATCGGGGTTTGGCATCTCGCTGCCCTGGGTATCTTCATCCATGACCTCCTCTTCACCGTGTCTGGTCGTACGTGTATATACATCCATGAATCCCCTAGAGACTAAGTGCATCTAGGCATCTGCAACTTCATGTGACTCTGTATTGGAACAATCAGTACATGGACACAGGATGTAATCCGCAACACCAATTCTCCTCTTTGTACTTTCAGGCAAATTCATGAACTCTGTCACGCCACTGATAAAATCCGTGGTTTTCCGATTCTTCATCCATCGAGATCATTCCATCTGCAGCACACGAATGGTAATTAAAAACAAAACAAC